>NC_136410.1:8525000-8962500 GCF_051521515.1 Lactuca serriola
AGGGTCCCACTGAGACACATTGACCGGAGGGTCGTACAGTGATATAGCCTCGAGTGGATAATGAGCTATGTGTGTGGTATTTTGGGGAACTCACTAAGCTTCGTGCTTACCTTGTTATGTGTTATGTGTTTCAATTCTTTCTCAGGATCGCGGGAAGGCACCGGCTTGATTGTACACACCAGAGAAGGGGTTATGAATTGAGGATCCTGGATTATTATTAAATAATTATAAAGTTGTGTTTTGTAAATGAGTCAAATGGGATTTTTGTGAAACGTGTTATGAGAATTAAGTGATTTTTAAATGAAAATTTTGTTTGAAAATTTACGGTGTTACAAGTTGGTTTCAGAGCCTTGGTTTTGTTGGATTAATGTCTAAGTCCATAACTATAATTGGTAAGACTTGACCCGACCCGGCATGGTCCATTTGGGTTGCATACCATCATGCACTTGGATAGACTATAATGAGAGAAATAAGACACTTATGGTTATTAATATATTATAAGTTCTAGTATATTAATAATAAGAATAATAAGATTATTTAATTAGTATTGATCAAGAATTAATCTAGGATTAATTAAGTGATCAAAAGAAGACTAATTAAATATATGGGTTGATTGTGTAAATCATCCATACTTGTATAGTGGGCTAATGCTCCATGGATAACCAAGTTGGGCTAAAACCCATAGGATGGTCCATGGTGTATTTGTACCCATGGATCATGGAAATGAAAGGCCATGTCAATTAGGGTTTACATGGTGTAACCCTAGCTATATAAGCATCTTATTCTTGACCAAAATCGGCCACTAGAGTGTAAAGTAAAAGGGCTAGCCGATTTCATGAGTTGTAGAATTCTCTCAAGCTATTCTAAGTGTTTTGGTGATTGTGATTCCACTTGAGGCTTCCACACTATTGGGGCTAAGCTCTTAAAGCTTGAAGACATCAAGCTACATCAAAAGGTATGTATTCTATCTTGTTACATTCATTGATTTGTATGCTAGATTAGGATAATACCTTGGAAGTTCTTATTTGCATGTATAATAGAGAAAACATAGATCCAAGGTATTTAGGGTTGCATGTACACTTAGGAGTGTTAGAATGCTCAAAACCCAACAGGTTTGAGGTATTCGGATGCACCTTCGGGTATATTTGGACTCAAACTGAGAATCTGAGAAATTTTTTCAAAAAGAAATGATTTTTCTAAAACAAGCAAGAGTTTATAAGATAAAAACGAGAAGGAGCAGTGTGTACAATAAGCCAGAGCCCAAATGGTGATTTCCCAAATTACCCTTACTGATTTGTGTTATGAGTTATTATTGAGATATTAGTGATGCATGCTAGAAGATAGGCTAGGTATTTCATATTTTAGGGCTAGAGTTGCCTGATTTGTGATGCCTTAGCCTAGGAATTTTGCTATCTGTGATGTGCTATGAGTATGTGCGGAGTAAGAGTATCCAACAGAGATCTTTTAGAGAGAACTTGAGTAGAGGAGTAATCTAGGAGAGATACGTAGAAGAGCATCAGAGGAGCATACTGAAAGAGTAATTAGATACCTACGAGGGGTAGAGGATCTTGAGTTCGGTGATACCTTTTGAGTATGAGTAGAACAAGTGGAGTGGTAACCTAGAGTAGTTTTACGTGTTGGTAGAGATTATTTGAGGCCTGAATGCTGCTTGCTTTGTGCTTTGTGGAACTTTTGATGATGGGAGTCAGCTACTAAGTGAATATGTCGATATTCAGGAGGTATATGGCTGGCATCATAAGGAGTTCTTCAGTAGCTGATGGCAGAGAAGTGTGAGAACCTAGGAAGAGCCTCGGGTGTGACCTTTGTCATATGAGTACGCTGATAGAGGAGATTATTCACAGGAGAGCGACCATGTATGACGGGATTGGTGATTGAGGAGGTTGAGCAGCTACTTAGGAAATCTGGAATAATCCGTGTGGAAAGTATGGGTAGATATGGCAGGTACTATGGGCCCATACTACTGAAAGCAGAGGACTTATACTCGATACAAGGAAAATTCCAGAGGTTATAAGTAGCATATTGAGAGGAGATAACATGGATTGGGTACCATGATTCATAGCAGATTGAAAGGTGATCACATGGTTCGAGTACCATGATTCGTGGCGGTTAGTGCTTCTGTCTTTACCAGTTGTTTCGTGGTGGTTGATTAGTTTGAGATAAGATGATAGATTGTGGGGCCAAAGGGCCATGCTGAGCAAGTTTTAATGGAGTATACCTTGAAAGGGAAATCGAGTTCATTCTCGAGGGATTTTATTGGTGAGATGATAGTTGGAGTCGCAAGGCTCAGGGATGAGTAGAGATGATGCTTATTAGAGGATCGAGGTCGGAGTCGAGCCATCGACTGATAAATGAGACGTCGCCTTCTGCGGAGAGAGTTGCGTTGTTCCCGTTTCTAGGACAAGCGAAGGAGATATCGAGTTTCCGGTTTTAGAGTTTGGAGGTAAACCCCATGGGGTAACATATGGTGGTGACCTTTTCATTAGAGTAGTTGGGCAGTTTGTTTACAGCGAGGTATTTTTATACCACGAGAGAGTCGTTAGTATGACTAAGATGGAAGAGAACAAGAAGGTGCCTTATTGAAGGAATCATACTTTTAGCAACAGTTCCATGTGATCAAGAGGAGTATATTGTGGCGGTGTCCCTCATTGTTTACGTTTTATATATTCTGTGAGAGTAAGGTCTCTTGCTTTTATGATGATTCCCGTGGTGGGAGGCTGGTCGAGGAATCAGAGACGAGGTGCGGGTTAGTGCATTATTCCCGGACCGAGAGTCAGGGTTATTTCGGAACAGTTGAGGTATCCGACGGTGTGTTAGTCTGAGGTTTCAAGATGACCAGAGGCAGTCAAGTTGGGAGGATTCTAAGATTCTTGTTTGAGTTACAGGATACTTGATGTCGCTTGGTTTCCATCGGGAAGATCATTGAGTGTTTGTGTGGTACGTTCCAAGAGTCAAGTGTGATGTACTTGGTGAAACAGTCTATGGAGTAGATTGTTGGTATGCCAATTGGTGATGGTTCGAACCCTGAGTGGGGGAGAACTGGGTATTATATTGAGAAGATCAACAATTCGATCAAGTACAATTGGTTATGGAGATCTGCGGTGCGGGTACATGAGACCTGAGTTATTGGTGGTTGAGGCAAGACATCGTGTGATGCTCTGATGATGTACCGAGGTACCCAAGTGATTTTGTTCCAGTGGGAACCCATCAGTTAATTGTCGTTGGAGTGAGATTGTCTAAGGGTGTATCTGTGCTGAGACTAGTGCCTTGCCTGCGAGAACTTACATCAGGAGTGGTGGTGCATAATCTGAGTGGGTGTAAGCACCTATCTATGTCGAGCTGCGGAGCATGAGTTGGTTAACTCAGTGTGGTGAGGACTTGATGATGAGGTTATGGGGTGATAAGAGAGCAAGTGAATCCGAGTGGGAGTAATCTCTTGGGATTATCAGGAGACAAAGGGTAACTTAATGTTTATCATAGTATCGATGGAGCGTGTGTGGTTAACCGGAACATCGATTGAGGGGTAAACACTTAAGGGTACCAAGTAATTTGCATGGTTACTTCACACCTTGTTTTGTGATCCTCGGCATCCCAGTCACAAAACCTGAAGGGCACACTCGAGATTGAAACATGCCTTTGAACAGTTCAATGAATCTCAAAGATCTAGGAGTTTCAAAACCAATTAAAACCTAATAATACATTTCGTTTATCTTGGTGGAAATTGGTGAATCGTCATTCACCTACCTTCAAATATTTTATAGCTTGGATTACGGCATACCTCTTCTAAGTTATAAAATAGTTTGTTGGGTCCTAGCCTTAATATTTCATATTGGGTGTCATATTAAGGACTTTAAATCAACTATCTTGAATATCTCCCAAAAGTTGTCTGGTTTAGACACCTATGATCTTCCCAAATCTCTTGAAACAAGGTTTCCTAAATGAAGATGATGTCCTTTGGAAATCATACTTCTTTCACCTCCTCCAATTATTCTCCCCAACCCACAAGTTCTTGAAAAAGTTTAAGGTCACTCAGGCCCTATTGGCAAGGCAAGGTCTAGGTGTGGTCACGTCTTGGAGATGTAGTCACATATTGACAAGCCGGGAGAGTTGGGTGTCAAAGTCTTGAGAAAGTCGGTGTTCAATCACTTTCTAAGTCACATAGTGAGTTCCTTTGGGACACCTATGAAACAGACTATGACAGGACCCTTAATGATCTTATCTATTTGTTAAGATCAACTTTCTTAAAACTTGATGGACATTGACAATAGTGACACAGGAAATCCCGGAAAGCATTCTCTTCCCAATGGAAAGGGATCGGCCATAGTCAACTCGGTTGACCAAATGGTAAAGAGAAAAACTAAGTCTGTGATAGTCCCGTGTACCATTATCAAAGGGTCCATATGTTTATATTGCCAAAGGAAGGGGCATTGGTCACGAAGCTGCCAAATT
The DNA here is from genome assembly GCF_051521515.1 of Lactuca serriola. NCBI lineage: Eukaryota > Viridiplantae > Streptophyta > Magnoliopsida > Asterales > Asteraceae > Lactuca > Lactuca serriola. Next base: position 8,529,468 of record NC_136410.1, read on the forward strand.
TACATAAGGATGTTAAAGTCAATAAGTCTGGCTCTACTTCAGGTAAAGTCCACTATCTAACTCTGTTAAGTTTCTATTATGAGATTCTTGATACATGATATGACTGGGTCACGTGGTGATGTTTAAGAATCAAAGAAAAGTGAAGAAACTTAAAGAAAGAATATGCTGAATCTGATCGCGTAGATGGATTTCTATCGCATAGCTTGAAAAATCGGATTCTTGAGCTACTTCTTAGGAGTTATGACATTTTTGCTTAGGAATAGATAACAACAAGTTTTCATATGGATTGTAAGGATTAGTTTTTCCGCAAAGTTTTAAAATAATAGAAAATTTTTGATTTTATTTATTTTAAAATATCCTTACAATGGCATTTGAGGAAAAATTGTTGCTTATGTGATTCCATTAAGAGCAAGAGTGGAAATATGAAGTTGATTCTTTCATTTGTGGTAATGTCTATATTTACCAAATAAGGAAAGATTCTCATCACCCAAGTTTTATTTGGACCGGAACTTGGAATCATGCAAGTTGTATAGCATGATGAATGAGAACTTTCAAGTATTGGAAAATTAAGACTAATTACTCGGTCACATGGATGTGTGAGTCAAGTAATGGACTAAGGGATCGAGTACATAGTCTTGTGCACTGGTCAAGTCCACCACAAAAGATTGATAAGACTATTCGTCATAGTTTACTAAGGCTCAGTAAATATGATTATACTTACAAGCTTAAGTGTAACTCTAAGACATTGGAAAAGGTTCCAATGTATGGCAGAGCGAATAAGAAGAATCAAAATGGCAGAAGGATAAAAGTTTCTCAAATCTGAAAAGATGGGAGAGTACTTTAGTATCAGTTTTGTGATCATCTTAATGATTAAGAAACCATAGCACAATTAGTTCTCTAAGGAAATCTTAGTGCATTCTTATGACTAAGAAGAGGGATCTTGAATTGTTGAAATGGTTAAATCAAGAAGATGAGTCATACTTCGTTCCAATACAAGTCTTAGAGTCATACTCTAAGATTGTGACTTGAGTGACATGTCTTAAAGAAGGTTTAAAACACTTGTCAAATGTAAGAGTAAAAGTTTTCTACTCTTGTACATTTGAAATTGGTAAGTTGTGATGTTTTGGATAAAACTAAGACCAACTTAGGCCAATTGTGTGAAGTGTTTGTCTTGATTAGAATCCACACTGTCTCTTGGATGTTTGACAAGGGAGTCTTATATGTCAAGAGGACAGTGGGAGTCTTAAAGGTCTTGAAAGTCTCAAGAACTAATCAAGAAGAGAACCTGAAGTTCTTCACTAGCACATGACTTGAGGTTTATAATCTATCGTGTTGACATATTCTGTGCCCATTCCAGTTAAATTTGGCTTTGCATATGAGTTCTTAGAGTTCTCAATTGGTTGCATAACAACTTGGAAGCAATGGTAGGCCCTTGAGCTGCCAGGTGGCAAGAAATTAAGATTGAGTTCAATCCATATGAGTTTGGGTTTGTCATTATCCTTGTCTTGTGACTATGATTTTGACCATTCACATGGATAAGAACACATACACCATTAAATCTAAGTGTCATAAGGTTTCTCTCCGATTCATGAAAATGATGGTGAGGAAACACTTTCACTAAGTAGATTTTATCTAGATAGCAATTGTGATATTTGCATTCTCAAAGTCGTTAGTGGAGCGCGTGTGGTTAACCGGCACACTAATATGGACTTGTGAGAAGTGGCAAAAAGGTCTAACCATTATGATTACGACATACCTCTTCATAACTGTTTAGACACACAAGTGTGCTATCTAAGGGAAGGTGTATGATTTTTGATAAAGTTTTATCAAAACAATCTAGTATCAGAAATCTGAACTTTGGTAAGAAAGTCAATGGAGTATTGATTTCTAGAAGTCCAGCTGATTTCTGGGTACATGTCAAAGCTAGTGGGAGCATAAGTGTTATGCTAATAATCATCATGTTAGTGGGAGCATGATAATTATGATAAGTATTGCAAGTTAGCAATGTTAATTATAGAAAAACAAAGGTTTCAATTGGGAAAAGTTGTTTTCTATAATTAAGGGAGAGGAAATTATACTTCATCTCAAATCTATAAGCTTAATTCGTGAGGTTTTAATCATTTAGTCAAGGATATATATATATATATATATATATATATATATATATATATATATATATATATATATATATATATATATATATATATATATATATATATATATGAATTTCATGTTGGAATGGCTCAACATAAGGAAATTCTGTATATAGGTCCATTATTTGCGTTCTAAAATTCGGTTATGATTACGGCATCCCTTTTCATAATCTGATTTATGAGAACTTGGCAAATTGAAATGGACATATTATAGCAAAAGACTGGTTTAGTCTTTATGTGAGACATCATGAATCGTGTCCCATACGCTTTAGATATAGGATCGATTACATGTGCTATAATCATCCGTTCTAAAATTTTCCAAATGCCTGGGGCATTAAGAAGGGAAAAGGTTTGGAACTGGATATGACTAAAAGGATTAAACAATTGTCGAGGACAATCTAAGGTTTACCAAAGATTGGTTACTCAAGGACAGTTGGAAGTGTAGTGATAATTCTGGAAGGACCATATTGACATAATCTGTAAGGAGGCAACTCTTGTTCAGGAGTGATAGTCAAAATGGAATCTGGAAATGTTTCAAAGTTAGAATTTTAAATCTGTGTAAGGAAACTTAATGCAAGAAGGGTATTTCCAAGGAGTTGATCTCCTTTGGAATACTCTGTAATGATTGTTGCCAAGTCTTTGTGAGTTTGTGCATAATCGTTACAAGAGTATCAATGCATATAAGTTTAGAATCTAACAGATTTCAGTAAATGGCATGAATTTGGAATTCTTGCAATTGCGGTAAGGATTTGGGAGTGTGAAAAGAGAATCATTGAAGTAATGTTAAATTGATCTAGTTCACAAAGTAAAGATCATAGACAAACATAGTATGCATACTTGGTGTATGGCATGACTAGTGTTTAAGAAAACATAGTGTACATGCTTGGAGCATGGGACAACTATTGTTTTAAATTCAAGAATAAAGTTGATAGCTGAAACAGTATACAATGAATAATGTGCAATCATATGGTGATAAATAAAAGGTGTTTTATTTATGTTCAAAGAGTTGATACCATATTGGATTCAATTATTATTGTGTTTCATTTTGCATGTTTTGACTTCCCGAATAAACTGGGTTATTCTTTCGGAATGACTAAGTCATTCAAACCATCCACAGTCGGTCATATGTTGGAAGTAGATATGAATTAAGACTGTCGTGGGTTGGCTTGTAGAGGTCTAAGGTGTTGGACAAAGGGCTACAACACTCATGAGTGCTCATAAGTTCTGAGTATTGGATTCAACCCACGCTCATTGGAATCACTTCATGGATTTTATCACGAGTGATCATGAGACGATAATATCTTATATTCTTCAAACCTAGAGATATGAGTTGTTACTATGAGTTGATAGTACATTGATTGCACGTAAACGCATACGGTAACTCGGTGTTATAAAACGTGCCTTTGTGTATGATTCAACAAGTAGTAGAACAAGCCATATGAGTCGAAGTTTATCCGTTCCTTTTACCTTCGGGATAAAAGCGATATCTGTGGGCCCCTCGATGATTTGATGATGACAAATGGAAGTGCTCGGCCGGGCCAGGACTGATTTGATTTGTTCAATTAGTTAGTCGTCATAAATCGCAAATCGGGAAACAACAAATGGACAGAGAGAATGATTATAATCCATGTCTCAGTCCATATGATATCTAGAATGGAGGAATATATGATCCCTTATCTAATGGACAAGTCACTGACAAAGGTCAGAGTTCATCTACAAGGTCAGAGTTCGACAGAAGCTTTTGAGAGCTACGATTGTCGGTTGGTTCCTGAAGTCATACGCAATAATAGTTTTAGACTTATCCAAGTGGGAGACTGTTGGATTAATGTCTAAGTCCATAACTATAATTGGTAAGACTTGACCCGACCCGGCATGGTCCATTTGGGTTGCATACCATCATGCACTTGGATAGACTATAATGAGAGAAATAAGACACTTATGGTTATTAATATATTATAAGTTCTAGTATATTAATAATAAGAATAATAAGATTATTTAATTAGTATTGATCAAGAATTAATCTAGGATTAATTAAGTGATCAAAAGAAGACTAATTAAATATATGGGTTGATTGTGTAAATCATCCATACTTGTATAGTGGGCTAATGCTCCATGGATAACCAAGTTGGGCTAAAACCCATAGGATGGTCCATGGTGTATTTGTACCCATGGATCATGGAAATGAAAGGCCATGTCAATTAGGGTTTACATGGTGTAACCCTAGCTATATAAGCATCTTATTCTTGACCAAAATCGGCCACTAGAGTGTAAAGTAAAAGGGCTAGCCGATTTCATGAGTTGTAGAATTCTCTCAAGCTATTCTAAGTGTTTTGGTGATTGTGATTCCACTTGAGGCTTCCACACTATTGGGGCTAAGCTCTTAAAGCTTGAAGACATCAAGCTACATCAAAAGGTATGTATTCTATCTTGTTACATTCATTGATTTGTATGCTAGATTAGGATAATACCTTGGAAGTTCTTATTTGCATGTATAATAGAGAAAACATAGATCCAAGGTATTTAGGGTTGCATGTACACTTAGGAGTGTTAGAATGCTCAAAACCCAACAGGTTTGAGGTATTCGGATGCACCTTCGGGTATATTTGGACTCAAACTGAGAATCTGAGAAATTTTTTCAAAAAGAAATGATTTTTCTAAAACAAGCAAGATTTTATAAGATAAAAACGAGAAGGAGCAGTGTGTACAATAAGCCAGAGCCCAAATGGTGATTTCCCAAATTACCCTTACTGATTTGTGTTATGAGTTATTATTGAGATATTAGTGATGCATGCTAGAAGATAGGCTAGGTATTTCATATTTTAGGGCTAGAGTTGCCTGATTTGTGATGCCTTAGCCTAGGAATTTTGCTATCTGTGATGTGCTATGAGTATGTGCGGAGTAAGAGTATCCAACAGAGATCTTTTAGAGAGAACTTGAGTAGAGGAGTAATCTAGGAGAGATACGTAGAAGAGCATCAGAGGAGCATACTGAAAGAGTAATTAGATACCTACGAGGGGTAGAGGATCTTGAGTTCGGTGATACCTTTTGAGTATGAGTAGAACAAGTGGAGTGGTAACCTAGAGTAGTTTTATGTGTTGGTAGAGATTATTTGAGGCCTGAATGCTGCTTGCTTTGTGCTTTGTGGAACTTTTGATGATGGGAGTCAGCTACTAAGTGAATATGTCGATATTCAGGAGGTATATGGCTGGCATCATAAGGAGTTCTTCAGTAGCTGATGGCAGAGAAGTGTGAGAACCTAGGAAGAGCCTCGGGTGTGACCTTTGTCATATGAGTACGCTGATAGAGGAGATTATTCACAGGAGAGCGACCATGTATGACGGGATTGGTGATTGAGGAGGTTGAGCAGCTACTTAGGAAATCTGGAATAATCCGTGTGGAAAGTATGGGTAGATATGGCAGGTAGTATGGGCCCATACTACTGAAAGCAGAGGACTTATACTCGATACAAGGAAAATTCCAGAGGTTATAAGTAGCATATTGAGAGGAGATAACATGGATTGGGTACCATGATTCATAGCAGATTGAAAGGTGATCACATGGTTCGAGTACCATGATTCGTGGCGGTTAGTGCTTCTGTCTTTACCAGTTGTTTCGTGGTGGTTGATTAGTTTGAGATAAGATGATAGATTATGGGGCCAAAGGGCCATGCTGAGCAAGTTTTAATGGAGTATACCTTGAAAGGGAAATCGAGTTCATTCTCGAGGGATTTTATTGGTGAGATGATAGTTGGAGTCGCAAGGCTCAGGGATGAGTAGAGATGATGCTTATTAGAGGATCGAGGTCGGAGTCGAGCCATCGACTGATAAATGAGACGTCGCCTTCTGCGGAGAGAGTTGCGTTGTTCCCGTTTCTAGGACAAGCGAAGGAGATATCGAGTTTCCGGTTTTAGAGTTTGGAGGTAAACCCCATGGGGTAACATATGGTGGTGACCTTTTCATTAGAGTAGTTGGGCAGTTTGTTTACAGCGAGGTATTTTTATACCACGAGAGAGTCGTTAGTATGACTAAGATGGAAGAGAACAAGAAGGTGCCTTATTGAAGGAATCATACTTTTAGCAACAGTTCCATGTGATCAAGAGGAGTATATTGTGGCGGTGTCCCTCATTGTTTACGTTTTATATATTCTGTGAGAGTAAGGTCTCTTGCTTTTATGATGATTCCCGTGGTGGGAGGCTGGTCGAGGAATCAGAGACGAGGTGCGGGTTAGTGCATTATTCCCGGACCGAGAGTCAGGGTTATTTCGGAACAGTTGAGGTATCCGACGGTGTGTTAGTCTGAGGTTTCAAGATGACCAGAGGCAGTCAAGTTGGGAGGATTCTAAGATTCTTGTTTGAGTTACAGGATACTTGATGTCGCTTGGTTTCCATCGGGAAGATCATTGAGTGTTTGTGTGGTACGTTCCAAGAGTCAAGTGTGATGTACTTGGTGAAACAGTCTATGGAGTAGATTGTTGGTATGCCAATTGGTGATGGTTCGAACCCTGAGTGGGGGAGAACTGGGTATTATATTGAGAAGATCAACAATTCGATCAAGTACAATTGGTTATGGAGATTTGCGGTGCGGGTACATGAGACCTGAGTTATTGGTGGTTGAGGCAAGACATCGTGTGATGCTCTGATGATGTACCGAGGTACCCAAGTGATTTTGTTCCAGTGGGAACCCATCAGTTAATTGTCGTTGGAGTGAGATTGTCTAAGGGTGTATATGTGCTGAGACTAGTGCCTTGCCTGCGAGAACTTACATCAGGAGTGGTGGTGCATAATCTGAGTGGGTGTAAGCACCTATCTATGTCGAGCTGCGGAGCATGAGTTGGTTAACTCAGTGTGGTGAGGACTTGATGATGAGGTTATGGGGTGATAAGAGAGCAAGTGAATCCGAGTGGGAGTAATCTCTTGGGATTATCAGGAGACAAAGGGTAACTTAATGTTTATCATAGTATCGATGGAGCGTGTGTGGTTAACCGGCACATCGATTGAGGGGTAAACACTTAAGGGTACCAAGTAATTTGCATGGTTACTTCACACCTTGTTTTGTGATCCTCGGCATCCCAGTCACAAAACCTGAAGGGCACACTCGAGATTGAAACATGCCTTTGAACAGTTCAATGAATCTCAAAGATCTAGGAGTTTCAAAACCAATTAAAACCTAATAATACATTTCGTTTATCTTGGTGGAAATTGGTGAATCGTCATTCACCTACCTTCAAATATTTTATAGCTTGGATTACGGCATACCTCTTCTAAGTTATAAAATAGTTTGTTGGGTCCTAGCCTTAATATTTCATATTGGGTGTCATATTAAGGACTTTAAATCAACTATCTTGAATATCTCCCAAAAGTTGTCTGGTTTAGACACCTATGATCTTCCCAAATCTCTTGAAACAAGGTTTCCTAAATGAAGATGATGTCCTTTGGAAATCATACTTCTTTCACCTCCTCCAATTATTCTCCCCAACCCACAAGTTCTTGAAAAAGTTTAAGGTCACTCAGGCCCTATTGGCAAGGCAAGGTCTAGGTGTGGTCACGTCTTGGAGATGTAGTCACATATTGACAAGCCGGGAGAGTTGGGTGTCAAAGTCTTGAGAAAGTCGGTGTTCAATCACTTTCTAAGTCACATAGTGAGTTCCTTTGGGACACCTATGAAACAGACTATGACAGGACCCTTAATGATCTTATCTATTTGTTAAGATCAACTTTCTTAAAACTTGATGGACATTGACAATAGTGACACAGGAAATCCCGGAAAGCATTCTCTTCCCAATGGAAAGGGATCGGCCATAGTCAACTCGGTTGACCAAATGGTAAAGAGAAAAACTAAGTCTGTGATAGTCCCGTGTACCATTATCAAAGGGTCCATATGTTTATATTGCCAAAGGAAGGGGCATTGGTCACGAAGCTGCCAAATTTACATAAGGATGTTAAAGTCAATAAGTCTGGCTCTACTTCAGGTAAAGTCCACTATCTAACTCTGTTAAGTTTCTATTATGAGATTCTTGATACATGATATGACTGGGTCACGTGGTGATGTTTAAGAATCAAAGAAAAGTGAAGAAACTTAAAGAAAGAATATGCTGAATCTGATCGCGTAGATGGATTTCTATCGCATAGCTTGAAAAATCGGATTCTTGAGCTACTTCTTAGGAGTTATGACATTTTTGCTTAGGAATAGATAACAACAAGTTTTCATATGGATTGTAAGGATTAGTTTTTCCGCAAAGTTTTAAAATAATAGAAAATTTTTGATTTTATTTATTTTAAAATATCCTTACAATGGCATTTGAGGAAAAATTGTTGCTTATGTGATTCCATTAAGAGCAAGAGTGGAAATATGAAGTTGATTCTTTCATTTGTGGTAATGTCTATATTTACCAAATAAGGAAAGATTCTCATCACCCAAGTTTTATTTGGACCGAAACTTGGAATCATGCAAGTTGTATAGCATGATGAATGAGAACTTTCAAGTATTGGAAAATTAAGACTAATTACTCGGTCACATGGATGTGTGAGTCAAGTAATGGACTAAGGGATCGAGTACATAGTCTTGTGCACTGGTCAAGTCCACCACAAAAGATTGATAAGACTATTCGTCATAGTTTACTAAGGCTCAGTAAATATGATTATACTTACAAGCTTAAGTGTAACTCTAAGACATTGGAAAAGGTTCCAATGTATGGCAGAGCGAATAAGAAGAATCAAAATGGCAGAAGGATAAAAGTTTCTCAAATCTGAAAAGATGGGAGAGTACTTTAGTATCAGTTTTGTGATCATCTTAATGATTAAGAAACCATAGCACAATTAGTTCTCTAAGGAAATCTTAGTGCATTCTTATGACTAAGAAGAGGGATCTTGAATTGTTGAAATGGTTAAATCAAGAAGATGAGTCATACTTCGTTCCAATACAAGTCTTAGAGTCATACTCTAAGATTGTGACTTGAGTGACATGTCTTAAAGAAGGTTTAAAACACTTGTCAAATGTAAGAGTAAAAGTTTTCTACTCTTGTACATTTGAAATTGGTAAGTTGTGATGTTTTGGATAAAACTAAGACCAACTTAGGCCAATTGTGTGAAGTGTTTGTCTTGATTAGAATCCACACTGTCTCTTGGATGTTTGACAAGGGAGTCTTATATGTCAAGAGGACAGTGGGAGTCTTAAAGGTCTTGAAAGTCTCAAGAACTAATCAAGAAGAGAACCTGAAGTTCTTCACTAGCACATGACTTGAGGTTTATAATCTATCGTGTTGACATATTCTGTGCCCATTCCAGTTAAATTTGGCTTTGCATATGAGTTCTTAGAGTTCTCAATTGGTTGCATAACAACTTGGAAGCAATGGTAGGCCCTTGAGCTGCCAGGTGGCAAGAAATTAAGATTGAGTTCAATCCATATGAGTTTGGGTTTGTCATTATCCTTGTCTTGTGACTATGATTTTGACCATTCACATGGATAAGAACACATACACCATTAAATCTAAGTGTCATAAGGTTTCTCTCCGATTCATGAAAATGATGGTGAGGAAACACTTTCACTAAGTAGATTTTATCTAGATAGCAATTGTGATATTTGCATTCTCAAAGTCGTTAGTGGAGCGCGTGTGGTTAACCGGCACACTAATATGGACTTGTGAGAAGTGGCAAAAAGGTCTAACCATTATGATTACGACATACCTCTTCATAACTGTTTAGACACACAAGTGTGCTATCTAAGGGAAGGTGTATGATTTTTGATAAAGTTTTATCAAAACAATCTAGTATCAGAAATCTGAACTTTGGTAAGAAAGTCAATGGAGTATTGATTTCTAGAAGTCCAGCTGATTTCTGGGTACATGTCAAAGCTAGTGGGAGCATAAGTGTTATGCTAATAATCATCATGTTAGTGGGAGCATGATAATTATGATAAGTATTGCAAGTTAGCAATGTTAATTATAGAAAAACAAAGGTTTCAATTGGGAAAAGTTGTTTTCTATAATTAAGGGAGAGGAAATTATACTTCATCTCAAATCTATAAGCTTAATTCGTGAGGTTTTAATCATTTAGTCAAGGATATATATATATATATATATATATATATATATATATATATATATATATATATATATATATATATATATATATATATATATATATATGAATTTCATGTTGGAATGGCTCAACATAAGGAAATTCTGTATATAGGTCCATTATTTGCGTTCTAAAATTCGGTTATGATTACGGCATCCCTTTTCATAATCTGATTTATGAGAACTTGGCAAATTGAAATGGACATATTATAGAAAAAGACTGGTTTAGTCTTTATGTGAGACATCATGAATCGTGTCCCATACGCTTTAGATATAGGATCGATTACATGTGCTATAATCATCCGTTCTAAAATTTTCCAAATGCCTGGGGCATTAAGAAGGGAAAAGGTTTGGAACTGGATATGACTAAAAGGATTAAACAATTGTCGAGGACAATCTAAGGTTTACCAAAGATTGGTTACTCAAGGACAGTTGGAAGTGTAGTGATAATTCTGGAAGGACCATATTGACATAATCTGTAAGGAGGCAACTCTTGTTCAGGAGTGATAGTCAAAATGGAATCTGGAAATGTTTCAAAGTTAGAATTTTAAATCTGTGTAAGGAAACTTAATGTAAGAAGGGTATTTCCAAGGAGTTGATCTCCTTTGGAATACTCTGTAATGATTGTTGCCAAGTCTTTGTGAGTTTGTGCATAATCGTTACAAGAGTATCAATGCATATAAGTTTAGAATCTAACAGATTTCAGTAAATGGCATGAATTTGGAATTCTTGCAATTGCGGTAAGGATTTGGGAGTGTGAAAAGAGAATCATTGAAGTAATGTTAAATTGATCTAGTTCACAAAGTAAAGATCATAGACAAACATAGTATGCATACTTGGTGTATGGCATGACTAGTGTTTAAGAAAACATAGTGTACATGCTTGGAGCATGGGACAACTATTGTTTTAAATTCAAGAATAAAGTTGATAGCTGAAACAGTATACAATGAATAATGTGCAATCATATGGTGATAAATAAAAGGTGTTTTATTTATGTTCAAAGAGTTGATACCATATTGGATTCAATTATTATTGTGTTTCATTTTGCATGTTTTGACTTCCCGAATAAACTGGGTTATTCTTTCGGAATGACTAAGTCATTCAAACCATCCACAGTCGGTCATATGTTGGAAGTAGATATGAATTAAGACTGTCGTGGGTTGGCTTGTAGAGGTCTAAGGTGTTGGACAAAGGGCTACAACACTCATGAGTGCTCATAAGTTCTGAGTATTGGATTCAACCCACGCTCATTGGAATCACTTCATGGATTTTATCACGAGTGATCATGAGACGATAATATCTTATATTCTTCAAACCTAGAGATATGAGTTGTTACTATGAGTTGATAGTACATTGATTGCACGTAAACGCATACGGTAACTCGGTGTTATAAAACGTGCCTTTGTGTATGATTCAACAAGTAGTAGAACAAGCCATATGAGTCGAAGTTTATCCGTTCCTTTTACCTTCGGGATAAAAGCGATATCTGTGGGCCCCTCGATGATTTGATGATGACAAATGGAAGTGCTCGGCCGGGCCAGGACTGATTTGATTTGTTCAATTAGTTAGTCGTCATAAATCGCAAATCGGGAAACAACAAATGGACAGAGAGAATGATTATAATCCATGTCTCAGTCCATATGATATCTAGAATGGAGGAATATATGATCCCTTATCTAATGGACAAGTCACTGACAAAGGTCAGAGTTCATCTACAAGGTCAGAGTTCGACAGAAGCTTTTGAGAGCTACGATTGTCGGTTGGTTCCTGAAGTCATACGCAATAATAGTTTTAGACTTATCCAAGTGGGAGACTGTTGGATTAATGTCTAAGTCCATAACTATAATTGGTAAGACTTGACCCGACCCGGCATGGTCCATTTGGGTTGCATACCATCATGCACTTGGATAGACTATAATGAGAGAAATAAGACACTTATGGTTATTAATATATTATAAGTTCTAGTATATTAATAATAAGAATAATAAGATTATTTAATTAGTATTGATCAAGAATTAATCTAGGATTAATTAAGTGATCAAAAGAAGACTAATTAAATATATGGGTTGATTGTGTAAATCATCCATACTTGTATAGTGGGCTAATGCTCCATGGATAACCAAGTTGGGCTAAAACCCATAGGATGGTCCATGGTGTATTTGTACCCATGGATCATGGAAATGAAAGGCCATGTCAATTAGGGTTTACATGGTGTAACCCTAGCTATATAAGCATCTTATTCTTGACCAAAATCGGCCACTAGAGTGTAAAGTAAAAGGGCTAGCCGATTTCATGAGTTGTAGAATTCTCTCAAGCTATTCTAAGTGTTTTGGTGATTGTGATTCCACTTGAGGCTTCCACACTATTGGGGCTAAGCTCTTAAAGCTTGAAGACATCAAGCTACATCAAAAGGTATGTATTCTATCTTGTTACATTCATTGATTTGTATGCTAGATTAGGATAATACCTTGGAAGTTCTTATTTGCATGTATAATAGAGAAAACATAGATCCAAGGTATTTAGGGTTGCATGTACACTTAGGAGTGTTAGAATGCTCAAAACCCAACAGGTTTGAGGTATTCGGATGCACCTTCGGGTATATTTGGACTCAAACTGAGAATCTGAGAAATTTTTTCAAAAAGAAATGATTTTTCTAAAACAAGCAAGATTTTATAAGATAAAAACGAGAAGGAGCAGTGTGTACAATAAGCCAGAGCCCAAATGGTGATTTCCCAAATTACCCTTACTGATTTGTGTTATGAGTTATTATTGAGATATTAGTGATGCATGCTAGAAGATAGGCTAGGTATTTCATATTTTAGGGCTAGAGTTGCCTGATTTGTGATGCCTTAGCCTAGGAATTTTGCTATCTGTGATGTGCTATGAGTATGTGCGGAGTAAGAGTATCCAACAGAGATCTTTTAGAGAGAACTTGAGTAGAGGAGTAATCTAGGAGAGATACGTAGAAGAGCATCAGAGGAGCATACTGAAAGAGTAATTAGATACCTACGAGGGGTAGAGGATCTTGAGTTCGGTGATACCTTTTGAGTATGAGTAGAACAAGTGGAGTGGTAACCTAGAGTAGTTTTATGTGTTGGTAGAGATTATTTGAGGCCTGAATGCTGCTTGATTTGTGCTTTGTGGAACTTTTGATGATGGGAGTCAGCTACTAAGTGAATATGTCGATATTCAGGAGGTATATGGCTGGCATCATAAGGAGTTCTTCAGTAGCTGATGGCAGAGAAGTGTGAGAACCTAGGAAGAGCCTCGGGTGTGACCTTTGTCATATGAGTACGCTGATAGAGGAGATTATTCACAGGAGAGCGACCATGTATGACGGGATTGGTGATTGAGGAGGTTGAGCAGCTACTTAGGAAATCTGGAATAATCCGTGTGGAAAGTATGGGTAGATATGGCAGGTAGTATGGGCCCATACTACTGAAAGCAGAGGACTTATACTCGATACAAGGAAAATTCCAGAGGTTATAAGTAGCATATTGAGAGGAGATAACATGGATTGGGTACCATGATTCATAGCAGATTGAAAGGTGATCACATGGTTCGAGTACCATGATTCGTGGCGGTTAGTGCTTCTGTCTTTACCAGTTGTTTCGTGGTGGTTGATTAGTTTGAGATAAGATGATAGATTATGGGGCCAAAGGGCCATGCTGAGCAAGTTTTAATGGAGTATACCTTGAAAGGGAAATCGAGTTCATTCTCGAGGGATTTTATTGGTGAGATGATAGTTGGAGTCGCAAGGCTCAGGGATGAGTAGAGATGATGCTTATTAGAGGATCGAGGTCGGAGTCGAGCCATCGACTGATAAATGAGACGTCGCCTTCTGCGGAGAGAGTTGCATTGTTCCCGTTTCTAGGACAAGCGAAGGAGATATCGAGTTTCCGGTTTTAGAGTTTGGAGGTAAACCCCATGGGGTAACATATGGTGGTGACCTTTTCATTAGAGTAGTTGGGCAGTTTGTTTACAGCGAGGTATTTTTATACCACGAGAGAGTCGTTAGTATGACTAAGATGGAAGAGAACAAGAAGGTGCCTTATTGAAGGAATCATACTTTTAGCAACAGTTCCATGTGATCAAGAGGAGTATATTGTGGCGGTGTCCCTCATTGTTTACGTTTTTATATATTCTGTGAGAGTAAGGTCTCTTGCTTTTATGATGATTCCCGTGGTGGGAGGATGGTCGAGGAATCAGAGACGAGGTGCGGGTTAGTGCATTATTCCCGGACCGAGAGTCAGGGTTATTTCGGAACAGTTGAGGTATCCGGCGGTGTGTTAGTCTGAGGTTTCTAGATGACCAGAGGCAGTCAAGTTGGGAGGATTCTAAGATTCTTGTTTGAGTTACAGGATACTTGATGTCGCTTGGTTTCCATCGGGAAGATCATTGAGTGTTTGTGTGGTACGTTCCAAGAGTCAAGTGTGATGTACTTGGTGAAACAGTCTATGGAGTAGATTGTTGGTATGCCAATTGGTGATGGTTCGAACCCTGAGTGGGGGAGAACTGGGTATTATATTGAGAAGATCAACAATTCGATCAAGTACAATTGGTTATGGAGATCTGCGGTGCGGGTACATGAGACCTGAGTTATTGGTGGTTGAGGCAAGACATCGTGTGATGCTCTGATGATGTACCGAGGTACCCAAGTGATTTTGTTCCAGTGGGAACCCATCAGTTAATTGTCGTTGGAGTGAGATTGTCTAAGGGTGTATCTGTGCTGAGACTAGTGCCTTGCCTGCGAGAACTTACATCAGGAGTGGTGGTACATAAGTTGAGTGGGTGTAAGCACCTATCTATGTCGAGCTGCGGAGCATGAGTTGGTTAACTCAGTGTGGTGAGGACTTGATGATGAGGTTATGGGGTGATAAGAGAGCAAGTGAATCTGAGTGGGAGTAATCTCTTGGGATTATCAGGAGAAACCGTGGAGTGAGCCCATGGCGAGTCAGTGGAAGAGAGTGTCGTGATACTATGGGGAGCCGTAGTATTCACTAGATACTGGGAGTGGGCTGTGATACTGCGGGGAGCCGTGGTATTCACTAGTCAGCGAGAGAGTGTCCTGATACTGTGGGGAGCCGTAATATTCATTGGATAGTAGGAGAGGGATGTGATGCTGCGGGAGCCGTATTATTCACTAGTTAGAGAGAGAGAGAGAGAGTTATGATACTGCAGGGAGCTGTAGCATTCACAAGACAGTGAGAGAGTATCGCAAGACTACGGGGGAGGCCGCAGCACTCAGTAGTCGATAAGGGTGAATACTGTTCTGCCGGGAGCTGTAGTATTCACTAGTCAGAGTATGGAGCATAGGAGTTCTTAGGCTTGGGTAGCCTTACCACTTGAGTCTTCAGGGGCCTAGTTGCCAAACTAGGGGCGAGACGGGGGTCTCAGTTTTAGTAGAGAAATTATTATATCCCAGAGTGAGTAGGGATTATCGTAATCGGAAGGAATTGGAGAGATGGCGTGTGCATAAATCCACGAATTTTGGGTCATGAGTTGAGTACCAGATTGGAAATGAGTGGTTACAATTCTCCTGTTGAATCAGACTCTCGAGCTCGAGTATGGATCCATTCGTGTATTGAATAGGCGAGATGAGGTTTCAGATTCGTGAATGGGTTTCATTTTGAGGGGGGTATAGACCTTCATCTGATATCTTAGGCCGGAGTGGATCAGTTTTGTCGGTATGGGAAGAACCGCGAGATGCATGGAACTAGTGGGTGGTAGATGACAGAGGTCGGAAGTGAGACGATTTTAGATGAGTTGTAGCATTCACTTGGAGTAAAGAGAACTTCATGACTTCTGAGTTGCGATGAGCCGATATAGTTATCGTGAGAAGGAAGTTGGTGAGACGTTTTTGGTTTGCGATGAGTAACCTTGGGAGGTTCATCTTTTGGGTCGGGAGCTGACCTGATGCTTAGTGTTGAGGGGGATAATTGAGAGGAAGCTGGGGCTTATGTATATAGATATTAGAGGATGCTTCCAAGCGAGCATGATCTTTTCTTGTGTTTGAGTTTTGGGGTTCTTTCCTTCCGATGAGTCCTGATAGTTGTTCAGGCAGTGGATCCTTAGGGGATCATGACCTTTCCGTTCCTTTTAAGTTGCGATTGGGATCGATTAGAGAATCAGAGTTGGAAGAGTGTTCTTAGGGTCTGTTGGCCGATAGGCGATTAGCAGGATGATGTTTTGCGAGGGTGATCTGGCAGGGAGATAGACCACTAGAGTTTGGAGAGTCAGATCGAGTATCGTAGGGTAGTTAGGTCTGTCCTTCTTAGGGGGTCGGGAGTTCCTGTTGGGTTTAGGTGTTTTTGAAAGAGATTTTTGTATGATATGAGGTCCTTTCGGTGGTGCTTCTCAGATTATTGGGCTCGACCTATGTGTTGAAAAGGAGCGATTTCGAGGGCGAAATCTTATTCAAGTGGGGGAGAATTATAACATCCTATTCTGGATAGTTTGTGATTTAAGGTCTGTTGGCCTTAATCTGAGTATGAGAAGGTTTTGAGGCTTTGAAAGAGAAAGGTTTAAGCCCTTTTGGGATGTGGGTAAGGTAGGTGGTGTGAATAAAGAGTTCGGCTTGTGCTTTAGAGCCCAAATGTATTGCTAAAGGCGTTGGTTCGGGCTTTTCATTAATTTTGGATCTGAGTTCGAGTGGGCTTAAGGAGGAATAAAGTTGATAGAAGTGTAGGGCTTCTCGTTACCTTTTCGTGGATATAAGGATCGTCGAAAACAGATTTATAATGAAGAAGTTATGGCCTTCAGAAGTTTTGTGGTTTCAGACTTAGCCGAGTATGTTGGGCCTACACAAAGTGTACGTTGGGGGTACTAGTGAAAAAGGTAGTACGTTGGGCGTATTGACCAGAGGTGGTCGCGAATGTTCTTCGGAGTAGGTTGGGCGTACCATATGTACGTTGGGCGTACGCTGATCAGACATGAACCCTATTTTAGGGTCTTGGACCCTATTTAAGGTCCTTATCTCATCACCTAACCCTAATATCTTCAGCCTCCATCCCTCTAAACCCTAGAAATCGACCCTAAGCCTCTATTTGAGTGATTCTTGAGCATTTTGGTGATTTAGTGGAGTTTTTGGTGCAGATTGTGGAAGAAGGAGTTCCTTGAGGAAGCGTTGCTTGGCTTGGAGCTTGTGGATCCAAGCCCTAATCAGGTTGATCTAGCCCCAGAAAGCATAAAGTTTGAATCTTGGTGGCTTTCTCATGTGGATCTAGTGGGGTGATGACTTTTTATGTTTGGCTTTTGTAGAAGAAGGAGCTTTGAAAGATAATAACTTGAGCATCTAGCTTTTGGATCTATGTTCTTCTCTTGTTGGTGCATCTTCCAGAGGTATAAAGCTTCAAACTTTACCACTCTTTTGTTATGTGCATCATAGATGAGACTTTTGGGGTTTTGTCCCAAAAAGGTGGATATTTTATGAGATATGGAGTTCCAAAGACTAGGACCAACCCCATTTGAGTATATTAGTGGTGTAATGTCATAAAAATCCAATCTTGGTCGTTGGAATCAAGCCATATATGCATGTGTTATGAGCTTTTTGAGATAAGGGAGTGAGTGTTTTGGATGATTGTGACCTTTCCAGCCATGCAAAGGGTTAAAGTCCCTGACTTTATGGAGTAAGAGCCATTAAGGAGTCCAGATCTGGGATTCGAGTTAATGTCTTAACTAATTAAGACCAAATGAGTAGGAAGAGTGAATCTGGGGAGTACGCTGAGCGTAATTCCTGTACGCCCGCGTACTATCCTGGTGTCCCTAATAGCCAACCTGGATTTATGGGTACGCTGAGCGTACCAAGGGAGGTACCCCCCGCGTAACCTCACTGTGGACTTTTGGGCTAAGTCTCATTTTGGGCCTTGAGTGTTGGGCCTGGAGTTTGGGCTTGTTGCAATAGGGTATTAGACCAGAGGAATGGGGTAAAATGACCATTCTACCCCAGGTCTAGTATGATCCGAAGTTAGGCCCAATTCCAAAACAAAAGCCCAACACTAGGTAGGCTTTCCAAGCCCACTAGTGGCCCACTAATGGCCCAATTTGCCAAATTGGGCCCAAACCCTCTAATGGGCTTTACCCTAAGATCGGACATCTCCTTGGCATAGATTATATGACTTCTGATGGCCCTCTAAGGCTCAAATACTCAAAATCCCTTGCATGGCCCAAATCGAGGCCCAAAACAACCCAAACCTATATCTGATGAGTATGTTGGGCGTACTCCTATGTACGCTAAGCGTATTAGCCAAATGGTGTGTACGCTGGGCGTACCTGCATGTACGCTCAGCGTACTCCCCCTGTTAAGTCATTTTCCCATTAAGTGCTTAATACTCCGATCCAGAAGCTACAATCACAGATCCAAGTCCTTTTTAACGTCTTAATCCATAAAGTCACTGACTTGGTGACTTTGCATGCCCCAAACAAGTCCAAACTCCAAAAATGACTTTATACTTCCATGGAAATGGTATTAACTCATGCATGAATCCATTAAGACCTCAAAGATGGCAACTTTCTGCCTTACGGACTCATTTAACACTGAGAGTGGCAACTCTAAGTCTTAGAAATCGAATTGACCCACAAAGCTTCCACCTTTGGACCAAGATGGTCCAAAACCCACCCTAAGAGATCTAAGAGGATAATGATCAAGATCAAAGCTTTATACCTTCATCAAGCTGAGAATGAGTCGCAAATGCCATATCCACAAGCTCCTCCTTGATTTCCATATTTGCAACAAGTTCCATCTTCTTGAAATGCACCAAAAACCACCCAAAATGCACCCACAAGGCTCACCACACTCTTGAATGAATCTACCACTCAAATTTAGGGTTTAAGGCTCTAAGAATGAAAGGGAGGCGAACCCCCTTTGACTTAAAGTGCTTTAAATAGTGAGCCAACCCTACAATTTAGCATTTAGGGACTCTGAGCGTACGGTGGGCATACTTCTCGTATGTTGGGCGTATGCCTCCAACACTCGCGACTCCTCCTCCCCTCTACGCTGGGCGTACTCACATGGTTTTCATCTTGCATGCATGGGCTGAAATGAAAACTTTTCCATTCAGGGACCAATTGTGCCAACAACTTCGAAGTGTTATAACTTCTTCGTTCTAAGTCCGTTTCCGACGAACTTTATATCCACGAAAAGGTGGAAATAATCCCTACGCTCCTAGCTACACCCCAAGACTTAAAACCTTTTGAATAAAATTCGAGACTCATAAAAAGACCGAAACGTCAGATTACGCTTATACCCTTGGCCTCCGAAGACACAATCGAACACTTTCGAAACCGGGTGTTACAGTTACCAACACAATTACTAGCCAATTAGGTTCCAGGTTAGGCTTTAAGGTTAATTAGAGTTTAACAAGCTAGACACCATCTACTAACACCCTGGGTGGTGGTGGTCAACGGTGGTTCACGGCGGCAGCCACCACCTCACAGTGGTGGTGGTTATGATTTTAGGCCAAAACAGTGACAAACGCATTTCAAACATCCGTCTAAACACACACACACACACATATACACACAACCACCCAAAGTGGCGGCTGGTGGTGGTAAAACGACGGCATGTGGTGGTAACCACCACCTCACAGTGGTGGTGGTGGTATTTCTTTAGTTTCTGGTCAAGCAACACCCAAAAACAACATTCAACTAAAATAAACATACACATAAACACCATTTCACACAAACACACATACACAACCATCTCTCACGGTGGCTGGTGGTGGCAGAAGAAGTAGCATGGGCGGCAACCACCATGGTTGGCTACCATGGTGGTCTTTCTACTCGATTTTCCGGCCAACAACACGCCTACCACAAGCATCAACACTGAAACACACACACTCACACGTGAACACATACACAAACGCGTCTACAAAAACCTTCTTCGATGGTACGACGACCAGAGCAGCGGATGGGAGGGCCGTACGAGCGGCGACAAAGGAAACTAACTTCTACAGAATATAAAAAAGGCGAGGGGCGGTTGGACTGCCGTTTTATGGTTGCGGAGGACGACAGAAAATAAGAAGTGGCGAAGGAATGGTGACAGCAGGCGTTCACAATCGTTTCAGCCTTGAAGGCTTTCCTTGCAGCGCTGGTTGTCGCCGACAGTAGAATAGTTGCAGTGGTGGTTCAATGAAGGGAATGACAACGCTAGGGATGGGAAAGATAAGGTGGCAGCTAGGGTTGTTCACTATTTGAATAAAACCGAATTATCTAATTGGACAGTTTGGTTCAGATATTCGGATTTTTGGATGAGTTTTCAACAAAACCGAATTATTATTTTGGATTTTGGATTGGTTTTGGTTTATAAAATCAGAACTGAATAGTCTAAAAAAACCGAATAAACATTTATAATTGATCTTTTATAATATATATCTATAGTTATTTATTAATTTTGTAATTTATTTTTTCAAATAGGTTCAAAACGTTTCACCCGATAAAAAAAACATTAATATGCATTTTCTCTCAAAAGTTTTATGTCTATAAAATATTTAACTATAATATATCTTCTTATTAGTTGTTTATAAATTTCAAATCACAAATAAATAATTTGTTTTTGTTTCTTGTGTAAAGTTGGGTAATATTATAATTATATGTCGTTTTAAAATGTTTCGGTTTTTGTAAATTAAATTATAAAAACCGATCCAACCGAATTGTCATTGGTTCGGATTGGATCATATTTGAATTTAGTTTGGACTATTCGGATCCATGTTTTGAAAAACGAAATCAATTTGGATTCACTTGATTGGATCAGATCAAACCGATCCATCCAAACAAACACCCCTAGTGGCGGTGGCTGGAGCCTTTAGGGTTAGGGTTTGGTGTATGTGACGAAGGGTAAGGGAAGGGTGGTGACGGATTTAAACCCCTTCTCCATTTTAAACTTTATCCATTTGTACAAGATTAGCCCCTAACTCCACAAATCCTTTTCAATTTAAATCCAATAATTACCGAACATCCCTTGCTACACGAATTACATTACAATTTAAGTCCTAATGTTACAATATAGACTCAAAATTCTGGAAATTATATCATTTAACTCATTGACGCTAACACTGATAAATTATTACGGATTTAGGGCTAAAATAAAATAAAATAGAATGTAAAATACATCTCGAGGCTTTATGGCTTATTATTTATTTATTTAATTTAGTTTAGTTTATTTTATTTTAAACGAAATGTTACAATTTACTCCAGAATGTGGGGACGGTCGTTGTAGATCATGCGAGGAAGAGAAAACATATATAGCGCCGAAACCATAAACTTTTGCTAGGGATCGTACAAAAAAATCTCGATAAAAAATAATAAGATAATTTTTTTAAAAAAATTATGATTTCACAAGATTCGTCTGCTAATACAACAAACACATTATTACACCAGTTTCTTCACAAATGAACTTGATTATCTCTATTGAAAAGCATTCAACAAATATTTTTTTGAATTTTCAAAAATGTTAATTTTTCATTTTTGGAAGCATTTTCTAAAATAACATTAATACTTTCATTATGTTCCCAAAGGAAAAGATAATTATTTAATGAAAAGGCCTTTACAAACATAATTAAAGATTTAAAATTCATAATTTAAGATTTAAATCTAAATTCATCAAGTGGTGCCGAGTTGCATTGTGTTGTCGCAAGTTGTCTTGAAGTTAGAGAAAGAAAAATAGAAAACCCAAGTATTTTTTTTTCCTTTTATGCTGAAATTGCTATGTTGTTCACGTTTGGACACACTCCACTTTCATTTACTGGGCCATTTGTTTCATTTAGTGGGCTATTTTCATTTTAATTGGACTTTTTTCGTTTAGGATATTGAATCACAATAAATTCCAATGTCCAACGTCCAATATCTATGGATATATATCTTAAAATTTTAAATTTTTGTTACATGTAAGTAGAAAATGAGGGGCAACACGTGCTACCCCTACCAACATGTTGGTTCCGACTCTGAACATATATACCTAGGACATAAGCGATGATTTTCACTCCAGAAGATGGAGACGATCGTTGTGAAGATAATACGATGTTAGATTTAAATGAGTTTTTTCTCTAATCAAACATATTGTCCTTGTAAAGAGAAAAATCTCATTTAAATCTAACATCGTATTATCTTCACAACCACCGTCTCCATCTTCTGGAGTGAAAACCGTCACCTATGTCCTAAGTATATGTTCTCTCTTCCTTGCACGATCTACAACGATCGTCTCCACCTTCTGGAGTGAAACCTGTCGCCTGTGTCCTAAATATATGTCTGAAACCACCATTTTTTTTTCCTTCGGTTTCTTTGTGATTGAAGCTGCTCCTATTGCATTTCTAAGTGTTGTTTGTGGTACCTTATACAATAAAGGTATATCACACGATTACCACAACATTTTCATTTTTGTGACCTCCATATCCTGCTTGTGCTCATCCTTGATAATATTTAGAACCATTTATGATATAATGACTTGAAAGAGTAACAAACTTTCAGTTTTGTTTACATTTAGTCATTGAATTTTTTTCATGCTTGATTTACTCTTGAATTATTTGAAAATTTTAATATTTTATCTTTATGACCGGCTAAAAGCAGACATAAGGGTAAAATTTACACATTTCAACAAGTTCAAAGATTAATACATCATGAAAAAAAGTTTAATGACCAAATATGATCAAAAGCTAAAATATGTTATCGTCTCGTGTGATTATCCCAATAAAAATGTTAAATACTTTTATTCGCTAACATCGTGTATAGGATCGATGCCTTTCAACTAAGGTTCAAGTCGTGGACAAATATGTCGATGTATGATTAGAATTATGAGACGTGTGTTAAAAATAATATATTATATAAATTTATGCATTTTCCTAATTATTTAATTGGCGGTCTAATTTCTTCCAAACCAATTTGAAACATGTTTGCCTATCCTGACTTAATTTGAAAAATCATAGGGTACATGCATATATATATGCCTTACACAGTCGCATATCCCCCCTACACGTATCCCACCCTAATTCACCTTTTATCAGCCTCTGCCCCACCATGATCTTTTTCCTTGCTCCCTTCAAACGTAAGTGGTGGTATATATTTATATTGTAAAATCCTATACTCCATGCAACTTTACAAAAACTCACACCACTCTGTTGGAACATGCTTAATTTCCACAGATCAAACACACACCAATACTCACAGTAAGAGTAAAAACGTAGGATCCAAGGTGGGACAATTTTCTGTGTATTAGTCATTCATAGATACAGAAAATGTATACATACAACTACAACTACAACTAGAACTACTCGGCTTATACTAATAATCATGCTAAGAAAAAGGAAAACTATTAAACTAAAACCACAAAGATAGGACTACTAAGTCCACGTTTATTGAAACTCCACGAAACCTGCAGGTATTTCATTAATTAGACTAAGTCTTCATTATTCAACTTGTGGATAAAGAAACTGGACTGACCCATTCGAACCTGTACACGTGACCCAGCTTAACCCATCAAGATTACCCAACACACACTCTTCTATAAAACTAAGCCCTAATATCTATCACCATCTACGAAGTTGAAAACAAAGGCATGACAACAGTCACTAGCTCCTCTGGAGTCGATCAGGGAGCTACAAAGACGAATATTAGTCATCAGTCAGTCTTGATAAATATGATAAGCCATTTTCAAATTTTAATACTCTGAGTTACACATCAACAACCGCTCCAAACTTGCTACACACATCCCATAATTCTTGAATCGATCCCCATATATACAAGGAAAAATCGTAACTAAACATTTTTGAAACTCTATTTAAGTCACTAGCGTTTGAAGTCGCAACCCTAGGGTTGCCTCTGTTTAAGGCAAAGGTTGTGGTGTCATTTAGCCATTTTTCCTTGGGGGTTCTGTTAGCCTGCCTAGCCGCTTCCTAGGAGTGCCTTTTATAAAAGTTGTGTTGTTAAAAAAAAGGATTGCCTTGTGGCCCAATTCGATCAAACATTGTTCACGTATATATAGTAGCATGTTGTTTACCTTTAATTATGTTGATCACTGAAAATTCGTTCACCCTGATATATGCCATCGAACAATGGAAAAAAAAGGAAAGAAGATATGCATGTAGCTGGAAGACAACCTCACACCTGCACCGATCGATGAGAAAAGCATCGACCTAGAAATCAATCGCCAACCATCCGTCCTGATCATCCTAGACTAACTAATTATATAAAATACAAATTTAAGAATGTTACATGACCATGCATATTACAAACAAAAAAAGTAAACAAACATAAAAAAGATAACCACAATCAATCAAGATGACGTAGTTGTGATCACTTGATATTACACTCCAATAATAGGGTTGACTTACCAAATATCATAGGCTTTGGAGTGTCATGCTGTTAAAAAGTTAAAACATAAAAATATAAATTTAATTTAAAATTATATCAAAACAAGTTTTTTAGAATATATTTTAGATTGCAGTATGACTAGATAATTAGCGTGAGTTATTTTTTTTCCAACACAAATAACACTAAAGTAAAACGAGAAAAACTACTAAATAATTCGCATATGGACAAACAAGTAGGTATATAATCATGCAATTGTTTCACCCATAAATATATTTTTATACGAATATAATAATATGCTCAATTATGGTAAGGTGGCCAAAGTATGGTACTACCTAAAATGGAATAACCCCTTTACAATAACCATACTTTAGCTAAAATTTCCAATTTTAATATGATGCAGCACTAATTATTGACCCTTTATGGAAAAGTAAAATAATAAAAGAACCTTGGACTTTGCGACATGAATTTACATTCATTGTATGTTATACTATTACCATTTCATACCAATTTATTTGTAAAATTATTGTTCTTAATTTCTCTTTTGAGATAACCTTAATATATTTTTGAGTCTGAATTCAACATATATTTATTATTATAAACTATACTAATTATAACCAAGTATTTTTGAAGGTTTTCAAAAAATAAAAGGTTTATTTAACTAACAAAGTAAAAAAATAACTTCAAAAAGCCAATCAATTAGGGTAAAGACATGCCGCAAACTAGTGAACACTAAAGCTATACACCGAGAAATTTGGGAGTGGGGGTATGTCGGCCATTTTTGGGGTGCTTCTTCCCTCTTGGTCAAAAACTTGATTATTTTTATTATTTGGCATTCACATGAAATTATTTAATTATTTTAAAACAAATTCAAGTTACATAATGTAATAAAAACTATGGTCAGTGTATTCCATTTATTCAATTTCAAAAAGATAAAAAACATTCATTCATAGATAAAAACAAAAGTACATGTCTCCATAAAAAATTCACAAAACCAACCATAAAAACTTCCATTCTATTATAAAAAGAAACAATGATTAGCAAATTCACAATATAACAAACTAAATTAAAAGTCGCGCCGTGGGAGGGGGTAAACTCTTGCACAATTTACTTGAGAATTGTTTTAGATAAAAACACAGGTTAGTGGTCCCACTGAAGGTACGATAATAAAATATATGGGCTAAAATTTAGAATATGCTAGTATTTTATAGGGATGAATATAGAAAGTTATTAATTCATGAGGGACCAAAAAAAGACAATACCCAGTCTATTCAATGCTAGACATGCATAAGGGCCTCAAAAATATCTCTTTAAGGGCAAATTTGAAGCAAAAGTGGATCTTGGACTAAATCTGTGATTTTAAGTAAACAACAGGACCCAAAATTGTAATATACTCTAAAACCAACCTTTAAAAGCTTAGAAGCCCATTCCTTTTCCAAAGGATCCTGATCATATGCAACTACAAACGATAAATACAAACTCAAATATGTGACACAAATTAAAGAGAAATAGAAAACAGAACACTAAATTACCATAGCTTCTATTTCATCATTAAAAGATAACTTTTAGAAGCAAAAGTAAACACATCAACTATAATCAGTGACCAAAAAATGTAATTAATCAAACTTTTATTAGATTAAATATCTAAAGAAAATAAAAAGTGAAAACCTTTTCCAGTAAATGTTGTTTAAACCGATTTAGTTGTTGTAATGCTTTGTCCCTTTCATTTGGTGTTTTTTTTCATATCTTTTTCCAGTTTTTGCAAAGAGGACTCCATTTATTCTTTCCCAGGAAAACTTCCAGTTTTACTGATACTTTGTTGCAACACAGTCTATTTTCATCCCTAAAATTTCTCTAGCAATTTTGGCCCTTACTTAATATACTTGTAACATTTTTGGTATCTGGTTCAAGTAAAATAACCATTTTGTGGTCCCCAAGTATATCTAATAGCTAATTTTTACGAATTTGGTAAAAAAAATATAGTTATTTTACATGTAACAGGGACTAAAAAAGCTATATAAACTTCAGAAATAACCATCTGTTGTAAAAATTTGGCACCAAAATTGCAAAAATCTTCTATAGTGGGGAACCAGAAATATAATGCATTCTTTTATTTAATGTAAATTGACTGTTGTCAATGTTGACTTGTTGATACAGACCAATTTGATTTCATAAAGGAAAACTGTAAAAAAATAATAATAAAAAGGATAAAAAAAAACAACTTACTTTAGTCATTTTCCCATTTAAGTAACTAACTTCAAAAAAACAAAATCTATTGTAACAAACACTTACTTTATTTAACTTGATAGTAGCGACCAATCAAGTTGAAAAAAATAATAATTCAATCCCAAGTAGCTAGAGCAGTTTTTTTTCTTTTGCAATTATGTTCCCATTTTTTTTTCTTTGCAATTTGGTTTTTATTTAAGGTATTTGGTCATTGTTCAAAGTAAAATAACTAATTTTGTTCCATAAATATAATTGATTTTTACAATTTTAGTAGCAAAAATAAAGTCATTTTTACTTGGAATAGAACAAAAGATGCCGCTGGAACCTTAAACAATGACAAAAATTACAAAGAGAAAAAGTTTTGGACCATGATTGAAAAAATTAAATCATCAATACTCAGGGACCAAAATTGTAATTTACTTTAATGAAATTGAAACTTTGTTACTTTGATACCTTCAACTTCACATTTACACAGCAGAAACACAAAAATGAATTTGGATAGATGCCCACAATTATAGAGGTGGGTGCTCTCCCAGGTTCATGAAGAACTTTGCATATAAATGCATATAAAGAAACATGGATTCACCTCACTATAAATAGGTAGCCTGGGGACAAAAGGACAGACGACAAACACTGCCCTCCCAGCCGCGACTCACCTCCCCACTACTAAAAAAGTGGGTGAAACAAAGAAATAACAGACTGAAAAGAAATTTAAAGAAAAGACAAATAACTTCAATAAGGAAATTTGGTCCTTTCGGAACTTCAAGATCATTCTGGGCTGGGGCGGATGGGCCTGTTCTTCTTCCTACTGTAGACTAGCAAGTCCTTGTGTCTATTAATACGTGCCTCCCAAACTTGGCCTTGCCCTCAAGGTTGAATTCTGGAAATTGCAAGATCATTTTGTCATATCTTCCCATGAAGCTTATCTTTCTGTGAATCCCTTACACTGAATTAGGACCTCCTTGCCCAATTCTGGCCCTTTCTTTGCTCTTACTCCTCGCAACAACCAGGGTTACATGATCAGTTCCAAGTCTTCATTGAGTTGGGGTGGCAGATCATTGTTGACAGGGGGTTCCATGAATTGCACATAGTTGGGAAACATAGAAAATAGGGTGAATGCTGGCAGTTGGGGGAAGATCAAGCTTGTATGCCACTTTACCAATTCTTTGAGATATATTATATGGCCAAAAGTGTGACATCCCCATTTTCACGGCCAGAAAAGACCGATTTCGTTTATGCCTTTAAAATAAAATCAGAGTAATCTTTCAAAAGGTATTGCAGAATTTGTCCCCAAAACAAAATATGATAAAAAATTATCAGAGTAATCTTTAAAATAAAATCAGAGTAATCTTTCAAAAGGTATTGCAGAATTTGTCCCCAAAACAAAATATGATAAAAAATTATCAAAGTATTTCTTAAAGAAATGTAATTTTTCATTTCATTACAAAGCTCGGGATGTCCACATCGATACAGACCAAAAGCATAAACAGTACAATATAGGCCTTACAACAGTTATTTACATCTACTGGCCTACAATCCAAAATCCCTCGTCACCATCCAACTATGCTCTTGTTCCACTACCAGTAATACAGAACGCTGAGCGAGTCAGGCTTGGGAGCCTGGTGAGCACATAGGGTTTTTAACCCACAATAAATAAATTTATTAATTTCATCAACCAACCATAAATTTATTAATTTCATCAACTAACAATAACCCTGATTACTCGTTATCCTCATGTTACGTCCCTAAACACCTATCACAAGGGACCTAGCCTAAGGGTCATCATCGGGATGGACTTTACTTCTAAGGGGATTCCTCAGCCATATATGTCCGTAAGACAA
Source organism: Lactuca serriola (assembly GCF_051521515.1). Taxonomy (NCBI): domain Eukaryota; kingdom Viridiplantae; phylum Streptophyta; class Magnoliopsida; order Asterales; family Asteraceae; genus Lactuca; species Lactuca serriola. Next base: position 8,558,059 of record NC_136410.1, read on the forward strand.
CCATGAGGCCGATGAAGTAAACAGTGAACACATCGTTCACAAACACCTACATGTTGCGAGTCTGCTAGCGTTCCACTCCACTGTCTAGAAAGGTCCGTGGTCGTCATCTATATTCCGCTAGATGACTGAAACAACATCAACATCGAGGCCTCTCATCATTTTATCACACATCAACTATTTCATCTACTCATGTTTTACCCAACATATTTGTAGATAAAAATACATATATAGTTTAAAATCTATATAAAACATCTATTCAACACCCATCTCAAATAAACAAACAATATATACTATATATATATATATACACACACACACACACACATAACACATATTTTATAGAAAATACTTCATATCTATGTGTAAGATGAAATTGACTACACACTCACTTGATAAGATGGTAATTGGACAACACTTCATCCCTTAAAACAATCTTTTTCTCAAAAACCGGGCTTTACGCGGGCAGAGTTTCAACTCGAACAATTCTTTTTCTTGGAGACTTCGGGCTCTTTGGGGTTTCTTATGATGTTAGGAAGGTATTCTAGGCTTGGGGTATTTATTGCAACTTAAAAGAAAGTAGGTGGAAAGGTATAAAATTTGTAAACAAAAATCGGATGGTCATGCATTCTATTTATAGTAGCCGAAGTCTGGCATTACGTGGGGCGTAATTTCCTGGTACGCGGGGCGTACTACCTTACAAGCTACTACGCTGGGCGTACACCGAGTACGTTGGGCGTAAGAAAGGATCACTTTGGACACGTTAAAGCTACGAACACGTGTGCACCATACGAAGGAGTAGGCGACGTGTCCAATCTCGGACCATGTACACGAGTACGCTGGGCCTACTCCCCCAATTTTTATTTTTCAAAATTCAAAAATTTATAACTTTCGCATACGAGCTCCAATTTCGACACTCTTTATATGTATGCGTAGGCATGACCGTGCTCTACAACTTTCATTTAGACTTAGTCGGCTAATTTTGACTTTATTTTTAAAGTTATATTTTTAACAGGTCGGGATAGGAAAAGTCCGTTAAAAATTCATAACTTCTTTATCCGACGTCCGTTTTCGTTTGTTTTTTACCGTTAAACTACTATCGATGAGATCTTCGATTCTCGTTTAGGTTGTGTCAACTAAAAATTGCTCGATCTAGAATTCGAATTCCGGGTTGCATATTGTTATGTCAAATCTTAGAAAATTCATAACTTCCTCATACGAAGTCAGATTTGGACATTCTTTTTATGCACACTCTCGGTTTAACGTGTACTACGACTTTTATTTAGGTCACTAAGGCTAAAAAGAACTTTATCGTAAACTCATTTTTTACGTCACACAACGTCGTACCGGTTCTGTCGCGAAACTTCAACATGTCATAACTTCTTCGTTGTAACTCGGATTTCAGTATTCTTTATATCTCCGAAATCCTTGTTTCGACCACTACAACTTTCTTCATAGATATCGGGTTTATCTAACATTTATTTAAACCATAATAATTAAGTACAAAGCACATACTACTCAAATAATACATTTTTAGTACTTCAAAACAAGTTACAAAGGTTGACCTAGACTATTACATCATCTTAATGATTTAGCTCAGAAACATGGGCGTTACAATTCTCTCCCCATTAGGATGATTCCGTCCCCGGAATAATATATTAGCAAACAAATGCGGATAGCGACTCATCATGTCACTCTTCGTTTCCAAGGTGAGATTTGGCCAATTCGTATGTTTCCATCGCACAAGCACTAAATCGACCATCTTGCTTCACAACTTCTTAGTCTTACGGTCAACAATTGCCTCTGTTTCTTCAATTAACCTCGTGCTTTCATCCAACCTTAATTCAAAAATTGGAATTATGTCGGGAACTTCTCCCATGAACTTCCTCAAATAACACACGTGGAAAGTGTTATGAATACCATCTAGTTCTTCTGGTAGTTCTAGCTTGTAAGATTGGTTCCCTATTGTGACATCCTCAAAATCACGGCCAGAAAAGACTGTTTTAATTTATGCTTTTAAAATAATTTTCTGAGTAATCCTTTGATTTAAAAGAGTTGCGAAATTTGTTCCCAAAACAAAATATGATAAATAAAATTTATCAAAGCATTCCTTAATGAAATGTATTTTCATTATATATCAAAATTCAGGATGTCATGTTCCGATACATACACAAAAGCATAAACAATAAAACATAAACCTTACACAATTATATACAACTACTGGTCTATAAACAAAAACATCTTCACAAGTTCTCCAACTTATGCTCTCGTGCCACTACATGTAATACAAATAAAACTGAGTGGGTCAGGCTTGAGAGCCTGGTGAGCACTTAGGGTTTTCAACCCACAATAAATAATTATATTTAATTTCACCAACCAACAATAACCCGATTACCCATTCCTGTTATCCTCACTTTACATCCCTAAAACAACATCTATTACCGGGGACCTAATCTAGGATTTTAATCATGATGCACATTACTGCAAAGGGGTTTCCTCAACAATAGATATCCTAAAGGCAACCATGAGGGGGATAGAGTATACCGGTGAACACATCGTTCACAACACCTATAGGTTATGAACCTGCCAGCGTTCCACATGATAGTCTAGAAAGAGTCTGTGGTCGTCATCTATACTCCGCTAGATGACTATATTAACAACATCAACATCGAGACGTCTCATCATTTTATTTTATCTCACATCCACTATCTACCCATGTTCTACCCAACATCTTTGTAGATATATATATATATATATATATATATATATATATATATATATGTAACATAACACATGTATAAAACATCCAATCAATACTCATTTCAAATAACACATAACATATATACACACAACACGTATTTTATAGAGAATATTTCATATTTATGTGTTAGAAGAAAGTAACTACACACTCACCTGATAAGACGATGATTAGACAACACCTCGTCTCTTAAAATAATCTTTTCCGATAAAACCGGAACGTTTTCTCCAAAACCAGGCTTTACGCAGGCAGAGTTTCGGCTCGGAAACTTTACTTTTCGGGATCCTCGGGGCTTCGGTACTTGCTTCGGGTCTCAGGAATGATACCGGGGCTTCGGGGGAAAAGCTTGCACGTAAAACGAGGTAAAACAGGAGAGAGAGAAAGAAATGAGCAACAAAATTCGGTTGCCCATGACCTCTATTTATAGGGGGCTGAACATTGGATTACGTTGGACGTAATCTCAAAGTACGCTGGGCGTACTTCCTCTACAAGCAGTACGTTAGGCGTACGCTTCGGATGAGGCCTAATGCGTCATGGCTTACAGACTCATGCACTCGAGTATTGGGTCAGGTCAACGTGGCCCATTTCAGTTCATGCATACGGGTACGATGGGCGTACTCCATTACGCTTAGCGTACACCGACATACCAAACTTCAAAATTACGTAACTTTCGCATACGAGATCCGTTTTTGACGTTCTTTATATCCACACGTAGGTGAGACTATGCTCTACAACTTTTGCTTTGACTCCGTCGGCTAATTTTGAATTTATTTTTATTATATTATTTTTAGTAGGCTAGGACAGGAAAAACCCGTTATAAAATAATAACTTCTTCATCCGACGTCCGTTTTCGTCTGTCTTTTCACCGTTGGACTACTATCGACGAGATCTTCGATTCTCATTTAGATTGTTTCGGTCAAATATCACTTGATCTCAATTTCGAGATTTGGGCTGCATACCGCTAAGTCGAAACTTCGAAAAATCATAACTTCCTCATACGAAGTCAGATTTAGACGTTCTTTTTATGGACGCTCTCGGTTGAACATATTCTACGACTTTTGTTAATATCACTAAGGCTAGATATCGCCCTATCTTAAATTCATATTTTACATCATACAGTGTCGTGCCGGTTTTGTCGCGAAACTTCGACAGGTCATAACTTCTTCGTTATAACTTGGATTTTGGCATTCTTTATATATTCGGAAACCTTGTCACGACCACTACAACTTCCTTCATCGATATTGGGTTTATCTAATATTTTATTATTAACGCTTAAATTATCCTTAATTCAATTAAGTCACAACAATTAGGTATAAATCACATAATACTCAAATAATACATTCTTATTGTTTCAAAACGAGTTACAAAGGTTAACCTAGACTATTAAATCAGCGTTAATGCCTAGAGTAGAAACACGGGCGTTACACCAATCCTCTAAAGAACTTTAAACGGTCCAATAAACCTTGGACTCAACTTTCCTCTTTTACCAAATCTTATAAGTCCTTTCCACGGTGAGACGTTAAGTAAAACTGAATCTCCAACTTCGAATGTTATCAGTTGTCTTTTCTTATTAACATAGCTCTTTTGACGATCATGTGCTGCTAACATCCTTTCCCTAATCACCTTCAACTTTTCAACAGTCTGATGAACTATCTCGAGTCCTAGAAACTGGTTTTCTCTAGCTTCATGCCAACATGACGGCATTCAACACTTTTGTCAATACAAAGTTTGATAAGGTGCCATCTTGATGCTCAAGTGGAAAATATTATTGTAGGAAAATTCTACTAGAGGAAAATGTTCATCCCAGTTACCTTGGAATTCTAGTGTACATGCTCGTAGCATATCCTCCAATGTTTTAATTGATCGTTCGCTCTGACCATCAGTTTGCGGATGGTAGGCTGTATTTAGGTACAATTTCTACCCAATTCATCTTGTAGACTTCTCCAAAACCTTGATGAGAAACGACTATCACGATCTGATACAATCGTTAAAGGAACATTGTGAAGTCTTACTATCTCCTTCATGTAAGCATTTGCAAGTTTATCCAGAGACCATTTTTCATTGGCTGCTATGAAGTGTGCCCTTTCAGTAAACCAATCAACGATCACCCAAATCATGTCATGACTACTCTTCGTTCTGGGCAGTTTAGTCACAAAATCCATGGTGATGTCTTCCCATTTACCCATGGGTACAGGTAAAGGTTCTAAACTCCCATATGGTTTCTGATGTTGTGCCTTAACCCTTGCACATGTCACACATTCGGCCACATACTTTACAACATCGAGCTTCATCGTTGGCCACCAATAGTAGTGTTTCAGATCCCTATACATTTTTGTGCTACCGGGATGAATCGAGTACATGGTCTTGTAAGCTTCTTCCATCAAAAGATCTCTTATTCCTACCGTCTTAGGTACTCAAATCCTATCTTAGAAAACCTTCAGTCCTTGACCGTTTTATCGAACACTAACGTTTTCCACAAACGTTCTGTACCACATGCAAGTGGGTCTACAAAAGTCAAACCATTTACAAAGTCATACATGGATAACTTTGTACCTACATTCTCCTCCTCAAAGTTAGGAATGGATGACCCACTTCAAATCTTGCAAAATCGAGCAACTACGCGATCCGAGCCTTAAGCGTGACACATGTTGAGATGAACTTCAAATCTTCAATTCTTCCATGATTCTTCAATTTGGGTTCTAGGATGTGAGACCATACGAACCGAGCATTAACGAATGATTAAGAGCTTCTTAATCTCCAAATAATCACCCTAAAGTTGAGCATAAAAGCACACCCCAAAAATCTTCAATAAGTCCAAACCCATCATGAACCGAAATCACTTCCGAATCTCCAATCGAATCATTTCATAAACTTCAAATACTCGAGGTCACTTCGGTCTTCAAGTCTGCGTAATATGAAAAATTCAAGTTTCGAATTTCCATATAAATTTCTCCCCCTTTTTATAATCGAAATTTAATTATAAAACCAACAAGGAAAGAGAATGTACTGTATTCGGAATTTTTCTTGTCAAAACTCCACGTTAACATGTGGCATAAACTTTTTGCTTCAATCCGGAAAATCCAAAAAATCTTCAATTTTTAGCTTCGTTCACGGACCGCATTTGACAAAATTTCTCAAATTTGGGTAGAAATTGTCAATTTCAAAATTCCGCAGTGACCCGTTGTGCTCAAAACAGCCAAAAATGCAAAACTCTCCACCTTTTTCGAAACTGGGTAGAAAGTGTCAATTCGCATAAACTACAGGGGCCTGAAATGCATATTCTTCAATTTCTCAGTTTTGACCACCAAACCAAAAGACAATTATGACCCCAAAAGCGAATTCACTTTTTCAACAACGAACTTGCCATGATTCGTTCAACATCAAGCTAAGCAATACAAATCAAAAATGATTTCGACATCAATTACTCAAAAACTTCCTGTTAACCACAAATTTCAGCCCATCGTTCTCAAGCCTTGGACCGTTCGACATCAAATTCAATTCCAAACACTTTTCAAAATTGAATCCCAAATCAATCATGATTTTGACATTCATATCCCATGTTCAAATTGTATCAAACAATTTCAACTTCCTATTCAACGAATCAACCAATAGAAGTCGAGTTTGACTTTTTCTGAAATTGACTCTTCGAAGTCAAACATCAAAAAACACGAAATTGAGGATTCCAACACCAAATTCCAGATCAAAAAGTGTTCAATCAACTATACTTCAATTCATGTGTTCTTGGTCAAGTTCATCCAAATCAAAGATACAATTTGACGATTTTTCAACTTTGACTTGAACAAAATCGATTTTAAGAATGAACACAAAACATAAAATTGATTCATAAGGCCCATTTAACAATCGAAACAAAATCCAATCGATTATTTAGAAGCGTTACAATGAAATCAGAACTCAAGAACAATGACACAACAGATAAATCGCTTGGAATATCAAGAATATCAAGATGTACAACTCGTATACGCACAAAATGAAGAACAGTGAATCAACGAATCGTATATTTGATTTAATTGAACATTTGGACTTTTTGTTTTAAGATATTAGATCGAAAACTGGGCTCAATATTTGGATATGAACAGTAACGAACATCAAAACCCTGAATTCAAGATAACAAAATGTAATAAATGGATCCATAACACAATTTTTGGGCCAAATTCTTGATTTGTACTAATAATTGCAATTGAGAATCAAATCAAACAACAAATATGAGATTGGATTGGGTTTTTATCAATGAACAAATTATTAGATCATAACAAGTGGGTTTTTCAAAAAAAAATTTGATCCAATGAGTAAAAAATGATCAAAAAATCAAGAGCGCAACGCACGAATCAACAAGATTTAGAGAGATCATAGAGAGAGACTCACCATAAATGCTCCAATTGTGACAAATTTGGCCAAACTGAGAATCGTTCTTCAAAAAATCATGTTGATCTTCGAAGACCCGCTCTGATACCAATTGATGAGAATTATGAGCACTAGTTTGGTTTGCGGAATTAAGAACACACAAAGAACATGGTGATTTGGGTGTTTAAGAGATGTATTCGATTATGTATGGTGTTACACAAAAAGGGATCTAGATCTAAATCTACATAAATAACAGACATTTACACACTCAATTTTACATCTCTCGAGTACACCTCCATAAGTGGTATGAACCCACCTTATATAGAGGTGTTTACATGTGTCTCTCTCACTCTCTATCTCTCATGTCACAAGGCTAATGCACCACATGCAAGTGGGTCTACAAAAGTCAAACCATTTATAAAGTCATACAGGGATAACTTTGTACCCCAACAGTTACCCCCTGTTTTTTTAGGTTGGGAGAAAGTAAGGGCGTGAGTAGGGTTTCCCCCAATTATCCTTCTACCTGTTTGGGGGTTCTGTTTTCCCAAAGATCTAAACCCGCTGGCATTTAGAGATCAGTTCCTTTCCTCTATTTGATGGGCAAAATCAATTGCTCGACCCAAATCTACAGGAGTCCAAAGCCTTAGCTCACTCTTGATGTCATCTTGCAGCCCGTCAATGAAGTTACCCAGGGCAACCCATTCTGTCACCCCTTCCAGCAGAGCAGATAGCTTGATGAATCTCCGAATATACTCTTCAGCTGTTCCCGTTTACCTTAAGGCAACCTACTGCTCATACAGTTCGCCACCGTAGATTGGGCGGAACCTCTTAAGGAACATCTCCTTAACCTCCTCCCACGTATTCAACGGAACTCGTTGGTTAGTCCATCGATACCAAGCGAGAACATCCCCACTGAGCCTGAGAACACCCGCAATTATTTTTTCTTCATCCAGGATTTGGTAAATCACGAAGTAACGCTCCGCCTAAAGAATCCATCCATCCGGATCCACCCCATTGAACTGTGGCCTGTCGATTTTTCGGTGTCTATATCCGTATCTTCCTCCATTGTTGCTGTTGTTTGGCTGGAAAAGAGACCCAAACACGATTCCATTTCCGTCGGTGTCTCCTTGAGTGCCACCGCATGGTCCCGACCCCCTAGGTCTTGAGCCGATGACCACTAAGCTACTTGTTCCCTTGTTTTTGTTCATTGAAAGACCAGAAAGAGTCATGATACCTGATGGAAGAATAGTTGGATTTCCCCTCCCAGTTGAGACTCCATCCAAACCATCCAATCTTTCCAATACCTTATCCATGGTGGACTTCAGCTCATCCTGTCTCTGGTTTGTCTGCTCCTGGACTTGAAGAAGATTGTCGATCCTTAGCTTCATCTCTTGGATATTGGTTCCATGAGATTGAAGATGGACGTGCATTATCCCCACTTTCTCTTCTACATTCTTCATAGCAGCTGCTTCTTTGGAAGTTCATCCCATTGGATGTCAATGCCCTGATACCAAATGATACCTTCAACTTAATATTTACACAATAGAAACACAGAAACGAATTTGGATAGATTCCCACAATTATAGAGGTGGGTGCTCTCCCACGTTCATGAAGAACTTTTCATTAAACTTTGCATATAAAGAAACATGGATTCGCCTCACTATAAATAGATAACCTGGGGACAAAAGGACAGGCGTCAAGCACTGCCCTCCCAACCATGACTCACCTCCCCATTACTAACAAAGTGGATGGAACAAAGAAATAACAGACTGAAAAGAACATTTAAAGAAAAGACAAAAACTTCAATAAGAAAATTTAGTCGTTCTGAAACTTCATGATCATTCTAGGTTGGGGCGGATGGGCCTGTTCTTCTTCCTGCTGTTGACTAGCACGTCCTTGTGTGTATCATACTTTAAATAAAGGAATGATAGTTTACAAACATGAAAAGCTTTAAATTTGAAAGAACTTTCAGGCCTAAAACAATCGTTTTCTTCATGCCATCTTTCCCTTTTGTTTACATTATAACCATCGGGTAAAACATCATCTGAAGCACATATCTTCGCATCCTACATAATTTAAAATAAAAAGTTCATAATTTAACCTCACTTTAAATATTTATCATATTAAATAAAAACGTTTGAAAAAAAATGTTACATTGGTGCATAAAGAATCACTAGATTTGTGAGATTTGAGAAGGGAGATAATGGCTAAAGATTCATTAAACATGAGATTTTTACCATTGGAACTGCACGAAAGAGTGTGAGAGTTTCTGTCAAAGCTTCATGAATAATGCATCTTTTCTAACGCTTCCTCACAAAATTGCAAACTCTTCATCATTTGTCACATCATTTTTAAAGTTCATTGCTTCTTTGATTTCTTTTGCAGCTTTATCTTGTCGAGAAAGCTCAAATCCGTTGGCAAGTAGGAGAAAATATGGACAATATCTGAAAATTAGAGAAAAAATTATAGAACAAAAATCAAAATAACCATATTGAAACTGAAATTAGATCACTAAAATTGATAAAACTGACCACCTTGATGCATAAGAGGATAATCTGAAGCATTGAGATTGATAAACCAACCACATCCCATCAAATAAAACCAAAGCAAATATATTAGGCAAAAGATTAACCAAAAATGGTTTAGAATGCAATACATCTCAACACTTCAGGTGAGGCTATGAAATCATAATCGTGAGGGGCCAAAAAACAAATAAATAGAGAAGTTTTGATTGTTAGATATCAATACTCAAAACCACCTTGAATTCGACCCATCTAAAGTTGCAAAATTAAAAATAGGAAAATTGATTTAACCTACACCTTTCTCCGGTATCCTTGCCATCTCATATAAAAATTCATTATCCTTTGTATATATGTATTACACTAAAATCTAAATGTTGCTGATATTTGTATGAATGAGCTAGCAAGTTCAATAACCTTTGGTTGTGGGTCAACAATGTTTGTATTAATAAGAATCATATTCCGATTAGGAATCATAGAATTATCTTCGGTAATAATCTCATCATCACAATCTTGCGATAAAGATATAATCACTAACAAAATCAATATGCCCAGGTAGCGGTGGCGCAGAGACATTTTAGATAAAAGATCAAAGTGTCACCACTGCCATAGGAAGCCGGATAATTTTGAGCCCAACAAAACAAAAACACTTCATACGCTTTCTCATATCAAGATAACAAAAACAAAAACACTTCATAACAGAATTGGCTATAAACCATGAAATTGAGGATTAGACTATGAAATTAAAGCATACATGTTCTCTATATACGATAGAATTGTCCCGACCCCACACAATTCATAGCTGAAACCTTTGAATTCGGGAAAAAATAAAAAGAAGAAGATCATAAATAGCAGTTACTAACAGTTTCAGATATTCAATTAGTTGTAGCTGGCAATGCTCGTCTCTAGTAACTTTAAAATAGTATTTTATTTCTTTTGCATCTGTATGAATTTAAAGGGGAACCTCCTTAAAATCCAAAATCATTACCAATCAATATGCAAATTTAGCTTTAAAATTGGATTCAACAATGATTCACATAAATAAGTATGCAAAATCAGAAATCATATGCTTGGAAATCGATCAGATGGAAAGCAAAAAAAATCGGTACTATTTCCTCTTGCAGAAATTGAGCCGGTAGTCTGATGGAACATCATCGGTTCCATGGTTACAGAGAACATGAATCATACTTGGAATCAAAGGAGCGTGTGAATACCCACTTTCTCAGTCTCAATTTTCTCTTTCTCGACCTTCATTACCCTAGATAAAAAAACAAAAGAAAATAGTCACAACTCATCCTAACATTATTTTAACTTAAAGAAACCTTTGATTTATTTTGAAATTCCCCAAAATTTTTAGAATATATGAAATAAGATTGACAGAAGAGGTCAAAAGTTGTAAAGAGAGATGTATGTACCTGATGGATTCCCACTCAGATCGACGCCTATCTCTCAAAGGCGATGTGTATTCCAAGTTTAATTGACACATGCAATCCAAATTCGCGGAAAACACAAAATCGAAGAATTAAATAACGTCGGAAGTTAGGGAAGACATAAAACCAAGGAATCGTCTAATGTCGGAAACTCTGAAGAATCAGAATTAGAGGAAGAATCAGGGAAGAGGGTCAAGTCAGGGTTCATAGACAACTGGCTATGCAAGAAAAGGGAGTGTCATAGAGCACAACATGCATCGAAGGCTTCCAAAGGAGAGAAAGAAGTAAGTTTCAATCAGTGTATGCATCCAACACCGCCGATGTTAGTGGCAATTTGATATGCAGAGAGGAATATGAGACGGGGGATTTAGGATATGAGAAGCCGATCGACTAAGGAAGACGCCGATGATTATACAGAGTCTTTGAGTTAGTGGTGTGTTAGAGCAATAGTATTAGGGAATAGAAATAATGGAGGACACCATCTTGGGTAAGGAAATCAGTAGACGAAGAGAGAAGTATGCATGAACTTATAGACAAAAGAGCTGATGATGATGCAAATGAAGCCTCAGCTCCACCATAGCGAATGCCAACTGTCACACCCCCAAACCGGAACGACGGAAACGTTCGGGGGCGGAGGCCGTCATGTACAGTATCTCAAAAATTGCATAATAGTAATCAAAGTAAAAACAACCATTTCATTGATAAAGTATAGTCTTATAATCATTTTTGTTAGGTGCATTTTGTGCAACTTTTTGCACATCTTTTAGTCCCTTTCTATGCGTCTATTTAGCATAATTGTTTTCATTTGTGTTGCACTTCATCATGTTCATGTTAGTCTCTAGAACAACCTTATTTGCACACTTTCATGTCTTTTTCAGGTGAACTGGAGGTTGGAACACGCTTTGGGAGGTGCCGGGAAGCATTGGTGAAGATTTCAGGATGATCGGGTGAAGAACGGAAAAGTTTAAAAAATCAAGTTCAGATTCAGAGTCAGAGGAGTACACGACCCGTGTTAGATTTACACTATAGAATGGACACGGTCTGTGTTGACCAGATTGGGAGCTGTTCACTTCACTGAACACGACCCATGTCAGTTTAGCCTAATTTGACACAGGCCATGTTCGACTTGCTGATCAGTTTTGAGCATCGAACTTTGGAGTTGGAATTGAGGATTGAAGACCATTTTCCATTCAATACGACCCGTGTTGATTTGCTCTATTTTTACATGAGCCGTGTTTGACCAAAAAACTGCCTTTTGGCAGTTTTTTCTATTTTTCATATCTCTGAATTTGGGTCATTTGGGGAGGGACACAACATATCAGAGCACATTTTGAGAAAGGATTTCGAAAGTTTTTGCAAGGTTTTGATCAGTAATCATTTGGAAACATTATTTCTAGTATTTGTAAGTTGTAATTGCACATTATTTCCATCTTTTAAACTTGTGATCTTGTTTAGCCATGTGTGGATAGAACCCTAGTTTCTCCAATTTCATGTTTTAACTCTTGGTTGTGACTTCAATCATATGACCTGATGTTTGTTCTTAATTTCTATCTAGTAAATTTGATTTAGCTTTAATCTAATGTTTGATTCTAACTGTGATTCTTATTGGCCATTTGAATTAGGGTTAGGCCATTCAAGTTATCTCTTTTACAAAATACGTAATTGTTTTGTGAAATTGAACAAGTAGCAAGCATTAAATTGATCTCTATTGAATGAATTTAGTGTAAATCTTATTCATAAACTTTTACACACCCGAGCTTGTGAGGAGTATTGAGTGTTGTTGGGAACATTTACATAAAGCTCCATGCAATCTTTTAATCTAATTCTAAGAGCTTCTTTAGATTAGGTTAGTAAGGTTAGGGTTAATCAAAGAGATTGTTTTGGTTAATTAATGTGGTGAATGGGAAGTGTTAGAGCTTGTTAACACTTTCAAGTACCAACTTAGATAGAACTGAACAAATATTGTGCTATCTTTGAATCAAAATTGCTAAGTTGTCATACATGAAGTTAGAGCCCTTACAAATTCTGAATTTAATTCACTCATTTAACTGATTACTTGTGTTTTTAATTTGTTTGTTTAATCATTGCATTCAAACACCCCCTCTTTAAGCTTTTGTGAACAAGTACCTTGCGCAAAGAGGTATTAGACCGATTGTCCCGTGTCTCTGTGGATCGACCCTACTTACCTTGTACTACCTTTTAGTGCAATATAGTAGTCTTCTTAGGAGTATATCATACCCCCTTATTTGTTGGGTTTGACATACCCAACAAATTTGCGTTGTTGGATTAGTGTCTAAGTCCATAACTATTTTGGTATGTACTTGACTCGATGGTGCATGTTTTGGGTTGCCTTCACCAAAGCAACTTGATAGGATGATTTATGGAGAGAGAAGATTAATTATGATTTATTAATATATTATGAGAATAATATATTAAAGGAGAAATAATATTGTTTAATTAATATTAGTCAAGAATTATTTGATAATTAATTTTGTGGCTAAAAGAGATTAATTAAACTTAAGGGACTGGAACTGTAATTATAAGATAATTGCATTTGGGCTATAGATTACCTTGAAATAATAGGTTGGACGAATTCTATGGGGAAACCCATTAGAAATCGTCCAAGGGATATTCTAAAAGGGTCCATGGGCTGCTTAGGGCTTAAGCAGTCAAATTAGGGTTTCCTAGTTGAAAACCCTAATAGCCTACATGTATATATAGTACCCTTAAGCCCCAAACACGTGGCGAAGAGTTCCACTAGGGTTTCCACACGTTTTGGGCATCCTCCTCTCTCCTTATTCTTCATCCTCTTGCTCTTGGAGTTTGTGAACCATTAGAGGAGTGACACTTGTGACTCTAAGCTTTCTAAAGTCATTACAAGGAGGATTTAAGATTGATATTGCTACATAACAATCAAGGTAAGATCTAAAAACCCTTTCACATGTTAATATGATTAATTGTATGCTAGAACTAGGGTTTAAAGTCTTGGATGAATTGCATATACAATAGAGAAACCTAGATCCAAGCATTAGGGTTTGCATGAGCACATAAGATGTTCTTATGGCTAAAACCCATCACTTTTCATACTGGTATTCCACTACCAATTGATTCGAAGATAGAGAAAACTGCAAAGAAGTTACAGAAGCAATCCAAGTTTCGTAAGAAGCAACCGGGCTCCGGGACTTCTTCATCATCTAACCCTCTGGTAATCAACGTTTGAGAGGATATACCCTTCTCAAGTGTGTCCGCATTCGAAATAGAAATCCTATCACTCTCATCTCAACCATCCTCAACCAAAAATACCACTTCACTATCTTCACCTACTTATAATATCCCAAACACTACACCCACATAAACTTCAACCACTACTCACATCATGGGAGATAACCATGGAGGGAATCCACCTCCAAACCCACCACCCGATCAAACTCTCCGTCAATGGTCGAGGCAAGAGGTTACTAAACAACCTCTTTGCATCACATATCCGGCAACAACAAATCTTGAACTTAAATCTAGACTCATCCACCTACTCCCTACCTTTAGAGGCTTGGAAAATGAAGATCCCCACAAGTTTTTGACATAATTTAATGTTGTGTGTGTGGGCATGAAACCACACAATTTCACAGAGGATCAAATCAAGCTTAGGGCATTCCCCTTCATAGTGCAAGATGCAGCTAAAGACTGGCTCTATGACCTCCCACCGGGGACGGTAACTACTTGGGTAGATCTTGCGAGGTTGTTTTTTGGATAAATACTTTCCCGAGATGAAAGCTTCAGCCCTACGGAGGGAAATCATTGGAATTAAGCAACATAAGAGAGAAGCTTTCCACACCTATTGGGAGAGATTCAAGAAACTTTGTGCCTATTGTCCTAAGCACGAAATTACCGAGTACCAACTTTTCGAATATTTCATTGAAGGAATGACTACAATGGAAAGAAGGCTTCTTAATGCTTCAAGTGGCAGATCTTTACACAACAAGACTCCAACCGAAATCTGCAACCTAATCAAGAACATGGCTGAAGATTCTAAACATTCAAGCCATGATGAAGAATGGTACACGAATGCACCCCGAGGTATAAAAGTGGTAATGATGCTAGCCAAAGAGAAAGGTGTGCAACCCACACCTCGCCCTTGTGGTATTTGCACTCAAGTGGGGCATCCAACCGATATGTTCCCACAACTTCAAGATGAGGATTATGCGGAAGCAAATACTTTAGGAGGATATTCCAGGTCAAACCAAAGGGGATTTGAGCAGCCACAGGCTGACCAAAGATGGCACAACAATAAAGGTTAGGGAGGAAATCAACAAGGAAATTATCAACCAAATCAACCACATCAATACCCAAAAAGACCACCATTTCCTCAAAATCAACAAAGACCACCTTTTCAACCTCAAAATTTACAGCCAAGGCATCCACCGCAACCACCTCCACAAGCAGGTTAATCAAGCATGTCACTAGAAGATATTGTTAAAAGCCTTGCCACTAGCACTCAAAGCTTCTAACAAGAAACCAAGGAAAGCATAAAAATCTTGGAGCAACAAGTGTCACAACTGGCTTAATCCGTGAGTAAGATGGAATCACAAGGAAAGCTACCATTTCAAACCGAGAAGAACCCGAAACACAATGTATGTGCCGTTACCTTAAGAGGTAGGAAAATCTATGAAGGTCCAAGGATGCCGGATGAAGAAGAAGAAGAGAAAGAGGTTAAGGTAGAAGAAGCTGTCAAAGAAGAGGAAAGGAAAAATACTTCATAGTCAAAGAAGCCAATAGAGACCAAAGTCAAAGTCACACCAGCTCCATTTCCTTCAAGGCTAACAAACACAAAGAGAGAACAGGAAGATGACGAAATCATGGCAATGTTCCGAAAGCTTGAAATTAATATCCCTCTTTTAAATGCTATTACATAGATTCCTAGATATGCTAAGTTTCTTAAGGAGCTTTGCACATCTATGAAAAAGCTTATAGGAAATCAAATTGTAAAAGTTAGGGAAAACGTTTCAGCCGTGTTACAAAAACGGCTACCAAAAAAATGCAAGGATCCGGGTGTATTCACGGTTCCTTGTAAAATGGGTAACCTTTTGTGCCACGTGCGATGCTTGATCTTGGAGCATTAATTCAAGCTATAAAACAATGGGAATTGGACCTCTAGCCGAAACCAGAGTCATAATTCAACTTGCCGATCGATCTTCGGTACACCCAAAAGGTGTATTAGAGGATGTATTAGTGCAAGTCAATGAACTTGTGTTTCCCGCTGATTTTTATGGGCTTGATATGGGAGATGATGATCAAACCTCAAGTTCCATACTTCTAGGTAAACCATTTTTAAAAACAGCAATACCAAAAATTGATGTCTACAATGGTACATTGTCTATGGAATTTGATGGGAAACTCATTAACTTCAATATCTATGAAGCAATGACGTATCCAAGTGATGTTCATTGTATAAATTTTGTTGATGTGATCCAACCTTTGACAGATAGTGTTTTGAGTGGACTAACCATGATTCTTTGGAGTTAGTTTTGAGCAGGAATTTTAATAACAATTTGGTCAAGGAAATTGCAGCAAATTTCAAGCTTGATGAGGAATTACTAGAAATTGTGGAGTTCATGGAAGAGAGGAAGAAAATGAGGTATGATAATACCAAGCTAAAACTACCTATTTCTAAAACAAAACTTCTTCCTTCTATTATGCAGGCACCAAAGCTTGAATTGAAGACTCTTCCTGAGTATTTGAAGTATGCATATATTGGAGAAGAGGAGACATTTCCTATCATTATCTCCAATAAGTTGTCTAAAGAAGAAGAAAATAAGTTAGTGAATTTGTTGAAAGAGTATAAAAAGGCTATTGGGTGGACGATTGCTGATATAAAGGGGTTGAGTCCCTCTTTATGCATGCATAAGATTCTCATGGTGGAAGACTTCAAACCAACCCAAGAGGCACAAAGAAGATTGAATCCACCCATGATGGAGGTGGTTAAGAAAGAAATCATGAAGCTTTTGGATGCAGGTATGATTTACTCTATCTCAGATAGTAAATGGGTGAGCCCTGTTCAGGTAGTCCCGAAAAAGGCTGGGGTCATAGTTGTCAAAAATTATGAGGGAGAATTGGTGCCAACCCGTGTGCAAGATGGGTGGTGAGTTTGTATTGACTATAGGAAGTTGAATGCTTCAACAAGAAATGACCATTCCCCCTACCATTTATTGACCAAATGTTAGAGAGATTGGCAGACAAATCCCACTATTGAAGTTTAGATGGTTTCTCGGGCTTTCAAGAAATTCCGGTAGCCCCAGAAGATCAAGAGAAAACCACCTTCACTTTTCCCTTGGGCACATTTGCTTATAGGCGTATGCCTTTCGGTCTATGCAGTGTACCCGCAACATTTCAGAGATGCATGGTGATCATTTTTTCTGAATATGTTGTAAACTAAAGGGTTTTGAGCATTCTAACACTCGTATGGTGTACACGCAACCCTATAAACCCTGGATCTATGTTTTCTCTACTATACATGCAAATATTCAATATTCCAAGGTTTTATCCTAACTAGCATAATATGAAGCAACTATACTACAAAAACCTAGTTAGATAACATACCCTTTGATGTGGCTTGAAGTCTTGAACTTTAAGAGCTTAGCCTCAATAGTGTGGAAGCCTCAAGTGGAATCACAAATCACCAAAAACACCTTGGAAAACTTGAGAGAATAGAATGCACACTAGAAATCGGCCCACTCTTGTATACTCACACCCTAGTGCCATTTCATGTGCAAAAGACCTTTTTATATAGTATAGAGGATTAGGGTTTCATCCATGTAAACCCTAATAACCATGACCTTTCATTTCCATAGGATCCATGGGTTAAAAACTCCATGGACTATCCATGCAAGCTTAGCCCAACCTAAATGAACTTGGCCCATGCTATATATATAAGAGTCCATATTTAATTAGTTCCTTTTGATCACTAAATTAATTCCAAATTAATTCGTGATCAATACTAATTAAATAATATGATTCCATATTAACATATTAGAACTTAAAATATATTAATATAAATCATCAACATACTATTCTCAAAAGACTATCCATATAAATTGTTCCGGTGAAGTGCAACCCAAATGGACCATGCTACTCTCGGGTCAAATACATATTAATAATAGTTATGGGCTTAGAGGTCTAATCCAACAGTCTCCCAATTGGATAACTCTAAAACTATTATTACGTATGACTCCAAGATCCCGACTAGCAATCGTAGCTCTTAAAGCCCCTGCCGAACTCTAACCTAGTCAAATGACTTTCTCCATTAGATAAGGGATCATATATTCCTCCATTCTAGATATCATATGGACTGAGACATGGATTATAATCATTCTCTCTGTCCATTTGTTGTTTCCCGATTTTCGGTTTATGACGACTGACTAATTGAACAAATAAAATATCTAGGCTTGGCCAATCACTTAGGGGTGTCATAACTAAATCATTGAGGGGCCCACATATATCACTTTTGTCCCTCAAGGGTAAAAGGAATGGATAAAATTCGAATAATATTCTTGTTTTACTACTTGTTGAATCATACACAAAGGCACGTTTTATAACATCAAGTTACTGATGCGTTTTCGTGCAATCAATGTATAACCAACTCATAGTCAACAAGTCATATCTCTAGGTTTGAAGAATATAAGATATTATCATATCATGATCACTCGTGATAAAATACATGATGTGATTCAAATGAGCACGGGTTTAATCTAATACTCGAATCTCATTCCAGATGCATTCATGAATGTTGTAGCAACTCTTGCTATGTCCAACACCTTAGACATCTACAAGCCAACTGCATGACAGTCTTGATTCATATCTACTTCTAACATATGATGATGGGTTTTAACCATAAGAACATCCTATGTGCTCATGTAACCCTAATGCTTGGATCTAGGTTTCTCTATTATACATGCAATTCATCCACGACTTTAAACCCTAGATCTAGCATACAATTAGTCATATTAACATAATAATGGGTTTAAGATATTACCTTGATTGTTATGTAGCAATAACAATCTCAAATCCTCCTTGTAATGACTTTAGAAAGCTTAGAGTCACAATTGTCCCTCCTCAAATGGTTCACAAACACCAAGAGCAAGAGGATGAAGAATAAGGAGAGTGGAGGCTGCCCAAAACGTGTGGAAACCCTAAGGAACTCGTTCACTATGTTTTTGGGGCTTAAGGGTTGTTTAAATAGTGAGGCTATTAGGGTTATCTAACAAGGAAACCCTAATTTGGATGCTTAGGCCCTAAGCAACCCATGGACTCTTTCCTTAGAGGCCTTGGACGATTTCTAATGGGTTTCCCCATAGAATTCGTCCATCCCTCTAATATGGAGTCTATTAGCCCAATATTCAACTATCACACAATTAACAGTTCTAGTCCCTTAAGTTTAATTAATGTCTTTTAGCCACAAAATCAATTCCTAATTAATTATTGACAAATATTAATTAAACAATATGATTTCTCCTTTAATATATTATTCTCATAATATATTAATAAATCATATTTAATCCTTTCTCTCCATAATTCATCCTATCAAGTTGCTTTGATGAAGGCAACCCAAAAGGACCATACACCATCGGGTCAAGTACATACCAAAATAGTTATGGACTTAGACACTAATCCAACATATGAATGATTGTGGAGAATTTGAATAACTTAGTTATTCAGGAAGTCAAAACATGCAAAGTGAAACACAAGAATAATCAAATCCAATATGGCCCCAAGCACCTTTGAGAGTAAATAGAACACCTTTTATTTAATCACCATATTGATTACTCATTATTCATTGTATAATGTTTCAAATTTGTCAACTTAATACTTGAATTAAAATAATAGTTGTCCCATGCCCCAAGCATGTACACTATTTTTCTAAACAATAGTCATGCGATACACCAAGTATACACACTATGTTTGTGTATGATCCTTACTTTGTGAAATAGATCAATTGAACAAATTCCAATGATTCTCATTTCACAATCCCAAATCTTTATCGTAAATGTAAGAATTCTAAATTCCTGCCATTTACCGAAATCTGTTAGATTCTAAACTTATATGCATTGATCCTCTTGTAATGAATATGCACAAAAAACACAAAGACTTGTCATCAGACATTACAAAGTATTTCAATGGAGATCAATTACATGGAAACGAAGTCTCAATTTCAAAGTACATTGCTTTGAACATCCTTCTTGAATTAAGTTTCCTAATCTACACAGATTTAATGAATAACTTCCACCTATGCGAACATTTTGATATTCCTATTTTGACTATCACTTCTGAACAAGAGTAGCATCTTTTCAGAATATGTCAATATGGTCCTTCCAAAATTAACACTATACTTCCAACTGTCATTGAGCAACCAATCTTTGTTAAACCTTTGATTGTCCTCGACAATTGCTTAATCATCTTAGTCATATCCAATTCTAGACCTTTTCCCCTCTTAATGCCTTGGGCATTTGGAAAATTTAGAAAGGATAAATATTATAGAACATGTAATCGATCATATACCAAAGCATCTGGGACACGATTCATGATGTCTCACATAAAGTCATGATCCTTGATCAATCCTTTGCTACAATATTTTTTAATTTGCCATGTTTACATAATTCAACATTAAGAGGGATGCCGTAATCATAATCGAATTTTGAGAATGCAATATATATAAAATTTCCTTAAGTTGAGTCATTCAAACATAAAATTCATATATATATATATATATATATATATATATATATATATATATATATATATATACTTAACTAAAGATGATTAAAATCTCAATCTAAGCTTTTAGAATTGAAATGAAGTATAATTTCCTCTCCCTTAATTATAGCAAAACAACTTTTCCCAATTGAAACTTTTGTTGTCTATAATTAACATTGCTAACTTGCAACACTTAGCATAATTATCATGCTCCCACTAACATGATAATTATTAGCATAACAATTATGCTCCCACTAGCTTTGACATGTATCAAGAAATCAGTTGGACTTCTAGAAATCAATACTTTATTGACTTTCTTACCAAAGTTGAGATTTCTTATACAAGATGCTTTGATAAGACTTTATCAGAATCATACACGTTTCCCAAGATAGCACCCATGTATGTCTAAACAATTTCAGAACTATGAAAAGGGATGCTGTAATCGTAGTCTCAATTGTTTAGACCTTTGCCATTCCTCACAAGTCCATGTTAGTGTGCCGGTTAACCACACACGCTCCACTAACGACTTTGAGAATGCAAATAACACAATTGCTATCTACTTAAAACCACTTAGTGAAAACGTTTTATCACCACCATTTTCATGAATCAAAGAGAAACCTTATGACACTTAAATTTTATGGTGTATGTGTTCCTATCCATGTGAATTTGTCATAAGCATAATCACAAGACAAGGTTAGTGACAAATCCAAATTTATATGGACTGAACTTGTGCATTCTTAACTTCTTGCCACCTGGCAACACAAGGGTCTGCCATTGCTTCCAATCTATTATGAAACCAATTAAGAACTCTCAGAACTCATATGCAAAGTCAAAATTAACTAGAATGGGCACAGAAATAGGAATATGTCAGTACGATAGGTTATAAACCTCAAGTTGTGTGCTAGTGATAAACTACAAATTTTGTTCTTGATTAGATCTTGAAACTCTTTCAGGATCTTTTAGACTCCTACTATCTTCTTGACATATAAGACTCTCTTGTCAAGACCCATTCCTTGATTTAAGTCCTTAATAGAACACCGATTATGAAATATTAAGGCTAGGACCCAACACAATATTTTATAACTTGGAACAAGGATGCTGTAATCCAAGCTATAAATTATTTGAAGGTAGGCGAATGACGATTCACGAATTTCCACCATGAAAAATGAAATAATTTATTAGGTTTTAATTGGATTTGAAACTCCTAGATCTTTTTGATATTCATTGAACTTTTCAATGGCATATTTTAGTCTTGATTGTGCCCTCTCGGGTTTGTGACTCGGATGCCGAGGATCACAAACAAGGTGTGAATTACCATGAAAATTAACTTGGTACCCTTAATTTTATCACCTAATGGATGTGCCGGTTAACCATACACGCTCCACCGATCCATTATAAACCTTAAGCCACCCTTTGCCAACCTTGTTAAATCCAAGTTAGTGTACCGCTTAACCACACGTGCTCCATTAACGACTTAAGCAAGGTACAAAGTGTAATTTCATGGGTTACTTTATAAAAGGTTTAGTTACTTTATATTGATCATTATACTTATAATGAGAATTATAGTCCTTGTACTAGCCGTTCGGCTAACGACCCTCCACCAGTCAAGGAAGGGGTGGGTGAGAGTGGACACCCATTAAACTGTCATTTTATTGGCAGTAACCTTATATATATATATATATATATATATATATATATATATATATATATATATATTAAGTTATAATACTATAAAGTATAAGGGTTGAATTTTAACTTTTAAAATCTAGGGTTTGGAATTAAAGTGTGTGTGAGGCTTTACAAATTCCAAAACTTGAGGTCAAGTTTTGAAACTATTCAAAAACTTTTCATTTCTATAACATATGAGTTTAATATGGCTTTTAATGGCAAGACTCTTGAAAATCCATAACTTGAGGACAAGTTATGGAGGTCATAAAACAATTTATGGGAAAGACTCTTCAAGTTCATAACCTAAGACTCTTTAGTAATTCTTTTAAAAAAAACTTTTGGTTTTCCATAACTTGTGGACAAGTTATGGAATCCATTAAAGGTCATTTAGATCATTTAATAGGCATACAAACATGTCAAGAAAAACTATGATCTAGATTAAACTCATGTGAACAAGACAATTCAAATCGAACAATTTTCATGTAATTTTCCTAACCATTAAACTAATACAAAACATGAATCTATTGACAATTATATTTGAAATTGGATTAGCATGAACATTACCACATCAAAAACAGGTTTACAAGTTCAAAAACAGCTTAGGGTGCTGTTCCTAGTCCAATTCTAGCCAAAAAAAAAAACTCGAAAATATGCTGTCTGGGGGTCCAACTCGTCGAGTGCATGAACCTAATCAACGAGTTGGATGATTTTATGCATGGACTCGACGAGTCCATCAGTGGAATCGGCGAGTCCACTGTCCA
The DNA here is from genome assembly GCF_051521515.1 of Lactuca serriola. Classification (NCBI taxonomy): domain Eukaryota; kingdom Viridiplantae; phylum Streptophyta; class Magnoliopsida; order Asterales; family Asteraceae; genus Lactuca; species Lactuca serriola. The sequence goes on from NC_136410.1 coordinate 8,581,298, forward strand.
GAACAGCAGAAAATCAAAATTTTCAGCATTTTTCAGCAATTTGTGTCAAGTATAATTGAAAACAAGCCTAGTCTCAGATACCATTGAAGGGTTTTGAGCATTCTAACACTCGTATGGTGTACATGCAACCCTATAAACCCTGGATCTATGTTTTCTCTACTATACATGCAAATATTCAATATTCCAAGGTTTTATCCTAACTAGCATAATATGAAGCAACTATACTACAAAAACCTAGTTAGATAACATACCCTTTGATGTGGCTTGAAGTCTTGAACTTTAAGAGCTTAGCCCCAATAGTGTGGAAGCCTCAAGTGGAATCACAAATCACCAAAAACACCTTGGAAAACTTGAGAGAATAGAATGCACACTAGAAATCGGCCCACTCTTGTATACTCACACCCTAGTGCCATTTCATGTGCAAAAGACCTTTTTATATAGTATATAGGATTAGGGTTTCATCCATGTAAACCCTAATAACCATGACCTTTCATTTCCATAGGATCCATGGGTTAAAAACTCCATGGACTATCCATGCAAGCTTAGCCCAACCTAAATGAACTTGGCCCATGCTATATATATAAGAGTCCATATTTAATTAGTTCCTTTTGATCACTAAATTAATTGTTGATCAATACTAATTAAATAATATGATTCTATATTAATATATTAGAACTTAGAATATATTAATATAAATCATAAACATACTATTCTCAAAAGACTATCCATATAAATTGTTCCGATGAAGTGCAACCCAAATGGACCATGCTACTCTCGGGTCGAACACATACCAATAATAGTTATGGGCTTAGACATCTAATCCAACAAAAATATCATTGAAGTCTTCACGGATGATGTCACAGTGTATGGAAACTCTTTTGATGAATGCTTGAGCAATCTAACTAAAATTCTGCAAAGGTGCATTGACACTGATCTTGTGCATATCTATGAAAAATGCCATTTCATAGTGGACAAAGGATTTATTTTAGGTCATATTGTGTCCCAAAAGGGCTTGGAAGTTGACAAAGCCAAGATAGATGTTATCAAGAGTCTTCCATACCCGACAAATGTTCGGGAAGGTCGTCCGTTTCTCGGTCATGCAGGTTTCTATCGGTGGTTCGTCAAAGATTTTTCAAAGATTACGGTGCCGATGTGTCAACTACTCCAAAAAGATGTTGAATTTGAATTTACCCAACCATGTAAGGTGGATTTTGATCTATTGAAAAATTTACTCACCTCCACTCCAATCATCTAACCACCTAATTGGGATCTCCCATTTGAGATCATGTGTGACGCGAGCAACATGGCTGTATGGGCGGTATTGGGTCAAAAGGTGGACCGAGTACATCATGTCATCTACTATGGATTAAAGACTCTTGATAGTGCACAAAACAACTATACCACAACAGAGAAGGAGTTGTTAGCTGTTGTCTTTGCATTGGAGAAATTCCGACAGTACCTCCTCGGAACCAAAGTGATTATCTATTCGGACCATGCAGCTATAAAACATTTACTACTCAAGAAAGATTCAAAGATGAGGTTAATATGGTGGATGTTGCTTTTGCAAGAGTTTGATATAGAAATCAAAGATAAAAGTGGGAAAGAGAATTTGGTTGCGGATCATCTTAGTCTTATTGTGCCACCCGCAGACACCACACCAATCCGTGACACATTCCTAGATGAGCACTTGTTCATTGTCAAGGAAGCCCCATGGTATGCGGATATTGTCAACTATTTGGTCACAAAGTAGTTTCCCTCGGAGTCCACATGTTGGCAAAAGGACAAAATCTAGAAGGAGGCCAAGCGGTATGTATGGGATGAGCCTTACCTTTGGAAGTATTGTGCAGACCAAATGATCCGAAGGTGTGTTGAGCAAAAAGAGGTACAATCTATCCTTAACTTTTGTCATTCCTATGCTTGTGGAGGTCATTTTGGACCCCAAAGGACAACTAGAAAAGTCTTAGATAGCAAATTCTTTTGGCCTAGTATTTTTTCACGATTCTTATGTGTTATGTGCACATTGTGATAAGTGCCAAAGATCCAGGTCCTTAAGCTTTAGGAATCAAATGCCCCTTACTCCCATTTTAGTATGTGAGATCTTTGATGTATGGGGTATTGACTTTATGGGACCATTTCCGCCCTCTTTTCGTTGTTCATATATCTTGTTGGCGGTGGACTATGTGTCTAAATGGGTGGAGGCCAAAGCCACCCGTACTAATGATTCCAAAGTTGTGGTGGATTTTCTTAAGGCACATATTTTCTCCCGGTTTGGTACTCTAAAAGCGCTCATAAGTGATCGTGGGACCCATTTTTGCAACCGGATGCTTGAAGTCGTTCTGAAGAAGTATGGGGTGACTCATAAAGTCTCAACAACCTATCACCCCCAAACCAATGGGCAAGCAGAGGTTTCAAATAGGAAAATAAAAAGCATTTTGGAGTAAACAGTCAATCCAAACCACAAGGACTGGAGTATAAGGTTGGATGATGCCTTATGGGGATACCGCACTGCTTTCAAAACCCCCATTGGTATGTCCCCATATCGGCTTGTGTTTGAAAAACCGTGTCGCCTTCCGGTTGAGCTCGAGCACAAAGATTTTTGGGTTGAAAAGAAATTCAACTTGAATGAAGATGAGGTGGGAAAAAAAGGAAGCTAGACATTTAAGAGTTAGAGGAGATCAGAAATGATGCATATGAAAGTGACAAGATGTATAAAGATAGGACAAAGGCGTATCATGACAAAATGATCTCTCGGAAGACTTTTGCACAAGGACAAAAAGTGCTTCTTTACCACTCGAGGTTCAAGTTAATTTCAGGGAAGTTAAGATCAAGATGGTTTGTTCCTTTCGTGGTCACAAAGATATTCGACCATGGTGCGGTGGAAATCACAAGCCAACAAACAGGAAAAACATTCAAAGTCAATGGACATAGATTGAAGCCATTTTACGAAGGTTTCGAGGTGAAGGATGAAGAGATAGAAGTGGTTGGGAACCCTAAGTACCAAGACTGAAGCATATTCGGGGGCCATGTTGAGCCAACGACTTAAAACAAGGCGGCTAACCGAGAGGCTACTCGGGGGTATTTTTGTCTTTTTCTTCAAAAACATTTCCATTTCTTTGATATTTTTTATTTTTAATGTTCTAAATGCATTTAAACATGATTTTAAATCATCAAATGGATCTCGGGATGCAAAAACATTTTGTTTTAATGAGAGGGGATTCTTGGGTTCAAAAAGTGGGAAGTGACAAACAGAGCCGTACACGGTCCGTGTTCGTTTTTGCCTTAAATTGAACACGGGCCGTGTTCAATCGAAAAGAAAATTTTGGGAAGCAGAGGGGTACATGGCCTTTGTTCATTTTTGCCTTATACTGAACACGGGTCGTGTTCAACATTTCCTAGCAATTTAAATCCCACCACGGGTCGTGTGGATTTGGCCTATGGGAACACGAATCGTGTTCGCGCAACAGACCTAATGGTTTTTAATGCATAAATTTGGGTTTTTTCCTCATTCACCCACAATCCCTATCCAAACAGCCCCTCTCTCCCAAGAAACCCTAACGTCCGATTTTTCTTCAAATTCCTTGATTTCTCCACGATTTTGGCTTGAATCTTCAAAGAGGTTTGATCTTCATCTTCTACACTTCATCTCCTACATCTAATACACCATTTTCTTGCACTTTCATGGTGGATTTGGGGGTTTTGACAGACCCTAGGTCTGAAAATTTCTAAGAATTTTGGTGTTTTTGTGCTTAAATCTTCATGTAGGCAAGCTTGGGGAGGTTGAAGAAGGTCTTTCTCACCAACAACAATGCATTTCTACTAACGATTCAGTAAAATCTTTCCAACTCCTCACTTGTGGATTTTGTGTTTGTAAGGTCAATTGCATGCATTTGTAGTCATATTAGACTTGACAATCACTAAGAAATGAGTTTCTCGCAAAATTTTGGTGGTAAAATTCAATTCGGGTCCAGTCAACAGTTGACTTTTTGACCCGTTGACTAATTGAAATTTTGACTTTGCCCCAAATTTTGCATACGGAAGGCGAGCATTCTAAATGAACTAGACACACTAAGTCGTCGGCTTGTCGTCGTAGGTCTCCATCACCACCGCCTAGGTCCCCGTCACCTCCACCCAATCCGGCACATGGTGGTGTAATTTGTTCCGGGCCAATTCAAGTTGCCAAACTTGAGGCCTTTCTCCAGCGCACTCATACCATTTAGAAATTTGCGCATGTGCCATTTCTCCGTGAGTTGCACATCTATAATCAAGTCCACACCTTGTTCCAGAACATTAGATGGCAAGGGTTGTTGTAGGTCCACGAGCTTAGTTACAAAGTCCCAAAAACCGAGTTCTTATCTACACTTGATTTGGGCCATAGTGTCCTAAGTTTCCGGCTTATGAACCAAGATCATGCCTTGTCCCTAGACCAAATCAATGCCATAGTTGGGGCCCCCACAGAACACACCTTTGGCCCCAATGACCCAATCCCAGGATACAGTGATCTTACGTGGTGGACTGACCTTACGCATCAACATCCCTATGTCTCAAGTTCTGCAAAGGCCTCATCTCTCATCCACCATGTGATGAAAGTGGCCCACATGATTATTGCTTCACTTGTCATCCCTAGAGAAGAAAGAAGCACCATTAGCGCTCTTGAGCTCAAAATACTCTATGCGATGGCCCACCTGGACGATAACCTCATTCCTCACTATGGCTCATTCCTTTGCAACAAGCTCACCCACCTTAGCACATCATGGTCCGGAAAAATTTATTGTGGCAGAATTGTCAGTTTGTTTGCTAAAAGTGCTCCAGTCCAGGCCCCATATCCCGAAATTCACCAACCACTACTCGGTGACCCCTACCTCACCACGACAGTACTCGAGAGCATGAGGATGTTTTGGATGGAGGATGGGAACCACAATTGGACCGTTGGCCAAAACCACAACCCGAGACTCCTCATCACTCCCAAAAACCGAAACATCCTTTCCCTTAGACGGCCTACTAAATTCACCGATTGGCAAATCACGCCTTATATTTTCCCTGTCTCCTTCTCCGAGGAGGAAGATGAGGAAGGTGGAGAAAGTGACGGCGCAGATGAGAGTGACGGGGCGGCACCACAAAACTCTCCTCCCATGGGTGGTGCTGGCTCATCCCATCATGCTGGACACCCATCATACCACCAACAATATACATATCAATTCCAATTTATCCATACCCGCCTCAACACTTATCATCAAGATGTCATGAACCTAACCCAAACTTTTTACGCCTTCACCACCCAATACGCTCAGGATCAAGAGCGTCAACGCGAACATGAGGAGGAATTTTGGGCTTGGACCCGAAATCCCAGCTACTATCCTCCTCCCCCTCCTCCACAATAGGTTGTTCCACCCTCTCTGAGCATCGGGGATGATGCTTATCTTTCAACTTGGGGAGGGGTAGAGTTGTACATTAGGTGCATTTTCAAGAGTTGTACATTAGGTGCATTTTCATGTTCATATTCATATTCATGCATGTATTTGAAAAAAAAAGATTTTACCTTTCTTATTTTTATTTTCCCTACATTTTGAATTTACAAAACCCAAAAATATTTTTATTTCAAGTTTTTGCGTTCCATCATTTTCATGCATCATCATCATTCAAAATACGAGATGATGACATTCTTTACATACAATAGCTCCATGAAGTGGGAAAACAAGAAATCAAATGAAAAAAAAATACCGAGGTGACTGGATAGTTACCAGAACTGCAGAATTAGCTGTCATAACTAAGGGGGCCCAAACACCGTAATTCGAGACCTCAGCCTTAGAAAATAGAAAAAATTTGCATACTGAAACGTTTTGTGGGCGCTAGTAACAGCTTTAGGATGATTTGCTTCTGAATGTTTAAAAAGAATCCTTCTCGAAAACTCTGGACCCACAAAACATGGACCTATTTGTTGGAACGCGTTACCCTCGCGGTAATAGAGAGCTTAAGTATCAGATCCACACAGTCCAGAAAGAAGAAAGGGTACAACTGTCATATCCAGTACCCAAATCAGAATTTCAAGTGCCAAAATGAAGAAATTTAACAGAAATTTAAAAGTTGATTGAAGAACTCAAGCACAAAATGAAGATACAAATCCAAGTTTAAAAAAAATAAAAAAATAAAAAGCCGCCTCAAAGTCAAATATGGTGAATGAAGAACTGTGTGATATGATACTTGTGGCTCTCGAAAAAGTGAAAGCATAGGAGCTGGGCCCCTTCGGTTGGGCTCGCTGTTTCAGCGAAAGCGGATTCACCGTGACGGGTTCTTAAGGATGCGTCAATTCTGATTCTTAGGCCATCTAGTCTTAAGGACATGAGATCCGGACAGTGTGATTTTCGCCCACAAAGTTATTTAAGGTATGAAGTTTAAATAAAACTATGGTTGGATTATTGGGGGTTACCATTGGAACTGCACGAAAGAGTGTGAGAGTTTATGTCAAAGCTACATGAATAATGCGTCTTTTCTAACACTTCCTCACAAAATTTTCAAACTCTTCATCATTTGTCACATCATTTTTAAAGTTCATTGCTTCTTTGATTTCTTTTGCAACTTTATCTTGTCGAGAAAGCTCAAATCCGTTGGTAAGTAGGAGAAAATATGGACAATATCTGAAAATTAGAACAAAAATTACAAAACAAAAATCAAAATAACCATATTGAAACTGAAATTAGATCACAAAATTTGATAAAACTAACCACCTAGAGGCATAAGAGGATAATATAAAGCAGTGAGATTGATAAACCAACCACATCCCTTCAAATAAAACCAAAGCAAATATATTAGGCAAAAGATTAACCAAAAATGGTTTAGAATGCAATACATCTCAATACTTCAGGTGAGGTTGTGAAATCATAACCGCGAGGGGCCAAAAAACAAATAAATAGCTGAGTTTTGTTTTTCAGGTATCAATACTCAAATACCACCTTGAATTCGACCCATCTGAAGTTGCAAATCAAAAATACAATAATTGGTTTAATCTACAACTTTCTCCGGTAGCCTTGCCATCTCATAGAAAAATTCATTATCATCTGTGTGTGTGTGTGTATATATATATATATATATATATATATATATATATATATATATATACACACACATATATGTGTGTGTGTGTATTACTCTAAAATCTAAATGTTGCTGATATTCGTATGAATGAGCTAGCAAGTTCAACAAACCTTTGATTGTGGGTCAACAATGTTTGTATTAATAAGAATCTTATTCCAATTAGGAATCATGGAATCATCTTCGGTAATAAGCTCATCAGCACAATCTTGCGATAAAGATACAATCACTAACAAAATCAATATACCCAGGTAGTGGTGGCGCTGGGACATTTGAGATAAAAGATCAAAGTGTCGCCACTGCCATAGGAAGCCGAACAATTTTGAAACCAGCAAAACAAAAACACTTCATACGCTTTCTCATATGAAGATAATAAAAACAAAAACACTTCATAACAGAATTGGCTATAAACGATGAAATTGAGGATTAGACTACGAAATGAAATCATACATGTTCTCTATATACAATAGAATTGTCCCGACCCCACATAACTCACAGCTGAAACCTTTGAATTCGGGAAAAAAATAAAAATAAGAAGAACATCAAAAACAGTTAATAACAGTTTCAAATATTCAATTAGTTGTAGCTAGTAATGCTTGGCTCTAGTAATTGTAAAATGGTATTTTATATCTTTTGCATCCTTATGAATTTAGAGGGGAACCTCCTTAAAATCAGAAATCATTACCAATAAATTTGCAAACTTAGCTTTAAAATTGGATTCAACAATCATTCACATAAATAAGTATGCGAAATCAGAAATCATATGCTTGGAAATCGATCAGATGGAAAGCAAAAAAAATCGGTACTATTTCCTATTGTAGAAATTGAACCGGTAGTCCGATGGAACATCAATGGTTCCATGGTTACAGAGAACATGAATCATACTTGGAACCAAAGGAGCGTGTGAATACCTACTTTCTCAGTCTCAATTTTCTCTTTTTTGACCTTCATTACCCTATACAAAAGAAACAAAATAAAATAGTCACAACTCAACCAAACATTATTTTAACTTAAAAAAACCTTTGATTTGTTTTGAGATTCCCCAAAATTTACAGAATATATGAAATTAGATTCACAGAAGAGGTTCAAGGTTATAAAGAAAGATGTATGTACCTGATGGTTTACCACTCAGACCGACTCCTATCTCTCAAAGGCGATGTGTATTCCAAGTTTAATTGACACATGCAATCTAAATTCACGGAAAACGCAAAATCGAAGAATTAAATAACATCGTAAGTTAGGGAAGACACAAAACCAAGGAATCGACTAATGTCGGAAACTCTGAAAAATCAGAATTAGAGGAAGAATCAGGGAAGAGGGTCAAGTCAGGGTTCATAGACGACTGGTGGTGCAAGATAGGGGAGTGTCAGAGAGCACAACATGGATCAAAGGCTTCCAGAGGAAAGAAAGAAGTAAGTGTCAATCGGTGTATGCATCTACCCCCACCGATGTTAGTGGCCATCTGATATGCAGAGAGGAATATGAGACAGGGGATTTAGGATATGAGAAGCCGACCGACTAAGGAAGACACCGATGATTATACAGGGTCTATGAGTAAGTGGTATGTCGGAGCAATACTATTAGGGAATAGAAATAGTGGAGGACACCATCTTAGATAAGGAAATCGGTAGACGAAGAGAGAAGTGTGCATGACCTTATAGACAGAATAGTTGATGACGATACAAATGAAGCCTCAGCTCCACCATAGCGAATGCCAACTGTCACACCCCTAAACCGGAAGGACTGAAACGTTCGGAGGCGGAGAACGTCATGTATAGTATCTCAACAATTGCATAATAGTAATCAAAGTACAACAACCATTGCATTGATAAAGTATAGTCTTATAATCATGTTTGTTAGGTGCATTTTGTGCACCTTTTTGCACATCTTTTAGTCCCTTTCTATGCATCTATTTAGCATAATTGTTTTCATTTGTCTTGCATTTCATCATGTTCATGTTAGTCTCTATAAAAACCTTATTTGCACACTTTCATGTCTTTTTCAGGTGAACTAGAGGTTGGAATGCGCTTTGGGAGGTGTCGGGAAGCATTGGTGAAGATTTCGGGATCATCGGGCGAAGAACGGAAAAGTTGGAAAAATCAAGTTTGGACTCGGAGTCAGAGGAGTACACGACCCGTGTTAGATTTACACTACAAAATGGACACGGGCTGTGTTGACCAGATTGGGAGCTATTGACTTCACTGAACACGACCCGTGTCAGTTTATCCTAATTTGACACGGGCCATGTTCGACTTGCTGATCAGTTTTGAGCATCGAACTTTGGAGTTGGAATTAAGGATTGAAGACCATTTTCCATTTAACACGACCCATTTTGATTTGCTCTATTTTGACACGGGCCGCGTTCGACCCAAAAACTGCCCTTTGGCAGTTTTTCCTATTTTTCATATCTCGGAATTTGGGTCATTTAGGGAGGAACACAACATATCAGAGCACATTTTGAGAAATGATTTCGATGGTTTTTGAAAGGGTTTGATCAGTAATCATTTGGAAACATTATTTATAGTATTTCTAAGTTGTATTTGCACATTATTTCTATCTTTTAAACTTGTGATCTTGTTCTAGCCATATGTGGCTAGAACCCTAGTTTCTCCAATTTCATGTTTTGACTTCTTGGTAGTGACTTTAATCATATGAACTGATGTTTGTTCTTAATTTCTATCTAATGAATTTGATTTAGCTTTAATCGAATGTTTGATTCTAACTGTGATTCTTATTGGCCATTTCAATTAGGGTTAGGTCATTCAAGTTATCTCTGTTACAAAATCTGTAATTGTTTTGTGAAATTGAACAAGTAACAAGCATTAAATTGATCTCTATTGAATGAATTTAGTGTAAGTCTTATTCATAAACTTTTACACTCCCGAGCTTGTGAGGAGTATTAGGTGTTGTTGGGAACATTCACATAAAGCTTCATGCAATCTTTTAATCTAATTCTAAGAGCTTGTTTAGATTAGGTTAGTAATGTTAGGGTTGACCAAAGAGCTTGTTTTGGTTAATTAATGTGGTGAATGGGAAGTGTTAGAGCTTGTTAACACTTTCAAGTACCAACTTAGATAGAACTAAACGAATATTGTGCTATCTTTGAATCAATTGCTAAGTTGCCATACATGAAGTTGGAGCCCTTAAAATTTCTAAATTTGACAAGTACCTTGTGCAAAGAGCTATTAGACCGATTGTCCCGTGTCTCTGTGGATCGACCCTACTTTCCTTTTGCTACCTTTTAGTGCAATATAGTAGTGTTCTTAGGAGTATATCATACCCCCTTATTTTTTGGGTTTGACACGCCCAAAAATGTTCAAAACATTACTTGTTAAACATGAAAATTATAGCAAAAGATAAAAGAAATGTGTCTATGAAGCTCCGTCTTCTCAAAACCTGTGGATATCTATTTACTAATTTCCTAAGAATACAAGTAGTTTTGAAAAGAGTGTCAACGATTAAGTTGGTGAGTTCATGAATATGATTGTAACTGAAATCTGTTATTTGTTCCTTGAAAATGTAAGTATGTTTTCCCAAAAAATCCTATATTTTCTGTTGTAATGTGTTGTAGTCTTAATACCCTAAGACCCAAAACGTGTAAATGTTATTGTACTCTGAAATAGTATAATGTAGTTTTAATTCACATAAAACCATGAAAAGTATATTTTCTCTATACTGGAATAGTATTCTGTATTTGTACTTGTATAAAAACCGTGTAACTGTGAGTGCCTGGATTTACTAGTTGTATTGTAAAATACTGTATTCTAGTTCTATTATTTAATAAAACTATATGAAGTTGTTTACTTATTCATACACTAATCGTATTGTTCAATACCAAATTGTGAGTTATCATAACCATGCTTGATGACCTAAGATGGCCTGAACAAGACGTTCTTCAGGCGTCGTAATCGGTATGACATTTGTCACCCTAGGCCTGTCGGCCTAATTGTAGCTAACAATTAAGATGCGAGATTGTCAGTCTCGTATAGATCTATACACAAGTGACACTCTCCCTCCAGAAGACTCTAGTTATAATTTTAGGGCTTGATTAATTCTTTAGATAAGTACTTGAAGTATGTCTCACAAAGCTATATCGACGGTTACGTGTAGAATAGTGAAAAGTTACTTTGTATTGATAAAATCGTATATATGACTCATAAACTATACCTATTATAGTTTATACATTTGTTTTTGTATGAAATTCTGAACTAGTAAAGTAGTATGTTTATTTCAGTAAAAACAACAATTGAAAACTATTTGAATAGTTTTGATATTAACATAAGATTTCGTTACGTTTTACTTGTATTTTCCCCCTTAATGTCACACCCCAAACCAGAATGGCGGAATCGTTCGAGGGTGGATGACTTCATGTAATGTATCACAACAAATATAAAGTAGTAACAAGCAACAACATCATCCATTGCATTAATAGTAATAGTTTAATACATGTGTGTTCTTTCATAGTAATAAGACATTACAACAAGTAATCAGAATAAAAGACGAGTCTTGTCTGCTCCGTCTTCTCTAAACCTTGCATCGGTACCTGCCTATTTGTAACCTGAGAATACAAGTTATTTGAAAGCGAGTATCAGCAATAAAGCTGGTGAATTCATAAGTGTTTTAATGTTATTGCTTTGAAAAGTTGTTTATGAAAGACTGGTGAATGTTTGATGAAACATTTAGTATAAGTATGAAAACCCTAGAAAATCCCATATTTCCTACTAGTATAAAAAGTAGTCTTCTACCAAGAACTGACCATTTTGAAAGTAGTCTTCTACCAAGACCTGAATGTTTTGAAAGTATTCTTCTACCAAGACTTGACCGTTTTGAAAGTAGTCTTCTACCAAGACCTGACCATTTTGAAAGTATTCTTCTACCAAGACTTGACCGTTTTGAAAGTAGTCTTCTACCAAGGCCTGACCGTTTTGAAAGTAGTCTTCTACCAAGACCTGACCGTTTTGAGTATTTGTTTCTAAAAGTCCAACATTTATCCATAAGTGTGTGGTAGTTTAAAAGTTCTGAAACTATAACACAATGATGTTTTTCATGCCTAAATAATAGATTTATGTATGTATAAAATCGCCAAGGCACTTGATGACTCTGTAACCCAATATATTTTTAATAATCCCTATGAGTCTTTTGTTTAAGTAAAACTGGTTAAAAGGGTGTTTATCCCGAATTGTGAACATGCTAATAATATCCCATGGTGTAGTTATTACCCCCTGAGCATGATTGATTTAAATGTATATTACTACGTACAAGAGTTGTTTCCGCATGTTTTGAGTTCCTAATAACCATACTAGACGCAGTACCTATGTTGACATTTGTCACCCCGGGAACTGTAGCTAACAGTCAGGGTGCGGAGTCGTCAGCCCCGTATAGATCTATACACACTTGTCACGCTCTCCCTCCAAGAGACTCTAGTTATAGGTGGGGACTTTCGTTTTGGTACTAACAAAGCCATTGTCTCACATGTTTGCTAACAACAAGTTCACGAGTAATATAACGAAATGCCTTTTTGTATGAAAAGATTATCCTTGTTATGAAAATGCATACTTGTAAATAAAACGTTGGAATAGACTCTTGAATGAACTGACTCTTGTGTGATTCCTTGTAATAGGAATAATGTTTTGTATCCCCTAAACTATTCCTATAATAGTTTACTAGAATGTAATTGATGAGTGTCCAAGTAGGTTTATACACCCTTGCTACCCAAGAGTGTCAGAACTGAACTAACTGCTGGAACTTTTATGTCTATATAGGTATACATGATATATATATATATATATATATATATATATATATATATATATATATATATATATAACTAATATTTAGATGACATTTGGACGAATAAACTGATACCCTAAGGCCACATCCCAACGAGAACAGAAAAAAATAAAAAAATAAATAAGGCATGCTAGTCGTTCCAAGTCTTTTAAACCTTTCTTATTTAACTACCATATGTAGGCAAGCATTTACAATATAAAAGTATAAAAGATGTTTTGTAAAACCTTTGAAAAGTTAAATAAATAAGAATTTATGACTTAATGTCAGTTTATAAAACGATTCAAAACCCGTTGATAAGACCGTTTAAGTGTAAGAAAACCTTTGTTTGAAGCACAACTATAACAAATTCAGAAAGGAAACATACAGTTTGTAAGACAGATTCTAAAAGTGTTTTAACATGTAAAAACGTTTGAGAAAACTATTTGAAGTACTCCGTTTGGTGAAACGGCTAAAAATGTAGTAACCCAATTGTATGTTAGTTATAAATCACATATGAGTGATTACATAACCAAAAAGTATAACAAAGATTTATGTCTTTCACACGGGGATAACCGTGTGTTTACTTGTATTCACCCCCTTAAAAGTGTATAAAAAGCATTGATAAAACATTTGAAAGTGTAGTTTATAGGGGTATGAACTCACTTGATTGAAGTTGTTGATTTGAAGTAGTCGAGAGGAGAATCGAGCAGAACTTCGACAGGAAGAGTTGAAAAACGCAAGAAAATCTCGGGATTCTCGGGAACACAAAACCTTTCTTTGGGAATTGAAGGTGAAAACCGGGGCTTTGGGAGGGTCTCGGGGGTTTAAACGCAGAGTTTCGGCGCGAGAAAGAAGGGAACTGAGCAATGGAACTCGGAGCCCTTGAAATCTATTTATAGGGGCATTTCTGGTGTGCCACGTCGTGGCTAGGGATGGCCAGGTCATGGGGAGAAAGTCTATCCTCTTCCATTGATTGGATGACCTCAGTCACTTTCCGGGTCGCGGCAAAACTTTGCCACGTCGTGGCAAGCCTGATAGCCTCAGATTTTGGACCCCGAACTTGTAAAATCCATAACTTTCGCGTACGAGCTCCGTTTTCAATGTTCTTTATATGCACGCGTAGCTGAAAATGTGATCTACAACTCTCGTTTAGACATCATCGGCTAATTTTGACTTTATTTTTAATTATTTATTTTTAACGGGCCGGGACACAAAAAATCCGTTAAAAATCCATAACTTCTTCATCTGATGTCCGTTTTCGTCGGACTTTTTACCGTTGTGCTAATATTGATGAGACCTTCAATTCTTATTTAGTTTGTTTGGGTCAAAAGTCTCTCGAGCTCTATTTCGAGTTTTTAGCTGTCTACTGCTATATCCGGATCTTGGAAAATCATACCTTCCTCATATGAAGTCATATTTCGACGTTCTTTTTACGTATGTTTACGGTTAATGTTATCTACAACTTTCATTTAGATACATAAGGCTAAAAACTATTGTGTTGAAACTTTGTGTTTTTCGTTTAATCGGTGTTGCCGGTTTTGCCGAGAATTTTCGGTTGGTCATAACTTCTTCGTTATAACTTGGATTTTAGGGTTCTTTATATGTACGAAAACCTTGATACGATTCCTACCACTTTATTTAACCCAAATAAGATTTTAGGAAAGTTATATTTTGACCTAAATTTAACTAGTGTTACATTACATTGTTTCGAAATGTCGGGTTGTCACACTTAAAATATGGAAAATAGTGAAAAAGTAGGGGTATGAACTCACTTGATAAAGTGGTGATTCGGACAACACTTCGCTACTTGAAATCACGAGTTTCTACTAAAAATCAAGTTCGATGCTGGCCGAGTTTAAAACCGAAAAGACTCTTTTCTCAGGGACTTCGGGTGCTCCGGGGCTTTCTTTGGGTGTTAGGGAGGTTCCCTAAGCTTCAGGGGGTTTTAGGATGGCTTGAGAGGGTATAAAGAGTGAAAAAGATGGTAAATTAGCAACCAAATCCAGGAGGTCTCACATCCTTGTTATAGCTGGCCAAGGTTTCGCATTACGTTGGGCGTAACTTCGGTACATTGGACGTACCTCGGTACGCAGGGCGTACCCTCGTACGCGGATCGTACGAGCTACATGGCCTTTGTTTGGTTTCTGAGCTTCGGATGTGTCACTACTACGAACACGCGTTCACTATACGAAGGAATAGGGTGATGTGGCCGACTCCAGACCAAGCTTCCGAGTACGCGGGGCGTACTCCTTCGGACTCCCTCAGAATTTGTGCCTTGAACTTCAAAAATTCATAACTTTCGCATACGAGCTCTGTTTTTGAGATTCTTTATATCCACACGTAGATGAGACTGTACTCTACAGCTTTCATTTAGACTCCGTTGGCAATTTTTGAATTTATTTTTCAAGTTATATTTTTTACAGGTCGGGACCGGAAAAGTCTGTTAAAAATTCATAACTTTCTTCATCCGACGTCTGTTTTCGTCTGTCTTTTTACTTTTGAACTACTATTGACAAGATCTTTGATTCTGGTTTAGGTTGTGTCGGCTAAAAATTGCTCGATCTAAAATTCGAATTCCAGGCTGCACACTGCTATGCCAAATCTTAGTAAATTCATAACTTCGTCATATGAAGTCAGATTTGAATGTTCTTTTTATGCACGCTCTTGTTTTAACGTAAAATATGACTTTTATTTAGATCGCTAAGGCTAAAAAGTATTTTATTCTAAACTCACTTTGTACGACACACAACGTCGTGCCGGTTTTGTCGTGAAACATTAATAGGTCATAACTTCTTCGTTATAACTCAGATTTTGGCGTTCTTTAAATCTCCGGAATCTTTGTCACAACCAGTACAACTTTCTTCATAGATATCGGGTTTGTCTAACATTTTATTTTTGACGCTTATTTTCATCTTAATTTATAAATAAATATAATGCACATCATATTCAAACAATTTCTCTTTATTACTTTAAACCTAGTTACAATGGTTGACCTAGACTATCATATTGACTTGAAATATCGAATTGTTACATTATCCCCCCGTTAGATGGAATTTCGTCCCAAAATTGTTTCTATAGTGGTACTCATGAACTAGGGAAAAGATGTGGATACTTATGTTTCATCTGATCTTCCCGTTCCCAAGTGAATTCAGGTCCTTGCTTGGCATTCCAATGAACTTTCACTATTGGTATACGACTTTGTTTTGTTCTTTTTATTTCCATATCCATGATTTCCGCTGGTTCTTCTACGAAGTGTAAACTCTCATTAAACTTGATTTCGTCGAGTGGAATTACACGAGTCTCGTCAGACAGACACTTCTTGAGATTAGATACGTGAAAAGTGGGATGAATGTTACTGAGTTCATGCGGTAGATTGAGTTTATAAGCAACCGGACCGATTCTAGCAAGAATCTCGAATGGTCCGATATACATTGGATTTAGTTTTCCGTGTTTGCTAAAACGTATCATACCTTTCCAGGGTGAGACCTTTAATAGGACGTGGTCACCAACCTAGAATTCCAAGGGTTTTCGTCGTTTGTCCACATAACTCCTTTGTCTGTATCTAAAAGCTTTTAGTTGTTCCCGGATTTAGACGATCTTCTCTGTTGTTTCTTGAATGATCTCGGGACCGGTTAGAGTGTTGTCGGGTACTTGTTTCTTTTCCAGTTGCGTATCACCCGCTTCAGCCCAACACAGAGGAGATCTGCATTTTCGGTCATAGAGGGTTTCAAAAGGAGCAACTTTGATGCTGGTGTGATAGCTATTATTGTAAGAGAATTCAACGAGTGGTAAATGGGTATCCCAAGTTTTACGAAAATCTATTACACAAGCCCTCAACATGTCTTCCAACATTTGTATGGTTCTCTCACTTTGTCCATCAGTTTGAGGATGGTATGCTGTACTCATGTCAAGTTTGGTTCCCAAGGACTTTTGCAATGATTGCCAAAACCGCGAGGTAAATCTACTATCTCGGTCAGAAATAATGGATATTTGCACACCATGTAATCGCACTATCACTTTAATGTACGTCCTTGTTAACTTCTCTATTTTTTCAGTTTCTTTTATTGCAGGAAATGTGCAGATTTGGTTAATCTGTCGATGATCACCCAAATCGTGTCATGACCACCCGTTGTTTTGGGTAACTTGGTTATGAAATCCATATTTATCCTCTCCCACTTCCATTCAGGTATTTATGGTTATTATAGTAAACCCGAAGGCTTCTGGTATTCTACCTTGACTTTGGCGCAAGTTAAGCACTTGCCCACATAGGTAGCAATTTCAGCTTTCATGTTCGGCCACCATTGGAGTTTCTTGAGGTCCAAATACATCTTGTATGAACCTGGATGAATGGAGTTTCGAGTTTTATGGGCTTCGTTCATGACAACATCTATGTACCCACCAAACTTCGGTGTCAAGATCCGATTTATGAGATAACGAACTCTATCACCCTTGATTTCCAAGTTCTTTTTCATTCCTATTAAAGCTTCACCTATCACGTTCTCGGGTTTCAAGGATTCCAGCAGAGCCTCTTTAATCTGAGCGGACATGTGTGAATGGATTGTCATAGTTAGAGACTTTACTCGGCGACCCAAGTATTCTTTTCGACTAAGGACATCTGCCACTACATTGGCTTTGTCGGGATGATAGCGAATCTCGCATTCGTAATCATTGCGTAGTTCCACCCATCGTCACTGTCTCATGTTAAGTTCCTTCTGATCAAGTATGTGCTGGAGGCTTTTGTGGTCTGTAAAGATTGTGCATTTCGTACCATAAAGCTAATGTCTCAAAATCTTCAGAGCAAAAATCACTGCTCCTATTTCAAGGTTGTGTGTAGTATAGTTGACCTCGTGGTTCTTAAACTGTCTTGAGGCAAATGATTTGACCTTTCCTCGCTGCATAAGAACGCAACCTAGCCCTTGCTTGGACGCATCGTAGTAAACTACAAAATCTTTCGTCCCTTCTGGTAAGGACAAAATTGGTGCACTGTATATGGCCCGCTTTAGTGTGTGGAAAGCATTTTCTTGTTTCTCCTCCCAGTTGAAGGTTACACCCTTCTGAGTTAGAGTGGTGAGGGGTTTTGCGGTTTTAGAAAAATTTTGGATGAACCTTCTTTAATAGCCATCAAGACCTAGAAATTGATGAATTTCTGTTGGGGTTCGTGGGGTCACCTAGTTTTCGATAGCTTTGATCTTGGAGGGATCGTCATGTATCCCTTCCTTGCGAGTAGGCTTCCGCTTAGCTCATTTTCCATTTCAAAAAAAAAAAACCTTAAAAAAGTGTGGCATATTATATAACCAAACATGTTATTCATGAAACCATTTAAAGTAAACAAACTCGCAAAGTGGTTTGAGGAACTACTTTAGTATGCACTTATAACTTTTAAGAAAATGTAAATAAAAAATATAAAATTACTAACTCATGGCTTACCTTATGACAATTTTCATCAAGGTTACCAAGTAAAACAAAAATGAGATAGAACTTTATGCTAAATGCCACACAATTTCAAGTTAACAATTTATATTAAAACTCAGATTTACTTTAAGATATATAAGTCCATGTTATAAAATTATTTAGTGCCATATCATCGATCTATGTGTAGACGTTACTGATCATGCACAGAGCATTATTTCATTAAGATCAATTTGCATGTTGTGGTGTTTTGATTGAGAGTTTTAATAGCCACTTAAGATGTCATTTCCAAGACTCCAATCCTTAAACCACTCTCCAACTTGTAATGGGGAGGCAATACTATGCTTATGTTACTATTACAAGTGTACCCTTAGATTGTTGAAAATATGATGCTAGTTTTTTTTAAGTTGTAGTTCTTGCAAGTATGATGACCATGGTTAATTCACAACCCAATTATAATGGTACATGGTTCTTTATAAAGAGAGGTAATACCACCACCAACATTAGGACAATAGGGGAAAATGAAAGAATCTTCTAGATCACATGATATTCTTCAACTTGTGAAACGTATGTTTGGGTAGCAATGTGTTACTATTCTAATGGTATAGATAATGTACTTTAGTTTTTACCTATAATAGCAATCTGATTCATTTCCTTACCTATAATAGTAGTGTACCTTCATTTCTTAACCAATATAGCAATAAACCTAATTTGTTTACTAATAACACCGACACACTTAGAGTTCCTTACCATAATAACTATGTACATACATTTTACCAACATTTAGATAATTATGAATGAAATACCAAAAATTATCCTCCACGTGTTGTACTTAGCACGAGTCTCAAAACTTACTTAGTATATATATATATATATATATATATATATATATATATATATATATATATATATATATATATATATATATATATATATATATTATTTTGTTTCTTTGTAAAACATATTATTTTTATTTAATAGTTTTATCAAAATTGATGGTAAAATTTACTGATAAGATATCTAGATGATGTAACAATTATCTATCAAAATGTAATATCCAATTATTACCCATATCACAATGTCATCGAGTTTAAATCTTGATACATTACAAGATATCAAACTTAAAAGAGCTTTTTGTCTAACGATGTTAAAATGTTTGAAAAAATATGTATTTTTTGAAGCGTTTAGAGTTCAAGTTTTGTCGTAAACAAAGAAGTAAGGTTTAGTGGGTGTGTTAGTCGTAGTAGTAATAATAATAATAATAATAATAATAAAATGCCGCATCACATAAATGAAACCCTTTAATAAGCTTTTCATGAAAATAGGATAAATCAATAGGTCGTCATGTGTCTTTTTGGGAATGAAAAAAATATATGAGTTTTTCTCCCCATAATGCGCTGCGTTTTTATACATTTTTTATGTAATTTTTTAATTACAAAACGTATATAAAAATTCTACTGAACACTAAGGAATTTCTTAATTATTTGATAATTAATCGGTTGTAAATCTAATAAATATTATTAAAATGGAAGACCCTAAAATAAACATTGCTGATGTCGGCCCTAATTTGAATGGAGATCGGAGACAGGGAGGGTAAAACATTTTGATAAATGTACTGTTTCATCCTTATATATTTGTAATATGTCGGCCGTATTTTGGAATGTCAAATGATGCAATGTTTGTTCAAAGATTGTGGACGTAAAGTGAAACAAAATCTTACGTTCGTTTGAGAGATTGGGATGAGACGAAAGCACCACTTGGTTTCTTTTATTAAACAAATGAAAAAGGTCGTATTCGAAAAACATGGATTTTCTTGTTTTTGATTGTTTCAACCGGCCCCTTAGCTTAATTAAATATATATGTAGGCCTGAATTCGCCACTCTATATGCATACAAAATATCGGTTACGATGCTTGTCATATGTCATGATGATGTTTCCTTTACGCTTTTAGCCCACTCACCGTGTCTCTTTCAATTCTTCGATCTTACAGGAATACTTTCACCAACAACGTTTGAACCAAATATTGCTAATCAAAACCCTAATAAAAGTTATATGTTTTCTTGATATCAATAATTCAATATCTTTGGTTCCTTATACCATAGGATTTATGAACAAAGTAAGTCGATCTCTGCAGATAATTAAATTTTCATAAAAACTGATCTACGTACTCTAAGAACAAATTAGTTTTCTGTTGGGATATCGAGCGACGCTCGTTATGACTTTTAGGTTAGGGACTACAGGTTCATCTACTTATTAACAAAGACAAGAGTCCACGTTAATTATACGTTTCTTTCACATGGTTTGATAAGAATCGGTGCTATGAAAATCTATTTTCCTGATTTTGAAAGATTATTTTATTCTTCCATATATAAATTTTATAAATAATCATTAAGTTCTTTTTAATAATAATATTTAATTCGTATCGACGACATAATTAGTTGATGTTGATTTATATAAGATTATAATATAATATGGTTAATTGTCTCCCTTATAGATTTGGATTGAAATTTGAAGTCAAAAACTCATGATGTATTCAAGATAAATTGAGGTTCTCCCATTTTTCTTCTTGACTATTACTTTGATGTCATTAAGAGGGTTTTCCGTAGACCTGACAATGGGGCGGGTTTGGAGCGAATCGGCTTTGATCCAAACATTTTTAACAAATTCCAAAACCCGCTCCATAACCCGCAGGGTTTTGAATAATCAAACCCGTACCTTATTCACCGAATCAACAGATATCCAAACCCGCCCCGTAACCCGTATGTTTTTTGAATAATCAAACACATTTTACTTAAATCATAAAATCACATCTGGTAAATAAAACAAATGTTAATTTAGAAAACACATTATGTACTCGAAGACTTTCGATTGGAATTAAAATCATTATTATAGTTACTTCCAATTGGTTTATGACCCTCAATTGCATTGATAGAGAATAACAATTACAAACTTTCTTTCAGTTGATAAATGAATTTATTGATTTATAAATGAAATTGGTGATTACATGATAAAATATAAATGAAATGACATCATGATTTTTGGGAGAAGACTGAAAGTCTAGAAGTTGAGTCTCCGAGTCCAATGTATAAATAGTTTAGTCTTTGACCTTTTCTCTTTGGACTTTCGATTGAAATTTAAAGTAAAATTTAGGTAGTAAAAAATATAAATGTATAATTCTAAAGTTTATATGGGGCGGGTTATAAATGGAGCGGATCGGTGATGATCCATACCCGACCCTTTTAATAAAAGGGTTAGCGGGTACGGGTCGTTAACAGGTAAATGGGTAAAAAACTATGCTCCAAACCCGTATAATTGTTAAGGATTTGGATCGGATTAGGGTCAAAACCCGCTCCATTGCCAGGCCTAGTTTTCCGGCATTCATCTAACAACTCCTTATTAATTTATTGATTTTTTGAAAAGTCAATAAGTTAATAAAAAGTGTTTGGATACCCAAGAATGACTTTTAAAACTCCTTTTTGTTTAGCCTTTCGAAAGGAGTTTTCAAGAAGTAACAAATTGTGACATTTTGAAATGACTTATAAGTTGTTAAGGTAAAAAACAACACAAAGACAATTTTTAGCCAAATATTTTTTAACTTATCGACTTATTGACGTCTACCACTAAAATATAAATCAAAACACTTTTTAAAAAACTTATTTTCCCACCTTCGTAAGTCAATAAGTCATTTTTGACAAAAGTGATTTTCAACTTCAAAATGAAATCTCAAACACACTCTAAGACTAGAGAGAGTAGGGTGTGTGTTGGAGCATGTACATGCTCTACAAATTAGAAGTAATAAGTTAGATTATTTTATTTTTCCTTTATTGTATTGTAAGGTATCTCTCTCTATAAATAGAGAGAGATGGTCATTGCTATAAGGGTGCACCATAATGTAGTCTTTGAGAGAGAGAGAGAGAGAGAGAGAGAGAGAGGGAACTACATTATAATATTTTTATCTCTTTATTTCTAGTAAAATTATAAGATTACTCATCTTTGTGTTCTTCATATGAGTTTTTATCGTTAATCATCAAGATATTCTTATTCCACACAAGTCAATCGTCAAATTGGTTGCCTTTTAACTCCTTTCAGAAAAACGAAACTCTTTTTCAACTAAAACTCTGATTTAAAGGGCCTTCTATACCACTAAAGCTAATTAAAACAATGAAAAATGGCACAAGCTTATTCTTTAAACATTTCAAACAGTGTTGGAGGTTCTAACAGAGCTCTAATACTTGTTGCAAGTGAATATCATCATTAGTCCTAAAGAATGAAAATATATTTAAAGAGACTCAGAGGTGGTCCAGCGGCCATGAACAGACCTATCAACAATGATCTAAAAAAGATGGAGAAAGATTCAATTGCTTTCTATGAAATTTCATGTGGCGTTGCTCCAGAAAACTTTGATATCATCATCAACTGTGAATCTACCAAATAAATTTAGGATGTACTGAAAAATCTCTACCAAGGGTCTGAACTAGCCCAAGATAAGAAGCTCACTACTGCTCTCAACGAGTTCACCAACTTCAAAGCTCTACCGGGTGAAAGTCTTGATTACTCCTACAAGAGATTCAACCTCATAATCACTAAACTCTCAAATGATGGTACCGTCAGAAACAACCATGAAACCAACCTGTAGTTCCTGAATGGACTTGGAAGACATTGGCGACTACAAAAATGATAGTTCAAGGATATAGGAAGATCCAAACTCTTTCACTTTTCAAACTGTACGATGAACTTCAGGCTCAAGAATCCAAATGTTAAAAGAATGTGCAAATATGAGTGGATCATTTCTTTAATGGCTAAAACTCCTCAATATGCCATCAAAGCACCTCAGTATCCATATCCCAGAGAGTCATGATATTAACATTCATATGACAACTCACTGCAGTCATATGAAGCAGATGTCGAACTTATGATGAGGAAGAATTCCAAAATGACATAACCCTCGTCAGTCAACAGTTCAATTGACTCCCACCACCCACTTTTCGTAAAAACCTACAGTTCACTAAACCACATTTCAACCGAAACTTCAACCTGCTGAACAATCATCAACGATATCCCAGAACCTAACAAATAGTTTTTTTCGTTTTCATCCCTCTCATCCTCGGAGCTCAAATACCGAGGATCAAAACCTGACAAGGAAAAAGCCTATCGAGGACCAAAAGCCTCACCGAAGTCTACTGAGAGGAACTCGAGTGCACAATCTATGCAGGTCTTCTCACCGCCTTACATGGAGGAGCAGCCGACTTCTTATCCTCGGGCAGTCCTCCTTACCCGAAGACCTGACCTAGTACTTAAGACATCACATTCCGACTTCAATCCTCGAGTGACCTTCGCATACCACATATCCTCTTACCACCAGCCTTCCCGAAGACTTCGGTCATCGACATTTAACCCTCGACTCCTTGGCAGCTTCCCCTCCTCGATAGTATCTCCTCGGTAGACGTGCACTCCTCAGGTATTCTTTTCTCAGCGCTCCCTCCTCGTATCCCTTCTCCTCCTCGGTACCCCTTTCACCCAAACCCCTTCTCAGAAATCAGCCCCTCTCAGCCTTATTTTTTTAATTAACACTCATTTGTTTTTTTTATTTTTTTACACCGATTTTTTATTCAACCAATTTTTTTGCTGAAACCCAACAAATACCTTAGACTTTTATTTTTTTATTAAAACCAATTTATTTCTTTATTTTATTTTAAAACCAATTATTTTATTTTTACATCAATTTTTGCCACACCCTAACCCATGATCGGAAGCACTTTTGTGAAGAAT
This sequence comes from Lactuca serriola, assembly GCF_051521515.1. Lineage (NCBI taxonomy): Eukaryota > Viridiplantae > Streptophyta > Magnoliopsida > Asterales > Asteraceae > Lactuca > Lactuca serriola. Next base: position 8,605,331 of record NC_136410.1, read on the forward strand.
AATTTTTACATGACTCTATTTATTGTCTTCACGAAAGAGATTATTATTGAAGACTTATTCAAGCTTTGATCGTCACATTGGATTACTTCTTGCTGATTACATTGGAAGAATTTTATTCTTTCCATGAGGATTGCTCTTTAATCAAGATCCATCGACCAACATTCCTTGGATCAGTGCATTTGGACCAGTTATCCTCCATATCGTAGTCGTACATCCTATTTTTCTTCGCGATGTTTGCACCGCAATGACGTCTGATCAATAAAGTTGCTTCGAAATCTTCGCTTCACGAAGACTTTTTATGACTTGTCGCTCTTGATCTTCGGTTGGCGAACCATGTATCTTGAGCATGTGGACTTTATTTTTTGAAGACCACTTTAGGAGTTCAGGCACTGCAGTTTGGGTACATCAATATTTTTCAGCAAAGCATAGATTTTTCATGTAGAGTTCTTATTTGTTACTTTGCTACTTGTTAAGACAGTTTTCAACAACAGAATCAACCACCTATAGATGACTGGAGAGTATTTATTTTACTCTCATCCTCGTGTTTTATCGAGACCCTTCATACATCTAGGGAGAACATGCAAAACTCTTGGTATCTGACACTCTCCATCCTGATTGATTTGTTTATTTTTGATATCCGGTCATCGGTTATGAAAAATAGGGAGAGAATATTATGTTATCATCCATATATGTTTTTATAATTGTTTGAGCTTGGATTTTTGAGACTTTTGAAGACGTTGATTTATTTAGTGATGCGACATGGCACATATTTTTGGTCATCTTAATCAAAATTTTGGCTTCACTAGATATTTCCCAAATCCATATTATTTATTATTTTGACTCTACCACATGATGTTTCATATTTTTAGCAGGTTATTCTTTTGAATAATTTTGGATGTAATATGATTCGATAACTAGAGATTTTTTTCAGACTTCTTGAAGCCGAAGTGTTTTTCTGATTGGATCTTCAACTTGATCATCGGGCTTGTACATTAGAAATAAAAGGCTGTTTATGACAAATAGTCTTAACGAAAGTATTAGTAGTCGTTATCATGATTTGGTCGATATAAAGAATGCCCAAATATGACTTTGTATGAGGAGTCATGATTTATCTATGTTTCGTGTTCAAACCGATACTGCAAGATGCATCATAAAAAGTGAACCAAAGATAAGTTGCTTTTTAGACTAAGTGATGTAAATGAAAGTCAACGTGCTCATCAATAGGAACAAGTCAAGATAAATAACGACAAAATCTGACTTTGTATGAGGAAAGTATGATTTTTATAAGTTTCGAATGCGACACATCATATTAGTGTGTGCCACTGAAATAGAAATCAAAATTGGTTGATTGTTAGCTGAAACAATCTAAATGAAGTCGAACATATAAAGAACCTTGAGCTCGAATGAAGAAGTTCTGATTTTCACAGTATTACCGTAAAATGGAAAATAAATTGCAAATTAGCCGACGAAGTTTAAATGAAAGTTGTAGTACTCTTTGATAGCTATTTGTGGATATAGAAACCATAAAAAACAAAGCCTCAATGTGAATCCTATGAATTTTAGAAGAAAATTAAATTTGGGACAACCAAAGCTTGACATGTGGCCACACCTAGAGTACGATACGTGTTGCCATTTACACTGTGACATCCCCAATTTTCACGGCCAGAAAAGACCGATTTTGTTTATGCTTTATAAAAATCAGAGTACTTCATTTCATAAAAATGTTGTGGAATTTGTTCCCAGAAAAACACGATAAATACGTTATCAAAACATTTTCAAAGAAACGTATTTTATTCATTTTAAAATGTTTGGGATGTCATCGTCAATATAGAAACAAAAGCATAAACATAACTTACATTTATTTACACTAGTGATCTACATCTCTTTAATCTCTCAGTGTAATGTGACTTCGTATCAACACCTGTTATATAAGTAAACTGAGTGGGTCAGGTTGGGAAACCTGGTGAGTACATAGAGTTTCAACCCACAATAATATTATTATGTTTAAACAATCAAACAATCAACCCAATTACCCATCCCATTATCTTCTTTACTCTTAAGGATTTAACCTAAGAGTCATCTATCTTGCATTCGTTTATTCCAAAGTCCCTTACTTCCAGGGTTATAGGACTGGCACTAAATCCATAGCTGCCAATGTTCGTTCGTAAAGCACTAATTCCATAGCTGCTATAGTCTATTCATCGGGTACTAAATCCATAGCTACCAGTGTTTATCTAATAGGTACTAAGTCCATAGCTACCAATTCCTAACAGGTACTAAGTCCATAGCTACCGGTGTTTGTCCAATAGGCACTAAGTCCATAGCTGCCGATGTTTATTAGGCACTAAGTCCATAGCTGCCAATGTTTACTCACATCATCTTTTATCTCTCATCATTCATCTACCCATGTCATGCCCAACATATTCGTATATATAACATACGTATACAATTTAAATCCTTTAAAACATGTATAAAACATTCATCCAGCATAGACAACAAGTATTCAGATAATATGCACACATAACACGTAGTTTATATAAAATACTCCATATCTATGTGTAAGATGAAAGTAACTATGCACTCACCTGAAAGGTGGTGACTCAGCATTCGAACAGCGCTTCGATACTCTCAAAACAATTTCCTTCGATAAAACCTAGTACCAATACCACTAGGGTTTAGTCTAACAATAACCGCGACAAATTAATAGTCTGATTATTATTATTATTATATAAGTGTTAAATAACACTCAATATAACTCATAATAATAGCCCAAATAATTATTTTAAGGACCTAATAACATTACTATAATTATTTGAAAGCTATATTAAAAGTTGCGTAAGCGTAGCTCACTTACAACGAATTTTATCGAAAACTGGAACTTTATTTGGAGCAGCATTTCGAAACCGAAAGACTCTTTTTCTAGTGACTCCGGGAGCCTCAGGGCTTCCCTCGGGAGCTAGGGGTTTTATCTAGGGCTTAGGGGGGTTTAGAGGAGCTAGAGAGAGAAACTAGTGAGAGAAAGAATGAAGAAATGAGTGAGAAATCCGGAACATCTCGCATGGCTTTTATAGGTGCCTGACTTCGGACTACGCTGGGCTTAGCCTTCGGTTACACTGGGCGTAACTCCGGATAGGGTTGCCAGCTCGCACCAGCTGGCTCGCACTTTGGACTCGGATGGATAAGAACCGAGGTACGCTGGGCGTACCAACCTCGGACGCGGGGCGTACTGTGAATGTGGCGTGTCACTCATCCAAAGCGGGTACCGGGTCAGCGATGGAGGGTCTAGATTGTGCCACATCATCGATCCTTCATCAGGTCTCGCAATTTCATGCTTCAACTTTAAAAATTCGTAACTTTCGCGTACGAACTCCATTTTTCACGTTCTTTATATCCACGCGAAGACGGGAACGTACTCTACAACTTTCATTTAGACTTCATTGGCTAATTTTGACTCGATTTTAAATTTTATATTACTAACAGGCCGGGACAGGATTGGTCCGATAAATTCTCTTAACTTCTTCATCTGACGTTCGTTTTCGCCCATCTTTTTATAGTTATGCTACTCTTAATGAGATCTTCGATTCTCGTTTAGGTCGTGTCCGGCTAAAAACCGCTCGATCTAATATTCGAATTTCGGGCTGTACAATGCTAATCCAAAACTTCGAAAAATCATAACTTCTTCATACGAAGTCAGATTTGGGCGTTCTTTTTATCGATGTTCTTAGTTTAACATATTCTACGACTTTCGTTTAGAGCGCTAAGGCTAAATCTCGCTCTATCGTAAATTCACTATTTACGCTTCCCGGTGCCGTGCCGGTTCCGTCGCGAAACTTCGACGGGTCATAACTTCTTCGTTATAACTCGGATTTCGGCGTTCTTTATATGTATGGAAACCTTGTGAAATATACTACAACTTGGTTCAAACTATTTATTCTAAATAATCTTTTGTCAAAAAGTCGTTTTCGACCCCTATTGCCTCTAAATTGACTAGCCCGGATCTACGGGCGTTACATACACTGCAACCTTCCTCCCCACAATAGCCGCTAGGATTGCGACAAGTGCATAAGAGCGACGTGTACTTCAGAAAATGCTATATATACAAGTGTTTTATAGATCATTTGTTTCTTAAAATCTTTCAATTCTCTCTAAAACTTTCCTAAAGCCCTGAGGCCCGACTCTAGTAGTTATTAAGTGTTAGTAGTGAAACTTTGGAGCGCTAGAGAGCCCCGAGAAATGGAGCTTTCGATTTTGATGTTCTGCTCGCGTAATGTCCAGTTTTCCATCAAACAACATGTAAGTTGTGTTATGCTTACCGTGTTTTAAGTATAACTTATATTGGAGCTCATTCACACGATGGTTCACACAACAGGATAACAACACTTGACATTTTAGATAGTCTTGTGAATTACATTGCCAATGTGGGCTAGTTATCCATAGATGTAGATGAAATGAAATATTATATTCATCAAATACTCTAATGGTTTAATTGACTTTATGACTTATACCATTCAAGGGAGCCCTAGTTGTGTAGTGAAACCATTACTCTAAGCAATTCATTAGGAAAGTTGATTCTTCCAGATAATCGTTGATTAGGATTGATACCAGTTTGGGTGTGTGGATGTGTACGGAATTTATGTTTTAACAAAGAAGGGAATAAATATAAAAATTGTGAAAAGAAGACTCTTGTATCAATAAATGTGTAATTGTAATGTAGTGAGTGTTATACTTACATAGGTAGAAACTATTCAAGCCAGTCTGTGTCGTTCTTTGGTCTGTGTGGTTGCTTTCCCTGTTGGCAAGGTGCCTGTGGTACTGTTAATCATCGTTGACCTGACACTCTGTCACTTACAAGTTTCATCACTCTAAATTGTATGAACACTCAAAAATAACAAAACAAAGATTTATTGATAAAAGAGTTCCCAAAAAGGGAAAACTCTTACAATATTTTACATTTTTCCCCTTCTAAGGGAGGAATTACTCACTAGACATTGAACTGAAAATTTACTAGATAGAGAGTGTTTTTTCTTGCACTCGTTATTGCGATGTCCCTAAAACAAAACATAACTCTCAATTTATAGATACATTGAGAGGGTCTGATCCTTGCCTATTATGTCAGACATGACGTTTTTATCCACTAAAGATTACATTATTGTGGACAGCTAGAAAGCTTCTAATAATGAAGAAGGGCATTATTATTTTGAGTGGCTGGGGCCATTTGACACGTGAAGCATCTTTCTTTAAGATGATGATGATTTGTCATCTTCAGAGGGGGGGTCCCTCCTTTGTCTCCGAATCTTTGCTTTCGCAAAAGTGACAAAGATGTTCTTCGAAAAGTTGTTCTGCATGTCGGCAGAAGTGTTGGCGTGTAGCATTGGATACTTCCATGCTATTGTTCATGAATTTTTCGCCAAACTTGGAGGCTTGACGAAGATCTTCTTGGCTGATGTTGTTGTAACTCCAGCTTGTAATTATACAATGCGAGTCGGTATAATTAATCTTCTTTTTTGAACCAGAGATAATCTCGATGATTTTTTCTAATATTCTTCTTAAACCATTGATGCGATTGGGATGAAGAATCTCTGTAAAAGGTAGATCTTTATCTTCCATTGGTTGAGATTGTTCAATTTCTCTATTGGCTTTAGAAAGACCAATTTCCAGAAAGTGGTATGGAGAAAGAGTTGATTCTTGAATCCATTCTGGGAGTGAAGAGATGCATCTGATGTAGATCGGATTGTCTTTTGCTTTAAGTACTTTCTTTCGAAAGTTTTTAATGGATTCTACCATGTTGCTTGGGAAGAATTTGAGTTCTTGAAGGTTGAAACTTGGGTAGATATTGTCGATTAGTCCAGCTTGAAAGGCTTGGTAGACTAATTTTGCATCTGCTCCTTCGAGGAAGTTGAACAGACTTTTTGTTTTCTTGTCCGTAGTGAAAAACTTTTCATGAACAAGGTCTTCTGGGCATGCAGCTCTTGCTTTCTTCCAGATTGTTCTGAAATCTTTGAAAGAGATTTCAGGATAGTTAACCATTTGTTGAACGTCATTTGGAACGTCAAACCTTTGGTCTCTGTGAGCTTCTTTGACTTTTTGAATTTTTAGTCGAAGAAGTCGTTGGTTAGTCTTGCTTGTATCGTCTTGATAAGTGGCAAGGCTTAATCTTGCAGATGGTTCATTTCTGAATTTTTTGCAAGTAACTTTATCAACTTTACAGAAGGTTTCTGTAATTCCCCAGTCAGTATGAACACCGGCATGAGGTCCTTTGTAGATTACATAAAATCTTTCAGCTTCTTTGTTAAGAGCTTTTTTGTAATCTGGTGTAAACTCCTGCACAGATTTGTTAATGGGTGACAAGGTTGTCATTTTACTGATTCCTTCAGTACAAAAATTGGTATCAACCAATAAGCTAGTTTTTCCATTAGGAAGAGGAGTAGCTGTCTCCTTTATTATGCTTTTTAGCAAAGCATCAGCTTTCAAACGATTTGTTGATTCTTTACCAGGTGTCGTTTGCACTGGAATAGCCTTTGTTTTTGAGCTTTCGCTTTCCGGTACATTGGTGACCGTTGTTACTTGTTCATACAAGTTGATTTTCTGCTCAATTGCAGATAGCTCTATGAGGAGCATTTGTTTCTTCATCCTCAAAGTGTTAAGGTCTTCCATTTTTGTAAACTCAAATTTTGTTTACTTTTTCCTCTAATCTCCCCCTCTCTTTTTTGTAGGTGAAGTTTTTGTGAGGAAATATGTCATGAGGATCATATCCTTTTATAGGGCTCGAGAGGAGCGAATGAGATCATGGATGATGTAAGGTATACCTGAAGTCACGGGTGAGGCAGTCTGCCAGTACGTTTTTGTTTCCTGCGAGATGTTCAACAGTGAAAGTATATCGTGAAAACCACTCTTGCCAACGTATTAGCCGGCCTAATTTGTTATCTCCTGCAATCTTAGTTCGGAGGATATAAGTAAAATTTTTATTATCTGTACGAACCAGGAAATTTACTGGTGTTAAATATACAGAGAATTTTGTAATAACTCTTTTTACAGCGAGTAATTCTTTTTCATTGCTATGGTAGTTTTTCTCAGCTGCTTTGAAACTGCCAGAGGTGTACCTGCAAATTTGTTCTTCGTTTTTGGGGTTTTTAGCTTTTAAAACACCTCCCCAAAATTCATCAGAAGCATCAGTTTCAATAATTAAACTGTCTTCAATGTTTGGAAGATAAAGTTTTGGAAAATTGATTAAATGTTTTTGATTCTATAATTAGACTTGCAGTCGAAACTTGAATAAATGTTTTTTCCTCGTAGAAGAGTCAAGAGTTCGTGCATATTGGGGAGATTATGTGAGTCTCCAATAGTTGCATCATTGATTGCTTTGTAGTTGACAACCATGCGCTTCTTTCCTCTTCTTTTCTCTGCTTCTTTATTGACAAGAAAGGCAGGAGACATATGAGGGGATTTTGATTCTATAATTAGTCTCATATCAAGTAATTCCTTGATTTGTTTGGAAAATTCTTCTCTATCTTGTAGAGAGTAAACCATAGGTTTTTCTCTAATAACCGTTTTGGGATCAATAAGCTTGATTGAAGCTTTCATCCATCCTTTGGTTTTATTTGGATCAATAGGATTTTCAGAACAAACTTTTTCAAGAAGATCCTCAATCTGGTTGAACCTGGTAGTTTGAATAGAAATAATCCTTTCTTTATTAATCTCTTCATGAGTTATATTAGTACCTGGAATTTGTTTTTCTTTAGAACCTTTTTCTTGAGTTTCAAGAAAACCTGGTTTTCCTTTGCTATAGGCCTCTGTAACCTTTTTTATAATTACCATATCATTATTAAGATGAAAGGCAATTCTATCTATCCATTGTATGAATGGTCCATAGACTTGACAGAAGTTGTTACCAATTATGATATCAATTCCTGAATTTTGTTGGTAAATAGTGGGAATATTGAAATGTTCTCCTGAAAGTTCGAGATTAATATTTCTACAAACTTTATTAATTTTTATGGTTTCACCATTTGCAATAGTGGCACTAATTTCTTTGGGAGTGTTTTCCCAGAGTTCATTCGGAATGATGAATTTGCTTGCAAGACATAAAGATGCACCTGTGTCTACAAAACAATGTACTCTAAATTTTTTATATCCTTTAAAGTTAAGGAAGGCAGAAACATAAATAGAGTTTGGATTAGTAAGATTCATGATAAGGGAATCATCAATCTTCTGGAGGTTTACGCAAAAATGGTTAATCTCCTCCTCCCTGAAAAGCGAGGTATGTATGGAACTAGTCTGAGTCATCCGTTGTTGATTCGTATTCTTCAGTGTCTGATGAAGATTCTGTCTCAACATGATATATAAAAACATGTTGCGTACCATCATACTCTTCTTCAAGAGCTTCATAGCCTCCATTGTTAGCGGTTTGTAAAACCTTGACTTTGTCAGGGTATTTTTTTTTTCTATTTGGACATTCGTTGGCGTAGTGTCCTTCTTCATTGCAGATCCAACACCTACATTTTCTCTTTCCTTGCGGACAGGAAGTAGTTTTCTTAGGTGTTTCTTTTGATGGTTTCTTGAAGTATTTTCCTGGTGAAAATTTTCTTCTTTTCTTTTTCCAAAAAGATTTGTATTTCTTTTTGTTTTTATACTTTTTCTTAGTATAATTTTTCTTTCCAATATCAAAGTTTTTGAAATCAGAGAGAATGCTACAACAATCTTTGCTTATTGTTTTAAGCTTTTGTTGTTTATATCTGTCTTGACAGATTCTATCAATTTCTTCTTTTGCAATTTTTGTTGCGTAAGAAAGACTGGTTTGCTGGATTTCTCCAGTAGCTTCTTTTTTCCATCTGTCTGTACAGGTTTCTCCAATAATTGGAATTTTCATGAGATAAGCAGATATCCATTGCGCATATTCACTTCTCTGTGGAATATCATACAAATATGATTCATACATACATGTGTATTTGTCGAGAAGACTAATATCATGTAATTGGAGTTTAGTCATTGAAACTCTTGCTATGTCAACCTTCTTATTAATGGTGAAGTCTTTATTAGAAATATAATCAAGACCTAAGAAAGTAGTGTATATGACATTTATGAGATTATCAAAAAGATCTGAGCCATGCAGTTCTTCATTCCAATTATTGTTTCTTAGGAATTTCTGCACGATTCCATCAGTTTTGTGTTCTAAAAGTAGTAGAACATTTTTTGCTTTTTCAAATTCATCTGGATTTGTTTGTAAGATTAGTGAAATCTCAGTAACCCATTTTTCTACAACTCTTTCTCTGAGTTTTAAATCTTGGATACAATCAATATTGAGTACATTGATCGTATTGGGTCCTTGACCACTATTTGGAATTCCATTGTGGACAGGCATTTTGAACTCGTATTTCTTTTTATTGCCTCTTCTTGTGGCTGTATAAGAAGATTCTGCTTCATCATCTTCCATATCTGAATATTCGAACTTAACAGTCTTTGTATTTGTTTTAAAATTATCTTCTTGTTCTGATTCAGTGTCGGGTTCATTTATTTTAGTCATTCTAAAATATTGATCAAAAAGTTTGGGTTCTTTTTGATACAATTCTTCACATTCTTCAGTTTCTAAAGATAAAAGCTGAATAAGCTTTTGGTCAGTTTTATCATAATCTTCATATTGAAGGTTAAAGAAATATTTCTCGAGTCGTTCAGAGATTGTTTCTTTCATTTTTATTCTTTCTTGAAAATGTTAATTTTCTGGGAATCTTTTGAGCTCCCTAAGTCAGGGTTTCCAACACTAGGATTGGGAGGTGAGTATTTCTTAAGACCTGAATATTTTCCAGGCTTGGTTTTTTGTTCTATGATGGATATATTCTTGATGTGCTCAAGTATGTCTTTATTACATGGGCAAGAGTCAATCTTTTCAGATAACTCTTTAGTAATGTCTGCAATAATTTTTGCAGATGCTACTTCCAACTGGGTAATGGTTACGTATTTATTGAATGTTAAGTCCAAGTTTATAATCAGCCCATCTATTTTTTCATTAAGGAGGTTGATTGATCTATTCAGCTCGGGTATCGAGGTGATTGATCTATTGAGCTCGAGTATCGAGGTCATCCTATTAGTTGTTCCCTCAATATTTGCCTTTTTGGCGACTTCTTCAACAAATTGGTTGTTTTTTAAAGAGTTTTCTAAAAGAATAGAATGTTTGTCAATAGACTGGGTTAACTTGATAGTTAATTTATTTTGTCTTTCAATAACTTCGAAGAATTTTTCAAAATCATTTTTATCAAGATTGTTTTTAACCATAAAGGCTAAATCGTTTTTAAATTGGTTAAAAGGTATTTTATTTTTTGAAATATCTGTAGAAATATCTTTTGAAATACCAAGATAATGGCTTATTTTTGAAGTTTTTAAGAGACATCTTGCAATGATTTGGTTGAGATTATTGCAATGATTTACGATTGTTTGAACACCAGCTTTACCAGAAGTAGAGAAAACGTATTCTTTCTTTTCAGTATTATCATCAAGAGTTTTAATTTTGACTGTTTTACCTTTTTTTATAGAAATGAGGAAAATCAATTTTATTATTCATTTATAGAACATCTTTGTCACTTTTGCGAAAGCAAAGATTCGGAGACAAAGGAGGGACCCCCCCTCTGAAGATGACAAATCATCATCATCTTAAAGAAAGATGCTTCACGTGTCAAATGGCCCCAGCCACTCAAAATAATAATGCCCTTCTTCATTATTAGAAGCTTTCTAGCTGTCCACAATAATGTAATCTTTAGTGGATAAAAACGTCATGCCTGACATAATAGGCAAGGATCAGACCCTCTCAATGTATCTATAAATTGAGAGTTATGTTTTGTTTTAGGGACATCACAATAACAAGTGCAAGAAAAAACACTCTCTATCTAGTAAATTTTCAGTTCAATGTCTAGTGAGTAATTCCTCCCTTAGAAGGGGAAAAATGTAAAATATTGTAAGAGTTTTCCCTTTTTGGGAACTCTTTTATCAATAAATCTTTGTTTTGTTATTTTTGAGTGTTCATACAATTTAGGGTGATGAAACTTGTAAGTGACAGAGTGTCAGGTCGACGATGATTAACAGTACCACAGGCACCTTGCCAACAGGGAAAGCAACCACACAGACCAAAGAACAACACAGGCTGGCTTGAATAGTTTCTATCTATGTAAGTATAACACTCACTACATTACAATTACACATTTATTGATACAAGAGTCTTCTTTTCACAATTTTTACATTTATTCCCTTCTTTGTTAAAACATAAATTCCGTACACATCCACACACCCAAACTGGTATCAGAGCCTTGATAAATATGGCATTACATTATAATAAAACACTTTACAGAGTAAAGTTTGAAAAAATTCATAATAAAGAGATTGAAATTTCTCAACATAAAGAAATACTTTTCAGTAATAAAAAAGACTTGGTGCATATAGATTTCAGAATTCTACAAGCACAAAATAAACATACTCACGAATATATACCAAACTTGGTTAGTATATGTATGTATCTCCTGCATAAGCAAAAAGTACATCAAGAACATCTTGATAGAAATATAAAATTAGTTTCAAAACTCAGAAAGTTTATTTTAACTTGTTAGCATTTCTTAAAATGAATAAAGAAATTTTCAACAACACTGAAGAAAATAATTCAGAAGAAAAACAAATCTTAACTTATGTTGAAGATGAAGACGGCTTTCATGCAAATCTTTTAATAAAACAAGACCTTCTCTCTCAAGTTAAGAAAATTGATTTAAAAATAAAGAAAGAAAACATTTTCAAAAATGTTCCTTCTAAACTTAGTATTCTAAATCCTCTTAAAAGGAAAAATGAAATCTTCTACTTTGTTAGTACTAAAGAAATGTCCGTAGACATAAAAGATACAATAGGAGCTGTCTTTCTACCCCTTTTAACTAAGGAACAAATACATAATAACTTAAAAAGTATTCCAGTTGAGATTAGATCAAAAATTAGAATGGTCCATATCGGAGTTGTAAAAATTCTGTTAAAATCCCAATTCCAAGCAGGAATAAATTCTCCCATAAAAATGGCCTTAATTGACAACAAAATTACTGACATACAGGACTGCATCTTAGGTGCTGCAAAAGGAAACCTTGCTTACCAAAAGTTTATGTTTTCAGTCTATCCAAAGTTTGCTCTAGATTTAAAATCTGCAAATATAGATAAAACCTTATCTTTTATACATCACTTTGAAAGAAGTGACCTAATGAGTCCAGGTGATAAACCTTTCACCATAACATGTCTCATAGGATATGCCCTGACCAACAGTCACCATAGCATAGACTATAAGAAAGACGAGTACATCGAACTTGATGATGTCTTTTCAGAAATAGGCCATGTCAAAGATAAACAATTCTGCGACATAAATCCTCAAGAAAACTCTTGGGTTTTAAATATATCTAGAAATAAAAAAGCTCTAGGAGAAACTCTTAGACCAAGAATTTCTATGGATTCACTCCACATAGGAGAAAGCTCGGAGAGAAAAGATAATAACTTAATAAGAAACATGTCTTTAAAAATTGATAGTCTACACCAGAATATCAAACAAATCATTGACATTATAAATGAATAATAAAATTGATTTTCCTCATTTCTATAAAAAAGGTAAAACAGTCAAAATTAAAACTCTTGACGATAATACTGAAAAGAAAGAATACGTTTTCTCTACTTCTGGTAAAGCTGGTGTTCAAACAATCGTAAATCATTGCAATAATCTCAACCAAATCATTGCAAGATGTCTCTTAAAAACTTCAAAAATAAGCCATTATCTTGGTATTTCAAAAGATATTTCTACAGATATTTCAAAAAATAAAATACCTTTTAACCAATTTAAAAACGATTTAGCCTTTATGGTTAAAAACAATCTTGATAAAAATGATTTTGAAAAATTCTTCGAAGTTATTGAAAGACAAAATAAATTAACTATCAAGTTAACCCAGTCTATTGACAAACATTCTATTCTTTTAGAAAACTCTTTAAAAAACAACCAATTTGTTGAAGAAGTCGCCAAAAAGGCAAATATTGAGGGAACAACTAATAGGATGACCTCGATACCCGAGCTCAATAGATCAATCACCTCGATACCCGAGCTGAATAGATCAATCAACCTCCTTAATGAAAAAATAGATGGGCTGATTATAAACTTGGACTTAACATTCAATAAATACGTAACCATTACCCAGTTAGAAGTAGCATCCGCAAAAATTATTGCAGACATTACTAAAGAGTTATCTGAAAAGATTGACTCTTGCCCATGTAATAAAGACATACTTGAGCACATCAAGAATATCTCCATCATAGAACAAAAAACCAAGCCTGGAAAATATTCAGGTCTTAAGAAATACTCACCTCCCAATCCTAGTGTTGGAAACCCTGACTTAGGGAGCTCAAAAGATTCCCAGAAAATTAACATTTTCAAGAAAGAATAAAAATGAAAGAAACAATCTCTGAACGACTCGAGAAATATTTCTTTAACCTTCAATATGAAGATTATGATAAAACTGACCAAAAGCTTATTCAGCTTTTATCTTTAGAAACTGAAGAATGTGAAGAATTGTATCAAAAAGAACCCAAACTTTTTGATCAATATTTTAGAATGACTAAAATAAATGAACCCGACACTGAATCAGAACAAGAAGATAATTTTAAAACAAATACAAAGACTGTTAAGTTCGAATATTCAGATATGGAAGATGATGAAGCAGAATCTTCTTATACAGCCACAAGAAGAGGCAATAAAAAGAAATACGAGTTCAAAATGCCTGTCCACAATGGAATTCCAAATAGTGGTCAAGGACCCAATACGATCAATGTACTCAATATTGATTGTATCCAAGATTTAAAACTCAGAGAAAGAGTTGTAGAAAAATGGGTTACTGATATTTCACTAATCTTACAAACAAATCCAGATGAATTTGAAAAAGCAAAAAATGTTCTACTACTTTTAGAACACAAAACTGATGGAATCGTGCAGAAATTCCTAAGAAACAATAATTGGAATGAAGAACTGCATGGCTCAGATCTTTTTGATAATCTCATAAATGTCATATACACTACTTTCTTAGGTCTTGATTATATTTCTAATAAAGACTTCACCATTAATAAGAAGGTTGACATAGCAAGAGTTTCAATGACTAAACTCCAATTACATGATATTAGTCTTCTCGACAAATACACATGTATGTATGAATCATATTTGTATGATATTCCACAGAGAAGTGAATATGCGCAATGGATATCTGCTTATCTCATGAAAATTCCAATTATTGGAGAAACCTGTACAGACAGATGGAAAAAAGAAGCTACTGGAGAAATCCAGCAAACCAGTCTTTCTTACGCAACAAAAATTGCAAAAGAAGAAATTGATAGAATCTGTCAAGACAGATATAAACAACAAAAGCTTAAAACAATAAGCAAAGATTGTTGTAGCATTCTCTCTGATTTCAAAAACTTTGATATTGGAAAGAAAAATTATACTAAGAAAAAGTATAAAAACAAAAAGAAATACAAATCTTTTTGGAAAAAGAAAAGAAGAAAATTTTCACCAGGAAAATACTTCAAGAAACCATCAAAAGAAACACCTAAGAAAACTACTTCCTGTCCGCAAGGAAAGAGAAAATGTAGGTGTTGGATCTGCAATGAAGAAGGACACTACGCCAACGAATGTCCAAATAGAAAAAAAAAATACCCTGACAAAGTCAAGGTTTTACAAACCGCTAACAATGGAGGCTATGAAGCTCTTGAAGAAGAGTATGATGGTACGCAACATGTTTTTATATATCATGTTGAGACAGAATCTTCATCAGACACTGAAGAATACGAATCAACAACGGATGACTCAGACTAGTTCCATACATACCTCGCTTTTCAGGGAGGAGGAGATTAACCATTTTTGCGTAAACCTCCAGAAGATTGATGATTCCCTTATCATGAATCTTACTAATCCAAACTCTATTTATGTTTCTGCCTTCCTTAACTTTAAAGGATATAAAAAATTTAGAGTACATTGTTTTGTAGACACAGGTGCATCTTTATGTCTTGCAAGCAAATTCATCATTCCGAATGAACTCTGGGAAAACACTCCCAAAGAAATTAGTGCCACTATTGCAAATGGTGAAACCATAAAAATTAATAAAGTTTGTAGAAATATTAATCTCGAACTTTCAGGAGAACATTTCAATATTCCCACTATTTACCAACAAAATTCAGGAATTGATATCATAATTGGTAACAACTTCTGTCAAGTCTATGGACCATTCATACAATGGATAGATAGAATTGCCTTTCATCTTAATAATGATATGGTAATTATAAAAAAGGTTACAGAGGCCTATAGCAAAGGAAAACCAGGTTTTCTTGAAACTCAAGAAAAAGGTTCTAAAGAAAAACAAATTCCAGGTACTAATATAACTCATGAAGAGATTAATAAAGAAAGGATTATTTCTATTCAAACTACCAGGTTCAAACAGATTGAGGATCTTCTTGAAAAAGTTTGTTCTGAAAATCCTATTGATCCAAATAAAACCAAAGGATGGATGAAAGCTTCAATCAAGCTTATTGATCCCAAAACGGTTATTAGAGAAAAACCTATGGTTTACTCTCTACAAGATAGAGAAGAATTTTCCAAACAAATCAAGGAATTACTTGATATGAGACTAATTATAGAATCAAAATCCCCTCGTATGTCTCCTGCCTTTCTTATCAATAATGAAGCAGAGAAAAGAAGAGGAAAGAAGCGCATGGTTGTCAACTACAAAGCAATCAATGATGCAACTATTGGAGACTCACATAATCTCCCCAATATGCACGAACTCTTGACTCTTCTACGAGGAAAAAACATTTATTCAAGTTTCGACTGCAAGTCAGGTTTCTGGCAAGTTCTACTTGATGAAGAATCGCAGCTTCTCACTGCCTTCACATGTCCTGATGGACTCTTTCAATGGAAAGTACTACCCTTTGGGCTTAAACAAGCTCCTAGTATTTTTCAAAGACACATGCAGAATGCTCTTCGAGGCCTTGAAGGTTTCTGCACTGTATACGTTGATGACATCATGATCTTCAGCAAAAATGAACAAGAACACTATCTTCATGTCACACAGGTTCTCAGAACTATTTTAAAATATGGTATAATACTTTCAAAAAAGAAAGCTCATCTTTTCAAAACAAAAATCAATTTTTTAGGTTTAGAAATAAATGAGGGTACTCATTGTCCTCAAAAGCATATTCTTGAACATTTACATGACTTTCTAAATGTTTTAGAAGACAAAAAGCAACTACAAAGATTTCTTGGTGTTTTAACTTATGCTGAAACATATATTGAAAAACTTGCAGCTATGAGAAAACCTTTACAGGCAAAATTAAAAAAAGATGTCATTTGGAATTGGTCAAATGCTGATACAGACTACATCAAAAAGATAAAGAAAGTTTAAATCAATTTTCCAAAACTTTATCTTCCAAACATTGAAGACAGTTTAATTATTGAAACTGATGCTTCTGATGATTTTTGGGGAGGTGTTTTAAAAGCTAAAAACCCCAAAAACGAAGAACAAATTTGCAGGTACACCTCTGGCAGTTTCAAAGCAGCTGAGAAAAACTACCATAGCAATGAAAAAGAATTACTCGCTGTAAAAAGAGTTATTACAAAATTCTCTGTATATTTAACACCAGTAAATTTCCTGGTTCGTACAGATAATAAAAATTTTACTTATATCCTCCGAACTAAGATTGCAGGAGATAACAAATTAGGCCGGCTAATACGTTGGCAAGAGTGGTTTTCACGATATACTTTCACTGTTGAACATCTCGCAGGAAACAAAAACGTACTGGCAGACTGCCTCACCCGTGACTTCAGGTATACCTTACATCATCCATGATCTCATTCGCTCCTCTCGAGCCCTATAAAAGGATATGATCCTCATGACATATTTCCTCACAAAAACTTCACCTACAAAAAAGAGAGGGGGAGATTAGAGGAAAAAGTAAACAAAATTTGAGTTTACAAAAATGGAAGACCTCAACACTTTGAGGATGAAGAAACAAATGCTCCTCATAGAGCTATCTGCAATTGAGCAGAAAATCAACTTGTATGAACAAGTAACAACGGTCACCAATGTACCGGAAAGCGAAAGCTCAAAAACAAAGGCTATTCTAGTGCAAACGACACCTGGTAAAGAATCAACAAATCATTTGAAAGCTGATGCTTTGCTAAAAAGCATAATAAAGGAGACATCTACTCCTCTTCCTAATGGAAAAACTAGCTTATTGGTTGATACCAATTTTTGTACTGAAGGAATCAGTAAAATGACAACCTTGTCACCCATTAACAAATCTGTGCAGGAGTTTACACCAGATTACAAAAAAGCTCTTAACAAAGAAGCTGAAAGATTTTATGTAATCTATAAAGGACCTCATGCCGGTGTTCATACTGACTGGGGAATTACAGAATCCTTCTGTAAAGTTGATAAAGTTACTTGCAAAAAATTCAGAAATGAACCATCTGCAAGATTAAGCCTTGCCACTTATCAAGACGATACAAGCAAGACTAACCAACCACTTCTTCGACTAAAAATTCAAAAAGTCAAAGAAGCTCACAGAGACCAAAGGTTTGACGTTCCAAATGACGTTCAACAAATGGTTAACTATCCTGAAATCTCTTTCGAAGATTTCAGAACAATCTGGAAGAAAGCAAGAGCTGCATGCCCAGAAGACCTTGTTCATGAAAAGTTTTTCACTACGGACAAGAAAACAAAAAGTCTGCTCAACTTCCTCGAAGGAGCAGATGCAAAATTAGTCTACCAAGCCTTTCAAGCTGGACTAATCGACAATATCTACCCAAGTTTCAACCTTCAAGAACTCAAATTCTTCCCAAGCAACATGGTAGAATCCATTAAAAACTTTCGAAAGAAAGTACTTAAAGCAAAAGATAATCTGATCTACATCAGATGCATCTCTTCACTCCCAGAATGGATTCAAGAATCAACTCTTTCTCCATACCACTTTCTGGAAATTGGTCTTTCTGAAGCCAATAGAGAAATTGAACAATCTCAACCAATGGAAGATAAAGATCTACCTTTTATAGAGATTCTTCATCCCAATCGCATCAATGGTTTAAGAAGAATATCAGAAAAAATCATCGAGATTATCTCTGGTTCAAAAAAGAAGATTAATTATACCGACTCGCATTGTATAATTACAAGCTGGATTTACAACAACACCAGCCAAGAAGATCTTCGTCAAGCCTCCAAGTTTGGCGAAAAATTCATGAACAATAGCATGGAAGTATCCAATGCTACACGCCAACACTTCTGCCGACATGCAGAACAACTTTTCGAAGAACATCTTTGTCACTTTTGCGAAAGCAAAGATTCGGAGACAAAGGAGGGACCCCCCCTCTGAAGATGACAAATCATCATCATCTTAAAGAAAGATGCTTCACGTGTCAAATGGCCCCAGCCACTCAAAATAATAATGCCCTTCTTCATTATTAGAAGCTTTCTAGCTGTCCACAATAATGTAATCTTTAGTGGATAAAAACATCATGCCTGACATAATAGGCAAGGATCAGACCCTCTCAATGTATCTATAAATTGAGAGTTATGTTTTGTTTTAGGGACATCGCAATAACGAGTGCAAGAAAAAACACTCTCTATCTAGTAAATTTTCAGTTCAATGTCTAGTGAGTAATTCCTCCTTTAGAAGGGGAAAAATGTAAAATATTGTAAGAGTTTTCCCTTTTTGGGAACTCTTTTATCAATAAATCTTTGTTTTGTTATTTTTGAGTGTTCATACAATTTAGAGTGATGAAACTTGTAAGTGACAGAGTGTCAGGTCGACGATGATTAACAGTACCACAGGCACCTTGCCAACAGGGAAAGCAACCACACAGACCAAAGAACGACACAGGCTGGCTTGAATAGTTTCTATCTATGTAAGTATACACTCACTACATTACAATTACACATTTATTGATACAAGAGTCTTCTTTTCACAATTTTTATATTTATTCCCTTCTTTGTTAAAACATAAATTCCGTACACTTCCACACACCCAAACTGGTATCAGAGTTTTAATAAATGTGTAATTGTAAATGAATAATAAAATTGATTATTAATTACCATAAGATGCAGTCCTGTCTGTCGGATGGGTATGTACAGGCATAATGTTTAATAGATACATAAGTTATGGGATATATCTATATTGTTTGGTAATAGTTGGTTTTGCAGGTTTGATAATTATAAATTATTATCATAAGAATATTATGGGATTGAAAACTTTATTTAAATGCTACATAGGTAACATGGTTAAAGCATTGGAACTTGATTAGGATGCCGAGTGATTAAGTGACAACCTACATTAGTGTTTAGGAGCATTAGATCTTTACGTTGTAACAATGTTGTGTATTGATTATGGCATCCTTAGAGGTTTTGTATTTGAAACAACAACTTTACTCAAAGATATTTTGAATAAAACGAAACATTTTCCGCAAAGTGTTTTATTATACAGAGATTTTCCACAAACAAAATAATATGGTTTTAAAGCGTAAGGAAAAGTTTTTTTGGTTCTAAAAAATAGGAGATGTCACATAAAATTATATCAGTACAAATCTTTAAACATGAACTATAAATAGAGAGAGAGAGAGAGAGAGAGAGAGTAGAGAGAGGGAGTAAAGAGAGAGACAACTTAGTGGGTTCAACAACCTGACTGTAAGCCTTTATCTGGCCCCACCTGCTCCTAAGAATAGTGTCGTTGGCGGTACCACCAACCTACTTCCTTCATCCGTTAAAGACTCCTTTCTGTTGGAATTCCATAGTCTCCAAGGAATAAGGTGGTTTCCTTAGGCAACAAGGATTCTTTAGGCAGCAAGGAAACACGTTGGCTTTCCTTATATAGGGTTGGTGTTAGTATCTTAGTCCAATAGCTTTAGTTGTAAGCTATATATATATATATATATATATATATATATATATATATATATATATATATATATATATATATATATACCAAGTTATGGTGAATGTAAGCAAAATTGTAATTTGAGGTTTGAGTTATTTTCTTAATAAAATCAAAGAGTTATTCTGGTTACACTAGTACAAAAATGAGTTATGGTCATACCAAAAAAGCGTGACCATATACCTATAGCCACACTTTTTTTTTTCATCGAAAGTGTCACCGAAGGTCGTGCCATTTTAGGCATCATACAGCCACTTTCAAATTTAGTGGCTGTATCATATGAAAAATTGTGACCGTAACATAAAAATGTGGCTGTAGGGTAGAGATTTTTGTTGTTTTAATCAATCTTTTTATCCAATATTGTGTCCATAAGTCCTTTCTAGTCACACATTTTATTTATTTTACTGACCGTATTTCACTGAATGTCTCATGAGTTTTTTTTAATGTGACGTTTCGTTAATAATTTGTCACAAAAAAAATTGTTTATTATGACTATTGACTATCTTTTAGAGACAGACAATTAACCGAAGCATGACCATGTTCATCTAATGGCTACATATTTTTTTTTTACTGTGGCGTTTTGATAATAATTTGTCACAAAAATTTGTTTATTATGATTGTTGTCTATCATTTAGAGACACAATTAAGTGAAACATGACCAAAAGTATTTTATAGTCACATAATTTTCTTTAACTATGGTTATCATATAACTTACAGCCACATACATATTATTTATCGTGATCGTTACTATCATTCAGATGTATAAAAAATTGTAAGTGTGACTATTTTATATTTTTTCGACATAGAAAATCAATTAAAATGTGATTGTAATTGATTTATAGACACAAAAATGTATGTATATTAACTTCATGACTACAACAATTTGGTTTAAGTATGACCTATTTTATCAATTGGACACTCAAAAATTGTTACGTGTGACTATTGTTTGTATTATAGTTACATACAACTACTTCAACCATAGTTGTAAATATCTGATAGTCACATGATCTTTTCATAGTTGTGACTATTATAGAACCTATAGTTACATAAAGGTACAAATACGTGACGAATTATTATGATTTTAACACACTAGCTTATGTATATCTAAAACATGACCATAAAATAACTTATACACACTAGCTAATGATAATCATCCGTATTGTTTAGTATTTAACAACACAAATTCATAATACCCATAAGATTTATTATCCTTTGGACACCAATAGTTTTTCTATGTGCTTATTGATTATAATATAGACGTCTCGAACCAATAAAATCATAGATATCAATGTATTGACACACAATCCATAAAATATAACTAGTCGTATACAAAATACAAATCGAATGTACATATCGCTTACAAGATACGACCAAAAAAATAATCAGTTTAAATAAATAAATAAATAAAAACTAAGTTACTATTCAATACAAAAATAACAATAACAATAAAAATAAAGCATTCAACGGTTCTTGAATCATTCCAACAATACTTGTTTGGCAAATTAGCAAAACCTTAATTAGGATCTGCATCAGGTTCACAAAAAGAATAACATCAAAATTCTATTGTTTAATAAACCAACAAATCTGCTTGATAAAGCATAAAAACCAAAAAAAAAAAATACTAATTAACAGCCGTATTGAATTGAAGATTACCGTGAGGATCAATTGCCCATTCATGTTTCCCGTTGATGAGTGACTTGTATAAATCTGATTACCTGATGGCTTGTATGAACTTAACATTTCAAAGAAATAAAATTACTTATATGTTTGACAGTTGTAGCAAAGTACATATAAGTTCATCATCATTCTATTAGGATACTCTTCTGCAATCTTTTATATTACAAGTGTTACCATGACAACAAATGAATCTGTCATTCGTCAATCTGCAAGACAAATATAGTCACTAATGTAGTAAATCAATGAGTAAAACAATATCATATATAATCAGAGATCCATGACATTTCTAATATACATAAAATTTCAACTACAAGGAAAAATAATAAAAAAAATCGATTAAAGAAACAAAGCACCATTAAACAGGGACGAGAGAAAGAGTACCTGAGTGAGGCAAGAGATGAGTGCAAAGGCGTTCAAGATAAGAGATTACATCCAAGAATGCTAGATCAACATTTCTCAGAAATGAATCTGCCATATGTTACAAGAATAAACCACTTACTCTGCAATCAACCATAAGAATTACTCTGCAATCAACCATAAGAACTTCAATTAACTCATCCAATTTGTCAAATGCATCAAATAAGTCAATACTAAATTAGTTCACCAAAAGTTTTTTCATTACAGCTCATGTCGCGTGCAAATCGAAGTGTGGTTTTTATCCTATAAAAAAATTAATCAAAGTTTCCTATTCAAAAGTACAGAACATGTACTGTTACATTCATCTCAACCATAACTGATCGCCTCCTAATTCGCAATTGATTCAACTACCATCATCATCGTTAGTTTATAATAAGAGTTGTGTTGGATTGGGCACTGAGTTAAAAAAGTGGTGATGATTAACAGATCTAGAGATTGAGAATCACAAATTAAGTGAATCAAAAGTAGTCAGAGTCTCAGAGACATACCAATCATAGAGATGCAAGATATGAAGATCGTTTGAAACGTCGACTTAAGAGATGACTGGTGGCATCTACACAGATGGTGGAGGTTGTTTAGTGGTGGTTCGTTGGAGGTGCGTCGTGGTGGTTGTACGTCGTGGTTGTAAACGTGATATAGAAGGAGAGGGTAAATACGACAATGACGGGTCTGTAGTTCGCTGGATCGTTGTTGGATTTGATGAAGATCGTCATGGGGTTGATCCCGAAGTTACAGTGTGTTGGATCGTTCCCGAACTATAAAGAAAAGAAGACGAAGCAGATAGGTGGGAGGCTTGAAGCCTTGAAGTATTAATCAAGTGTCGATTTAGAAGGGGGAAAACCTAGCTAGGTCAAAATTGGGTGGGGGAGAACTCAACTTTTTTGACCACGATGGAGGGAACTTTAAAGTAAACTGAAATCTTAATATTTTTTCCTGTGTAAAATTAAAATTGTCATTGCTATTTAATTGATTTTAATAATTTATTAACATTACTATTATAGTTATAATTTTAATAATAATAACTAATAGTATAATATTCTTTTTGTTTTTTAATAAAAACCTCACAATATTTAAGACAACAAGCTCTGCCGCTAAGCCTTTTTGAATGATAAAACTAATTTTTTTAATAATTAAAAATATTATGATAATTATTATTATTTATTATCTTTATTATTATTAATTTTCAAAATTATTATGATAATAATTATTATTTACTACATATGTGTATGTATGTATGTGTATGCAAGTCATGCATCAAATTCATATGTATTAAACCTGAAGCCATGAGTAATATGTCATAAGCCATTAGCCTTAAGTCATAAGTTATATGCTATAAGCCACAAGCCTTAAGCCCTCAACCAGTGGCGGAGTGGCACAAGCAACAAAATGTTTGAATAGTGGTGGCGCCAAAAAAATAATAATAGTGGCGCTCGTATTTCGAAGACGTTGCACCTAATATATAAAAAAAACACTATGGGGATGAATTGGAGTAATGGCTCGGGATCCCCCAGGCATTACATAAGTCCGTTACTGCCCTCAACCCCGAAACATAAACCCTAAACCTTAAAACATTAAGCTCTAAGCATAAGCATTAAGCCATAAGTCGTAAGCTCTAACCTTAACCCATTAGCCCTAATTAAAAAAACAAATGATATAATCCATAAGCTCTAGACCTTAACTTTAAGCCATAAGTCATAAGCTCTAGACCTAAGCTTAAATCCATACTCCATAAGCCATAAGTCATAAATCATAAGCCATACTCCATAAGCCATAACCCACAAACCATAAGCAATAAGTCATAAGTAATAGTTCATAACCCTTAAGCTTTAATCCATAAGACATATGACATAACCATAATCCCAAACCACTATGACTTAAACCATAAGCCCTAACCCCTAAGCTCTAAGCCTTAAACCATAAACCGCAAGCCATACTCCCTAAGCCTAAAGATATACACTCTAAGCATATAACATATAGAGTAAGCAATATGATATAATCCAAAAGCGATAAACCATAAGCCTTAAGTCCTAAACATAAACCATAAGCCCTAAGCATTGTTCTTCCCTTTTAGCAAACATTGTTAACAATAAGACGTTAAGTATTGCAAAATGATCAAATTACCATTATTTAGTTTCTAATTATTTTGCCTTTTTGTTGTTATTTTTTTAAATACTAAACTACATGGACCATTTTGTATAATCTTTAAAATCAATAGAGAACCTAGTAATGTATTTCATTGTATCACCCGGTACATACGGACACCTCCGCATTTTATCACAATCATCACCACTTCTTACATCTTTGTCACCATCACTGCCATCACTATCACCACCACCACCACCCTATCACAACCCCCATCTCCACCTCCACCCCCGCCCCCACAAACACACACACACACACACACCCAACACCACTACCACAATCACCGACCTACCATCACTATCACCACCACCACTACCCTATCACCACCACTGCCGCCGCCATCACCACCACTGCCACAATTGTCGTCGCCACCACCAGCACCCCCACCCTACCACCACTGCCATTTTCTAAAAATGAAATCCGATAGAAAATACGCATCTAAACATGTTTTCTAATTTTTTAAAAATTAAAATAAAAAATGAATAAATTATAACCAAATACATTTTCTAAATTTTTTAATGAAAACTAAAAACGAAAAACAAAAAACAAAAAATAAAAACTGTTTTTTCATAATTAAAAGGAAACTAATAGTTTCAATTTCCCCTAAAATAACTTATTCCCTCTTAATATGAAAATTTTCATTTCTCAAAAATAAATTTATATTTTCCTCCTTTTAAAAAAGTTTATTTCCCACAAATAAATTTATATTTCCTTCCATAATACAAATTTTATTTTCCCTAAATTTACTCTCCAAAATATATACCCAAAAGTAAGTTAAAATCCCTCCGTTAGCATCACGTTTAGTCTTTTTGTGCACTCAATGTCCTCCGTTAAAAGAGTAGCCCACCTCCCATTGTTATCTAGTTCATTTTTTGTGCATCAACCGCTCAATCCCTCTGTCAAAGTTTTTTTTCCTTAAATTGTGACCATAAAATATTTATAGTCATACATTTTTATATCTTAAATTGTGACCATAAATTATTTATAGTCAGATATGTTGCATTTTATCATGAATATTGTTTACTTTTTAACACATATAGTCAATAAAATTGTGACCATGCACTAGTAATAGTCATACATTCATTTTGTTTTAGCATGACAATTATTTACATTTAGACACATGGAAAAAACTTAAACTGTGACCATAAAATACTTATAGTCGTACGTTTCTTTATCTTATAACCTGATCATAAATTAGTTAAATTCACATGTTTTTCCTTTTATCATTAGTAGTGTTTACTTTTTGACAAATATAAATAATTAGATTGTGACCACAAACTACTAATAGTCATATGTTTTTGTTTTTGCATGTCCATTGTTTACCTTTAGACACACATAAAACTTAAAGTGCCACCGTAAAATATTTATACTTACAAGTTTTGTTTCTTTTTTTACGTGGTTATAAACACTACCATTTGGTCACACAAAGTAATTTATGTGGCCATATTTATTATCTTTTAGCCACATCAAATTCATGTGGCTAATTCAACTCTATGATTTGGACACATAAACAATTGCTTCATGTGACCATATATGTATCTATTGTGTCATATAAAAACAATCATAAAAATATCCAAAATATCAAACAAATATCATGACAGCTGGTTACATTTGGCCATAGTTTTTTTACCGTGGCTAGTAAATGTCACACTTTTTTCTTAAAGTGTGGCTAAATGTTTTGAGATATTATACAATTGTCACATGAATCAATAAAATGTGTAGCTAAATCTAGGCTAAAAATTTATAAGTGACGCTTAGCTACTGAAATAATTATGTGTGTGGCAGGGTTGTTTCAACACAAGTGTGACCGTAGGTCATTTTTGTACTAGTGTTATCTTTTCTTCCAAGCTTTTGATTCTAGGTCTTTAATTGGTATCAAAGCGAGGTTAATGAGGTGCCAGTTTTGATAGTCGACTTTCGAAAGGGAGGAGCCTCTGGGTGCGGGGTTGTCATTGCAGCAGAAGTGGGATGTTTGGCAGCGTTATTTTTTCTGCAAGGAGAAGCAAACTGAAGGTTTGATCGCACAAGAAGGTTCGGAATAGCATGAGCTATTTCGAGAGTGTTTTATAGCAGAAGAAGGAGACGGTAAAGAGTTTTCGGGTCGACCGTTATCGTGGGGAGACGGAAAGCATCGTTCGGGACGACGGGGGTGACCGGTGATGAACATAGGTAGTTTGTGGCTGTTAGTTACGATCAAAGAATGATTTTTTTCGAGACGTTTTCAGTAGGGGTTGCTGCTGGTGGGATTTCGTAGTTCTTGATCTAGATCATAAACCTTTCTAATTCGACTTAGGAATTAGTGGGTGAATGCAGAAATTCCTTAGTCTCTAAAGAAGCAAGGTGGTTTTTTTAGATAACAAAGTTTCCTTAAGCAGCAAGGGAACAAGTTGGTTTTCCTTGTATAGGATAGGTGTTAGTATCGCAGTCTAATAGCTTTAGTTGTAAGCAATATATAGATATGCATACCAAGTTATCGTGAATGCAATCAAAATTGTATTTTCTCAATAAAATCAAGGAGTTTATTTTTCTTCTAAGCTTTTGATTCTAGTTCTTTACTTTCACCCTAACCGGATAGTATGATGGGTTACTATTCGGTATTTTGTATCAAGATAATCAACTTTCTTTATTCAATTGGTTATTTGGTTAAATAGATGTAACACTATAATGCACCGATAAAAAAGTATATATACTTATTGCTTTACACATGTTGAATAAAAGTTTTCATTTTCCTCATTGTTTTTTCAAGTTGAATTAAATTTTTCTTTGTTTTCTCATTTTTTGCTCAAGTTGAACTAAACTTTTCACTTTTTTGAACAATTCTTACTTCATTATGGTGTTTCTTTAATAAACTTCATTTTGTTATTTTGTTTTTAGCTATTCCACTTTAATTATAAATAATCCATCATTTTCAATTTTTATTGAAATTACTATAATGGGGTTTCAAAGAAAGTGGAATTATTTTTTATGCTTCTTATTACAACGACGAATCTTACTGTGGACATTAGCACTTTTTAATACAGATCCAACTAATTGCTTATTGTTTTCATCCATTTAGCTTAAGATACGTTTATTTGCTAATACAATGGTTGGTTCAGCTTTTAAGCTTCTTATAATTACACACATGAGATGCATTTCTCATTTCTTTTATACTACTCATTGACGTACTTGCGTTGGCTTTGACAATATATACTATTTATAAATAGTATTTGAAAAACAATAAAATGTGATAGCAATATATATATATATATATATATATATATATATATATATATATATATATATATATATATATATATATATATATATATATATATATATAGAGAGAGAGAGAGAGAGAGAGAGAGAGAGAGAGAGAGAGTTCAATTAAGAAAAAAAAAAGGTTAAGAATGAGATAATCATTTTCAGCCATATATTTATTTTGCCGCAAAATACTTAGCGTACCGACGGAAATGGATAATATATATACACATGTTTTTTCCAACCAAACATGTTTACTTAAACTATGTTAAGCATTATCTTAATATACATAAAAACATATATTTTTTTTGTTTTAATTTTTAGGAAGCTATTTTTATCAAAAAATTATTTTAAATATATCAAAATTCATAATTTTTTATTCTCTATAAATAAACATCTATTTTGATATAGTTTTAAGATAAAATAATTTTTTTTTAAAAAGTTTTAGCTCTCTTTATTCATAAATGAATAAAAATCGATCAGATTTTTGTTACAGTACATTCGTTATTCATTTATAAATAAAACGTATACTTAACTTTTTTACAGTTTAAGTATTATTCATATATAAATATAACACGTAATAAATTTTTTCACATAAAATATATTTTTTACATCATATTTCGTCACACGTTATATTTATATATAAATAAAATGTGTATTAATGATTGTCATATATTATATTCATATATAAATGAAAAATTTATTAGATTATTGTTATGGAAAATCTTCATAAAATTCCCAATATTTACGGAAAAGTTACACTTTAGTCCCAAGATTTTTTTTGAACGAAAAAGTCATGAAAACCGGCAAAAATTTGCAGTTTGACCCTTTTTGACCGGTTGAAACCGGTACCAAATTAGTTTGAGACTATTTCGTAAACTAACCCAAAATATTGGGACTTTTCTGTAAACAAAAACTATTATGACTTTTCTATAAACAAAAATATTATGACTTTTCTACAAACAAAATTATTATTATTATTATTATTATTATTATTATTATTATTATTATTATTATTATTAAAAATATAAATAAGAATACTATCTTTTGAACTTGTTACTATTAATATTGTTAGTAATACATATAAATGCATTTAAATGAAAAAACTAATATTAATGACATTTGCTATTATTATTTTCAATTTAGAATATTACTTAACAATTTAAAAGAAGTTGCATATTTGTAAAATTGTTTATAAATAGTTTAAGGTAGAAAGGTTTCTCACTTTGCATATAAAATTGTTTAAGGTAGAAGAATTACTTTCCAAATCCAACAAATCCACTACAAATATCTATATAGGTAACCTATATCAAATTTCAAAAGTACTAATTACAATATCTTGTTTAATAAAAAGTAATAAGAATAATTCAAAAATATTAATCCAAAAAACATATCCTATTACTTTTTATTAAACAAGATATTTTAATTAATACTTTTGAATTTTGATATGGGCTACCTATGTAGATGTTTGTAGTGGATCTATTGGATTTGGAAACTAATTCTTCTACCTTCAACATTTTTATATACAAAGTGAGAAATTCTTCTATCTTAAACTATTAATAAACAATTTTACAAATATGCAACTTCTTTTAAATTGTTAAGTATTATTATTCTGAATTGAAAACAATAATAACAAATGTGAAATGACCATATACAAAGTAAAAATATACAAACAAACATTTATGATTTCAATGCTAAAAACATCACCATCTCCTCCACCTCCACCCTTAAATAATGTCATTAATATTATTTTTTCATTTAAATGCATTTGTATGTATTAGTAACAATAAGAATAATAACAAGTTCAAAGAAAATAGAATTCTTATTTATATTTTTAATAATAATAATAATAATAATAATAATAATAATAATAATAATAATAATAATAATAATAATATTTGTTTTGTTTGTAGAGAAGTCCTAATATTTTTGTTTACAGAAAAGTTATAATATTTTTTGTTTACAGAAAAGTCCCAATATTTTGGATTAGTTTACGAAATAGTCCCAAATTAATTTGTTACCGGTTTCAACCGGTCAAAAATGTTCAAACTGCCAATTTTTATCGGTTTTCAGGACTTTTTCGTTCAAAAAAAATCTTGGGACTAAAGTGTAACTTTTTCGTAAATATTGACACTTTTCTACAGATTTCCCTTATTGTTATAGTTCATTTGTTATTCGAATATGAATAAGTAGTATGTTAATAAATGACGGCGTGTTTTAAAATTTTGAACTTCTTATTCATATATAAATAACATATATAATAACAAATGAAACGTAACAAAATTATGATAAATGCGTTTTTCATATATGAATATTATAACACCTGGTTCTTGGTATGTATTTTAATCTAAGTATTTTTGCATTTTTTAGCTGGGACTCGGCAAGTTGTAGGCCCGACTCGCTGAGTAGAGTCGAGATATTGAGCACGTTTAAGTTGGCAACTCGGCAAGTCCATATCCTGGACTCGGCGAGTCCGTCAGTCTAGAAGAAACCCTAGATCCACGGGTTTTGCATCCTATTTAAACCATGTTATGAGCCCCAAACTCGCCTCCTTCACCCTCAGAACGTCTTTTAGCAAACCCTAGCCATTATTTGGGCATTTTGAGCATATCTTGTGTATCTTTTGAAGTTTGGAGAAAAGAAAGAAGGAAGGACTAAAAGGGAAGGTGAGAAGCAAAGATCTAGAGTCCAATCCAGAGTTTGTTGAGGTATAATCTAAATCTCTTCTGTTTCTATGTTGATCTTCCATTAGAAATCTCATTTAGGCCATTTTATCCACTCCCTAGCTTGATTGTAGTGGAGAAATCGTGTTGAGTTGAATAGCCAGTGGATCTAGTTGGGTTTGAGCTTCAAAAGCTCAAATCTACCACCTTTATAGAGCCATTTTGCATGAAAACCCTAAATCTACTCTTTTAAGTGTCTTTTGAGCCTTTAAATCCCTTTTCATGCATATGTACAGGTAAAGTTGGAAACTTTACGTGGTAAACAAGCCTTAGAAACTCAAATCTATAAATTGTATGCAGTGGTTTTGATTTATTCGATTGTATAGAAGTTGCATGCAATCGACTCGGCAAGTCGTTCTTCAGACTCGGCGAGTCAGGTCGCGAGTCCTCGAGTTTCCCCCTTCTATGTTTTATGCCGAGTGGAACCAGCGAGTTTTAGGTGGACTCAATGAGTCGGAGATCGGACTCATTCATGGAGGGACTCGGCGAGTCAATGCCCTGACTCGACGAGTCCAAGGCAATCTTCATATCCCAAGAACAGACTCGACAAGTTGTTCAAACAACTCGGAGAGTCCCAGTTGGAGTGTTCATATGATGAAGGAGAACTCGACCAGTTGTTCATACAACTCGGTGAGTCGGATGCAGATTGACTAAGTGTTTGTATCAAAGAGGAACTCGTCGAGTCTATGCCAAACTCGACGAGTAGTAGCGAGCAGAATTGAGAAATGAGAGTAGGGACTTGTCACACCCCCAAAACCGATAAACGGCGGAAACGATCTGGGGTGGAGGATGTCATGTACAGTATCATAACAATGAAAAGTAGTAAACAAGCAACAACATCATCCATTGCATTAATAATATAATTTCATACAAGTGTGTTCTGTCAAGTTATATAGACACCAAAAATAATATACATCAAAATAAAAGAAGAGTCTTGAAACTAGCTCCTTCTTCTCAAAACCTGGCACCTGTACCTGTCTACTGGTGACCTGAGAATACAAGTTATTTTGAAAGCGAGTATCAGCTTAAAGCTGGTGAAATCATAAGTATATTAGTGTATGTGTTTGTATGAAAGCATTTGTAAGATGTTTTGTACTCTCCTAGAAAACCCTATGTTTCCTACTAACTGTAGCCTTCTACCAAGGCATCTAGTGTCTGTGCGCGTGTCTCATGTTAGAGTGTGTGTTTTCCCAATTCTGACTATCATTAAACAAAAATATAGTTTGTAAGATGTTTTGTACTCTCCTAGAAAACCCTATGTTTCCTACTAACTGTAGCCTTCTACCAAGGCATCTAGTGTATGTGCGTGTGTATCATGTTAGAGTGTGTGTTTTCCCAATTCTGACTATCATTAACCAAAAATATAGTTTTTACATTATCGTGCATCGTTTGAATATTCACGAAGTGAATGTAATGGGAAAATATCATAATACTATAGTATATGTAATAAGTGACTACCGCTGTATTAAAACAAAAGGCGTTTAAAGTAACATGTGATCGACCTGTATCCTGCTACCGACTCTAGTAAAACGACGATGTAAGACGCCGTAAGAAATGGCATTTGGCACCCGTAGACTTGCAAGTCCCACTATAGCGAGCAGCAAGGTGTAGGATAGTCAATCCAGTATAGATCTATACGAAAACTCATACGCTACCCAATTAAGGAGATTCGGGATACAAAAACGGTCATGGCAGGAAGTGCCATGACCCGTTTAATGGTTCACATAACTGCATGAATGTATATGTAATGAATGTGCTAACTGTGAAGTGTACTCTTTCTCTGTCTAGCCTGTATGTACTGTAATGTTCTGCGTGTGCTAGCTGTAATGTGTGTTCTTTCTCTATCTAGCATGTATAGTAATGTAATGTGTATACTACTCATACTGCCTCATGAATGAACTGACTCATTGTATGTTTCATTGTGCTAGTAATACTATTAGTATCATCCTGTGCTACCCCCATGGTAGCTTACTAGTAATGTATGATCATGTTTGTGAAACCCTTGCTACCCAAAGGTATGGAACTGGTTGAAAGAACTTTTATGTCTATATATGTATACATAATATATAACTAATATTTAGACGACCTTTGGACAGATAACCGATGCCCTAAAGCCACATCCCAACGAGGAAAAGGAGATAAAGCGAGCTGGCCTTCCTAAACCCTTTAAACATTGCTTATATAACTATACATACATAGTCATGCATTTGGTAATAAGTATAAAAAAGTTTAAGTAAAAGTATTTGACAAGTAAAAGAGTTTGTAAAAACATTTTGAAGTATAGCAGTTTGGTAAACAGTTTGAACAGTAAGAAAACCACTGGTTTTGTAGTTATTAATCACATGTGATTGATATAATAACTATAATTATACAACTTGCATCCCCCCCCATAAAGCATTTAAAAACATTTAAATCATTGATTAAGGGGTATGAACTCACTTGTAGTGAATGGTTTGGATGAACGGATTGTATAGGATGCTAAGTGTCAAGGGAAGACTTGAACACACACGCAGATCCTATTTAACATATATGACACATATATGAAATACTATTAGTGTTTAAAACAACTAATTATTGAATTTGGGACCACCTTAGGGACTAGTAAACACTTATTTTGAAGTGTTACAACCATAAGTGATTGTATAAAAGGGGTATTTAGCTACACAAGCGAGTGTGCGGTCAATACACACACTATAAGTGTGTGTGCGGCCAAGAGACGTGTGCGGCTAGTGTGTGTGGCCAGTGTGTGTGTGAGGCCGTACACATATAGCGTTCTTGGTTTTCTTGGCTAAAGATGCTACCTTTTATGAAGATCCTCAAGGAGATTTGGATGATACTTGAGAGGATTTCGGGTCCTAGCTTTGAACAAGTGTAAAATGTGTTCAAAAATGCCTAAGTCTTGAATATATAGGGGGAGTGTGTGCGGTTGGGATGGGTGTGTGGCCGCACACTCTTGTGTGCGGCCGCACACACATTGTGTTGGTGTGATTGGCTCAAATTCAAGGCGATACACCCACAATACTTATCCCACGACTCCTAACCTGCTTATACAAAGCTTTAAACACTCTATTTGACTCCAAACCGTGCTAGAAAATAGCAAAAATGAGTTTATCTTTGATAAGAAATGAAGAATGTAAGCTAGAAATTTTCGGGTTGCCACATCATCCCCCTGTTAGAGGGAATTTCATCCCGAAATTAGATTTTAAGCAACTAAGTTATTACAAATAACTAAGTAAAAAGATGAGGATATTTCAGTTTCATCTGATCCTCTCGCTCCTAAGTGAATTCAGGTCCTCGTTTGGCGTTCCAGCAAACCTTCACTATCGGGATATGGCTTTGTTTCGTTTGTTTGACCTCTCGGTCCATGATTTCTACAGGTTCTTCCACGAAGTTGAGGCTTTCGTTGATCTCTATCTCGTCGAGTGGGATTACAAGAGTCTTGTCGGACAGACACTTTTTCAATTTCGAAACGTGGAAAGTAGAATGTACGTTACTGAGTTCGTTTGGTAAGTTAAGTTTGTAAGCTATAGGGCCGATTCTTGCGAGAATCTCAAAAGGCCTAATGTACCTTGAATTTAGCTTTCCACGCTTTCCGAAGCGTATCAAGCCCTTCTAGGGTGAGACCTTCAATAAAACACGGTTGACCACCTAGAATTCCAATGGTTTCCTTCGTTTATCAGTGTAGCTTTTCTGTCGGTCTCTGGAGGCTTTCAATCGTTCACGGATCTGCACGATCTTCTTCGTCGTTTCCCGTATGATCTCCGGAAGTGCTGTCAGGGACTCGCCCTTTAGCTAACTGGGTATCACCCACCTCAGCCTAGCATAGAGGGGATCTGCACTTTCGGCCATAGAGGGCTTCAAATGGAGCAGCCTTTATGCTCGTGTGATAACTGTTGTTGTAGGAAAATTCGACAAGGGGTAAATGAGTATCCCATGCTTTCCCAAAGTCTATCACACAGGCTCGCAACATATCTTCCAAGGTTTGGATAGTTCTCTCACTTTACCCGCCGGTATGTGGATGGTAGGTTGTACTCATGTCTAGCCTAGTTCCTAGGGAACTTTGTAGCGACTGCCAGAACCTCGAAGTAAATCTACTATCTCTGTCTGAGATAATGGATAGGGGAACACCGTGCATCCGTACAATCTCCCTAATGTAAGTTCTTGTAATTTTCTCCATCTTGTCTGTTTCTTTGATTGGCAGGAAGTGTGCGGATTTGGTCAATCTGTCGACGATGACCCATATGGTATCAAGTCCACCCGTTGTCTTAGGCAACTTGGTTATGAAGTCCATAGTGATCCGCTCCCACTTCCATTCCGGGATCTCAGGTTGTTGCAGTAGACCGGAGGGTTTCTGGTATTCGACCTTGACCTTTGCGCAAGTAAGGCATTTACTCACGAAGGTAGCAATCTCTGCTTTCATGTTAGGCCACCAGTATAACTTTTTAAGATCCAGATACATCTTATCCGATACTGGGTGCACTGAATAACGAGTTTTGTGTGCCTCTTTCATGACCAAGTCTCTGAAACCACCGAGTTTCGGGGTCCAGATCCGGTCCATGAAATAATTAGCTCCACCACCCTTAACTTCCAAGTTCTTGTCCATCCCTCTCAGGGATTCACCCGCCACATTTTCAGGCTTCAAGGCATCGAGCTGAGCCGTCTTAATTTGTGTGGACAAGTGTGAATGGATAGTCATAGTCAATGATTTGACGCTACGACCAAAATATTCCTTACGACTTAGGGCGTCAGCTACTACGTTGGCTTTATCTGGATGATAACGAATTTCGCATTCGTAATCACTAAGTAGCTCGACCCACCATCGTTGTCTCATGTTGAGCTCCTTCTACTCGAATATGTGTTGTAAGCTTTTGTGGTTTGTAAAGATAGTGCTTTTCGTTCCGTACCAGTAATGTCTCCAGATCTTCAGAGCAAACACAACTGCTCCTAATTCAAGATTGTGGGTCATGTAATTGACCTCATGTGTCTTCAGCTGTCTCGAGGCATAGGCGATGACCTTACCTCTTTGCATTAGCACACATCCGAGCCCTTGATTTGACGCATTGCAATAGACAACGAAGTCTTCTATCCCTTCAGGGAGGGATAGTATTGGTGCGGTGCACAAGGCTCGTTTGAGCATTTGGAACACTCTCTCCTGCTTCTCTTCCCAGTCAAAGGCCACGCCTTTCTAGGTCAGTGTTGTTAGAGGCTTCACAATACGGGAGAAATTCTGAATGAACCTACGATAGTAGCCAGCAAGGCCTACAAATTGTCGAATTTCTGTAGGTGTCTTTGGTGCTGACCGGTTCTCAATGGCCTTGATTTTGGAAGGGTCCACGTGTATACCCTCTTCGCTAACCACGTACCCTAAGAATTCGACTCGTCGAATCCAAAATTCGCATTTCGAGAACTTCGCGTAGAGCTTCTCTGAATGTAATGTCTCTAGGACTTGACGCAGATGTTGACTATGCATCTCCTTACTACGAGAGTAGATAAGTATGTCATCGATGAAGACGATGACGAACTGATCCAAGTAAGGATGACACACCCTATTCATTAAGTTCATGAATACTACGGGCGTATTGGTACTATCCAAGGGGTATCAC
Organism: Lactuca serriola; assembly: GCF_051521515.1. Taxonomy (NCBI): domain Eukaryota; kingdom Viridiplantae; phylum Streptophyta; class Magnoliopsida; order Asterales; family Asteraceae; genus Lactuca; species Lactuca serriola. The sequence continues at coordinate 8,641,086 of NC_136410.1, forward strand.
TACGGACTCATAGTGTCCGCATCGAGTTGGGAAGGTCGTCTTCAGGACATCCTTTGCTAACACTCGAAATTGGTGATATTCGGATCTCAGGTCGATTTCTGAAAGGTAATTTCGTTTCCTTGCGTTTGCTAAACCAACTCATCTATGCGAAGCAGAGATAATGATTTCCAAAAGAAATCTTGATGAGGTTAAAGGGGAATCATTAATTCTAAACCTGTAGAACCTTGATTATATACAACCCTTGTGTATACATTCTTCATCGATAGATTAACCGTAAGAGTCCTTGTATTGAACTTGACGTACTGTACGAGTGGTACATCAGGAAGGTTTTGCTAAGGCTTCCTCGGAAAGGATAAGAAACATGAGGTACTCTACGCATGATTACTTTGGAGTTCTGAAATGACGACTTCGCTAGAAAGACATTTACTGAGAAAGAGATGTACGCACGAAACTGGTATTGTGCGAATCGAATTGAATCTTGTTGTATGATAATATTGGACCCACTCGGAAATAAAGACATTAGACTTGATCATAAGGGCGTTACAGACAAATCCTACAGTGCACTTTTAACAGAGTTACAATACGATAGATTCACTACAAAACTATTGCTGCGAACTAGGTATACTTACAAAAGACAAGTATACGTAGCATGAGCACCCCTTTACGGATGGGATCTCGCAAAAGATAAGACTCAAATTTCACTAGTTTTAAACGGTTTTAAGGGTCTGTTACAACGAACGACTTAGATACTCTAACGAGGATCCGACGTAGTCTCTCCTGAAGCTGTAATCCTTAGTATCCTTCCGTCTGCGTCGGAGTTCTTCGTTATCGGACAATCCTTCTCGAGATGTCCTATCTCACCACATTGGTGACATATCTGGCTAGCACCAATATTGGTGGTGGGAGTGATGTGTCGAGTCAGAGTTACGTGGACACGAGTGCCCTCCTCGTTCATCCACTTTGAAAATTTCCTTTTATAGGTTCTAGTTTTACTACCATCATCGCAAGCTTGGTTGACTCCGATGTCAGGGGCTTGAGTGATGGGTCGTGCCGGTGCTCCACAGCTACGAGCATGGTGCCCTATTTTTAGGCAATTGCAACATTGCATTTCATGGCAAGACCCATGATGATGAAACTACATGAATCACACTTCGGAAGTTTTCCCTCGTATGGCTTGCTCGTTACTGGGATGGCAGGGGTTTCCACTTGTTGTTGTTGCATGGCAAGTCTTTGTGATCGCTTGCGTTCCTTCTGAGCTTGGCGCTTTCGTTTCTTGTTCTCTGTTTTTCGGTTTTGCAAGTTTGCAACTGTTATCATTTGACGGTTTTCTGGATTGATAATACGATCTGGATTGTCAACCACTTTGTCAGCATTTCTTGCGTTAATAGCACTGCGGTTTGCAAGGACAGCTGTCACGGCAGCCATCACGGCAGCTGTAACTGCGGCTTGGAAAGTAGCGGTGTCCATAAGAAAGGCAGGGGTTTTGTTGCTCGGCTGATTGTTTCTGGATGACGACATGATTCTGTAACACGAACGATAAGGATTGTGTGAGTGATTCTGGTTGACCCTAGATGTACTTCGATTGTTCAAGTAAAGAGTAAGAGTATGTTCTCGAAAGTTCGACCTACATCCCTATGATGCAGTCCTAGTAAAGAATGGAAGTATGTTCGTAGTATGGTCTTATGACGCTTGACGTCTAAAACATGGTACCATCGGTTGGTAAATATCATGATCCAACCCTTGAAAAAGAATTGGGAATGATCCCTGAGCTAGAATACCCTAGTTCAATAACTCGACTAGAGTGGGTTTTCAGATAGACTCCCATGATAGCATGATGGAAGTTTTTAAATAAAGAATGACACAGAAGTTAGCCAACTGTCAATATCTTTAATATTCATGATGCAAAAGTTCGGGAAAAATTGACCTTGCAGAAGGTCTTACATCATATCCAGAGTAGAAAGGTTTTGGCCGCATAAAGGCCTGACTAAAAGTACCTACAGTACAAGATACTTTCGTAGAAAAATGCCATATGGGACATAGATAGGAAGGACGGTTCCTTATAACAGGGAAAGAAAGTAAGGCATCTACTACTTGCGACGGTCATCCCTCTGGTGAACTCTCAGTTCAGCTAGTTGACGTTCCACATCAAGCAGGTGTCTTTCGTACACCCTCTGGCGTACTTGGAGTTCTATGACTTCGGCTCATGATTCAGCCAATGCTTGAAGGAGGGTTTCATGGTCTCTTTCAGATCTCTCACGAGCATCTGCCAGGCGAATGGTGCGGAGGGTGTGCATTCTCGCATTGGTGACAACTTCTGTGATCTGATGTAGGGTTGTCCTGCCTTGAATCTCATTTCGGGCCACTCTGCGGACCAGGATTGGCAAGACTCTATCTATTAAGCCCCCTTCGCTCAGGTCATAAAAGCTTTAGTCTCCATTAAATGGCGTGGGCTGATCCTGCCCATGGCTCCATGTTTCCAAGCTTTCCACCCACGGAGGTGCCGGGATTTGAGAAGTCGGACAAGGGTTAGGATTTGGAACAAGAGATATCGGGGGTAGGTTCTCTACTTCAGGCTCGGAGTCAGAACCATCTCCCAAGCCTTCAGCCTGGTGACCATCCACAAGGATTAGGTGGTCATTTCCTGGATCAGCTTCAAACCCGCCTTCATTGCCTTGGTTAGGGAAGTACAAGTTGCCGTAGGGATGGAATCCAGCCATAATATCTATGCTAGAAAAAGGGATACAAGAATCTAGTACAAAATCTAGCACATAAGCAGCTTGCAGTAATACACAAAATACTCCTATAGTATTATAGGTTTATGTTCTATCGTTCTCATTGTGATATTGTTGGTAAGATTTTAGACTTGTTGCAACCTCACAACCACCCTTAGGCACATGCTAGTCACTCCTCAGATAATATAGTTGATCAGACTATATCTTCCCATAATTGACTATGTCTCTAAGTCTACTTGTGGTGTCCAACAATCGTAATTCTCTTGTACTGTCCTAGTGACACTGATTTCAGTATGAATACAGACATGTAAACTTATTTTAAATATTTTATTATTCCAAGTATAAACTCTTGGTCAGAGTATTATAATCCCATTGTATTTATAGTCTGTATATCTTTTATGGGTTGATATACTCAATTCACTATAAACAATGCTCTGATACCAATCTGTCACACCCCCAAAACTGATAAACGGCAGAAATGTTCTGGGGTGGAGGGCGTCATGTACAGTATCATAACAATGCAAAGTAGTAAACAAGCAACAACATCATCCATTGCATTAATAATATAATTTCATACAAGTGTGTTTTGTCAAGTTATATAGACACCATAAATAATATACATCAAAATTGATGAGATTAAAACTTTAATCTTGAAGATCGATTAGATCTTAAACAGGTAAGTAAATAATAAAACAGCAAGAACACGAAAATAAGAACAAGTCAAGAATGAATCAAACGTGTCGAATGATTAAAACAAAACCCTCAGAAGAGCTCGATTAAGAACATCAACTGTAGAGGATTAGTAGGTTTACAAGAACGATAAAGAAAGAAACTGTAATACTATCGTAATGCTATCGTCTTCTCTAGATCGTTAACCTAATATGCATGCAAGCATATACTTATATAATAAACCTAACGGGCTCTCGGTTGGACAGGCCTAAACCGGAGTACAAAACATAAGGACTACTAGCCGAGCCCAATGACGCAACCCTTGAACGAATCTTCAACCCAACAATCTCCCCCTTTGCGTCAATTGGAGCGAGACCTTCACTTGTTACTTGGGCCAGCAGCGGAGGCAGGTACTTTCTTCTTCACGGTATTAAACAGACGCGAGATAAGAGCCAGTATCGTCTGTCTAAACCTGATGTACCATTGGATCATGTCGTTGAAGTACTTAACATCATCCGCTTCATTTTCTTTACACCTTCGGACGATCGACAACACGTGCTCGAGACAAGTTGTGGTGTAAAGATGTTTGTCAGCTAAAGCAAAGAGACATTTCTGTCCTTCTGCTCTAGTGAACATGACCGAATTGCGTCTCGGGTCGATCTTGCCCATTTTCATCTGATTGAGATCACTGGCCGATCCCACAGGAGCTATCTTCGGTTTCTTCTTGAAGACAGTGGCTACCTCCTGATCCATTAGGGCTACCTCCATGATGTAACAGACAATCATCCTCTTGAGATGGTCTATAATCGGACCATATTCAGCTTCATTCGTCAAGAGGATGTTATGCAAAACAATCCAATCATGAGGATTTAGGTTCGGTAGATCTGCCAGGGATATATGATGTTCAGTTTTTGCAGATCCTCGAATCACCTTGAACCGAACATTGATGAATCTTCCTTCGGTGTAAGGCTTCAGTACCCGAACGTTCACTATCTTCTGGGCGCTCCATGTTAGATACTGAGGACGAGCAGCCTTCAGATAGAAGTCGATGAGCTCCCTATCAACCTCAGGGTTCGGATGAGGGACTTCATAAATATTTGAGAAGGCGTGGAAGATAAACGCCTTTCGAGTCAGCGGCATGTCGAACTGTGAATCGACAGAATTATAGCAGTCGAACGAGATCACCGGCTCGAGCCATAGGATGCTGGGAGTATCTATGGCCTCCTTAATCATTCGCTCCCGAGTCCAGGCAAGGAAGAGAGTCTTCCTGCTCTCAAGGAGATCGTGGGCCTCTTTCTTCTTGCGTTCGGCTTCTTCAGCCTCTCGCGCCACACGATTTACATCTTCATCAACATTGCGACTGTTCTTTCGTTTCAACATGTCCGCAATGGTTTCTTTGTCTTCATCTTCATCTTCTTCCTCGGCTATATTCTTCCCTTTATCCTTCACACCCGAACCCGAAGTTTGACCAGCCGGAGGTGGTTCGGTTGTGTGAATAGCTTTGGAGGAAGGAGGTGGTTTCGATTCGGTCTTCATCCCTTCTCCCCCTTGTTTCAGATTGGACACGAAACTAGGTAAGCCTTCGATTTTGCTGAGAAGGTCCATGGCAAGAGAAAGTTTTTCAGCAAGGGTTCGCCTCACTAGATGGTTCAGAATCGGATCATGTGCTTCCAGGATGTTAGATAGGGCCGCGTGTACATCCGAAACACATGTCTTGATGACCTCCCTTTCGGATCGAAGAGCTTCAAGTTGTTGTTGAGAGTTTGATAGCTGAGTGCTCTTGACCTTGAGGGCGGTGGTTTTGCTTGCCAGAACGTCCATCAATGAGTTTTCAGCTGCGAGATCCTCCTGAAGCTTAGTGAGGCGCTCATCAATGGAGGCACGAAGGGCCGAGTTGTCGTCGCTTATGGATTGGCGAAGGGTAGTGAACGATGTCAACTCCGTTGAGACGAACTTTGCCAATTGCTGAACAATCAGTTCCAAAGTTGTCTTGGTAGAATCCGCACTCTCCTATAAGGACTTCAACAGGGAAGAGGTGTCTGAGAATAGTTTATCGACTTTTGCGGTCGCAGCCTCACATGCTTTAGTGGAGGCGTCTATGGCGGCAGTGGCTGAAGCTACCGAATCATGCTGAGCCCTGGAGAAGGCATCAACAATCTTCTGAAGAGCAGCTTCAGAGAGAGAGGACTAGTGGTTGGAAGATGAGGCAAGAAGTAAATCAACCTTCTCGTTTAGCTCCTTAAAATGTTTCTTTGTCACTGGAGCATCATCCTCCTCGTCACTTTGAACCTGAAACGGACTAAAGTAGACCGAATCGAAGGTCATGTTGTCACCGCCAAGGAACGAGTTATCTCCATCAGAGGCATGATCTGGAGATGGTGGGGGTGGTGAAGCTGGGGGTGTTGTGGGTTTTGTAGGTTCAGGTTGAGTGTGGGGTGGGGTAGTTTCGGGTGGTGGTTGAGTGTGGGTAGGTTCGGTTGTATGCTGGGTTTCGGTTTGAGGTGGTTCGGTTACGGGTGGGGTTTCGGTTACAGGTGGTGTTTCGGTTGCAGTTGTGAAAATGGGTGGTGGTATAGGGAAAGAGGTTGGAGGAATAGTGGTAGTGGGGTTGATGGTGGGAATGGAAGTAGGGATTGTTTGAGTGGGTGAAGGAATGGGTGAGTTATGGATTTCCATATCTGGGGTAGGAGATCGGGGTGGGGTGTTGCCTCTTGGAGGGGTTTCGCCTCTTTGAGAGCCGTCCGAGTCTGAACTCTCGCCTTCTGAGTCACTTGAAGAAGAAGGGATGACAAGCTTGTGCTTCGGTTGAGTCTTCCTCCTCTTCGGTTGCGGTGACTGGGCAGGTTTTGTTTGTTTCCTTTTCTTGGGAGAAGGACCTTTAGGAGCTTTGGTCGCTTGCTTCCTTTTGTCCGCCTTTTTGCCCCTGGGAACCGGTTTGTCAGCATCATCGATGGACTTTAGCATTTCCGGTGTTAGTTCCCTAGGACCAGATGCCTTGAACTCTTTGATCGTCCGGATGATCCTGCTGTCGGATGGGACGTCGTCATACATTGTCTCCGGAATAGAGCCAATGAAAGAAAACTTGGATGCATCAGAGACGATGATCTTCGTGGTATGAAAAGTACCGACCGAAGACATCACTACACCAGCAGCAGTGGGTATATCCAACTTATCCATCGCCCATTTGGTGATAAGAATCCAGAACCGGGAAAACGACACCTCAGAATGTCGTGATGAAGAAGAAAGGCTCTGGATGAGCTGTTGCCAGAGGACCAACCCAAAGTCTAGGTTGACTCCGTTGTAAATTGCGTACATAATCGACAAGAACAGTCGACTAGCACCATCGGATCCTGAGCTCCGTTCAGAAAAGCCCTTGAAGAGGACTGTGAACATGCCGTTCCACTACAACGGCAAGCAGGATTTCTTGAACTTTGCGACGGAGACGAGTGCCTCCGTGTACCCCATGTTATAGAACATGTTGTAAAGATGCCCAATCGGAATCATCTCCGGATTAATTCTCGATGGGTCAGCAACCAAACCAAGCAAAGTACCAAATCGCTGTCGAGAAATAGAGGTCTTGTGATCAGCAACCTCGAAGAACACCCGCTCGACTGCTTTGTCGTAATAGGCAGTCGCATACACCTGCAAGAGAACCACCATTGGCACAGACTCAATCCTGGAGAGAGCTGGAGCGATTTGGGAGTACTTCAGGCACTCGATGATCGGCGACATGAAAGAGTCGTACGCCAGAGGGTTTAGATCGATCACCAAACATTGTTGTGGACGAATAGGAAGGATGTGTGAGGTAGCATGGACGGAAGATGATTCTGCCATTGTTGAAGGTAGGAAGAAGAAGATGAACAGTAAAGCTTTTTCGAGTTTTTGCTCTCTTGTAAATTCTGAAGCAGTAAAGAGGTAAATGGTAGTGAAGACTGCCTTTTATAGTGGGTGAAAGGAGAGAGAAAAATCATTTCAAATCTTCTATGGAAATACGAAAAGGTTTCCGGAATGACAGATGCGTGACAGTTGAGGCATGTGATGATCACGTAGGAGAGAGAGTGTCAGATTCCTAGGATCACGCCGCCCAACAAGCGCCGTTTCAGAACAAGCCGTTTCAAATCCTCACGCGCCTTTAAGTGCCAGAGAGGAATCGCTTGAAATTCTCACACGCGTCCATTACGTCAGTAAAAGAGTGGGCGTTTCAAATTCACACGCGCCCCTTTTTAACCACCGGTTGAAATTCAATCCTTTTATTTCCCGCCTGAGTCAGCAACCCTTTGTCTTATCTTTTTGAATCGCATCTTTTGAATAAATTGCCCACGTGGATGATTGTTGACCACGTCTTAATTATTAACCACCAATGCAATAAATCTGCCTGAAATTAATTAGTAACGGAATTTTGGAAAATCAAAGATTTTCGTGCAAAGAGTGTAAAAAAGAAAAGAAATAAAGCAACTCTTTTTAGGAATGACTGTGATGTCAATAATGACACGAAACTACTGATCCCGGGAACGAATCTCTTCCTTCAAGATCAAGAGAGACCTCAAAGTGTTAATGTGGATTCCCGTTGAATTACGATCAAACACTTACTAATAAATGTTGAAAGGCTTCTTTTAATTAGGCGACTTTAGGGTGGCTTTCGCTTTGATGCAACAATTCTAATCTTGAAATAAGAAAGAAAGTGATCAAAGTACTTGTGAGACCGGTGTAGTCTGTTGAACAAGTAGGTGGGAATTAATATTAAATTGGCTTGAAAAATATAAAATCTCAAAAAAAAAATAAAAACTGGATCCCAAGGGAAGAAATGTTATGGTGTTTAACAATTTCATAAGAATCACACAAAATAAAATTTGAGATTTCATGAAGGTACATTCGTCAATTCTTTGGTGAAAACTTGAGCAAATTAATTGATCATCGTCAATTCAGATTTGGTGTTGAATTTTGGGTTTCACTCAGCTCGTAGTGACACGAAACTAAGATCATAAACACAGATGTTGTATAACCATAAACCTCAGTGGTAATTTCTGAGAGTCTCAAGGGTTACGTTGATGAAACGAATGTAATGGAGAAATGTAATGGAGATGGTGTAAGAAAATAAAGTACCTCAGCTGCATAAAGAAGGACCAAGCAGAAAACTCTTAACTCATGTGAGAAGAGAGTGAGGTAGCTCACGATTAGAATAAATGTGGTAGCCTTATTGGGAAGACAAGGTTTGTTTATACCAGGTCATGAAGGCTATTATTCAAAATCTTATGAGGCTTGGGACACATACAGCAGCATGCTTCTAGGGACACTTAAGTAATCCAACAATTATATCCCCATAAATGAACGAACACACAAACAAAAAAAAATATTTTTGGAGTTTTTGAGATATATTAAAGAAAAATAAAAAAAATAAAAGAAAAGAAAAAAATAAGTAAGAAAAAAAATAAGACTTAGAAAGAGTAAGAAAAAAAACTTTTGGAAAAAAAATTGAAAAACCGAACCCGAACGTTCGGTTGGTTTCGGTTGGGAAAAATTTGAAAAACCGAACCCGAGCGTTCGGTTGGTTTCGGTTGGAAAAATTTGAAAAACCGAACCCGAGCGTTCGGTTGGTTTTGGTTCCAGAAAATTTTGAAAAACCGAACCCGAGCGTTCGGTTGGTTTCGGTTGGAAAAATTTGAAAAACCGAACCCGAGCGTTCGGTTGGTTTCGGTTGGAAAAATTTGAAAAACCGAACCCGAGCGTTCGGTTGGTTTCAGTTCCAGAAAATTTTGAAAAACCGAACCCGAGCGTTCGGTTGGTTTCGGTTCCAGAAAATTTTGAAAAACCGAACCCGAACGTTCGGTAGGTTTTTGTTTTGGAAAATTTTAAGAAACCGAACCCGAACCTTCGGTAGGTTTCGGTTTTGGAAAATTTTAAGAAACTGAACCCGAACCTTCGGTAGGTTTCGGTTTTAGAAAATTTTAAGAAACCAAGGAATTTAGACAGCAATCAGAAAATACTTTTAACAATAAGATAAACAACTTTGTACAAGAAATATACAATCAAGAAAACTACCTTTGTGGTGATGAGCGAGTCAGATTATTTAACCGAACCTGAACATTCGGTCAATTTCGCTTCTTACGTTTGAGGTTGAGAGGTAGTGTGAGGTACTGACTCTGATTCCATCATACCTAGCCCTTGCAGTATTCTGTTGAATGATGCTTCAGGAAGAGCTTTGGTAAAGACGTCAGCCAGTTGATCAGTGGTTCTTACGAAGTGAACTTCGACGTTTCCATCTTCCACGTGATCTTTGATGAAGTGATACCTCAGTACTATGTGTTTGGTTTTAGAGTGTTGCACTGGGTTATGACAGATCCTAATTGCACTTTCTGAGTCACAATATAGTAGGATCTTCTTCATATTGAGTCCATAGTCTCGAAGTTGACTCTGGATCCAAATCACTTGAGAGGTGCAGGATGCAGCGGCTATGTATTCCGCTTCGGCAGTAGACAACGACACGCATGTTTGTTTCTTGGATTGCCAGCTGACCAACTTCCCGTCAAGGAATTGACAGCCACCAGTGGTGCTTTTCCTGTCTAGTCCACATCCTCCAAGGTCAGCATCTGAATAGGCTTGAACGAAGAAGCCTGAGTTGGAAGGATACCATAGACCTAAGGAGGTGGTTCGCTTGAGATAGCGTAAAATGTTCTTCACTGCAAGCATGTGAGGTTCGCGTGGGTTTGCCTGAAATCGAGCACAATAACACACAGAAAACATGATGTCAGGCCTGCTAGCAGTAAGATACATTAGTGAGCCTATCATTTGACGATAGAGCGTGATATCAACAGCCGGTTTGTCTAGGGATGGAGTTAGCTTGGTGCCGAATGCCATTGGGACTTTGACTTTGGAGTCTCCCATCATACCAAACTTTGCTAGGAGAGTCTTCGTGTAAGCTTCCTGATTGATAAAGATGCCTTCGGGTCCCTGTCTAATATTTAAACTAAGGAAAAAGTTAATAGGACCCATTGAGCTCATTTCAAATTTAGTCTCCATCAGCTTTCTGAATTCAGCTGTTAGGCTGGGATTCGTAGAGCCAAAGATGATGTCATCGACATAAATTTGAACTATCATAAGGTGGTTACCTTCCTTTTTGCGAAAGAAGGTTGGGTCAACCGAACCTTGTTTGAATTTAGACATCTTTAAGAATTTAGTTAGCGTTTCATACCATGCTCTCGGAGCTTGTTTAAGGCCATACACGGCTTTATCTAGAATATAGCAATGATTTGGATACTTTTCGTTCACGAACCCAGGAGGTTGCTCCACATACACGGTTTCTTCGAGTTCTCCATTAAGAAATGCACACTTGACGTCCATTTGGAAAACTTCAAAGTTTTTGTGGGCAGCATAAGCAAGAAATATTCTTACAGATTCCAGCCTAGCTACAGGAGCAAAAGTCTCTTCATAATCAATCCCTTCCTCTTGACAATATCCCTTTACTACCAGACGAGCTTTGTTCCTTATAACATTCCCTTCCTTGTCCATTTTATTCCTAAAGACCCATTTGAGACCAACAACCGAGGCATCTGGAGGAGTTGGAATGAGGCGCCAGACTTTGTTCCTTTCGAATTCGTTTAGTTCGTCTTGCATTGCTTGAACCCAATCAGAGTGATCGAGAGCAGTGTTAACTGTCTTCGGTTCAACTTTTGATACGAATGAGTTAAACATACAAAACTCAACCTTTGAAAATAAGGATGTCTGTTTTGCCTTCAGTTGTGATCGGGTCAGAACCTTTTCGGAGACATCACCAACCACTTGAGAGATAGGATGATCTCTGGTCCATTTGGTAAGAGGAGGATAGTTTGGATCAAAGGTTGGGTCTAGTTCAGCATTGATCATTTCTTCTGGCTCGGATTGGCTTTCATAGTCGAGCTTCATATCAGCTTGCTCCCCCTCGATTGATGAGCTATGAGAAACTTGAGGTTCAGAGGTTTCTTGTGGTGCTGGACTTTCAAGTGTTGATGCACCTTCGGTTGGAGAAGCACTTCGGTTGCAGTTGTAGAGCTTAGCTCCCCCTCGACATGTGAGCTTGGCTCCCCCTCGACATGTGAGCTTGGCTCCCCCTCGACTTGTGAGCTTGGCTCCCCCTCGACTAAAGCATCGTTGGATGGAGGTTCATCAGAAGTCGATCCTCCTTCATTCATTCTCCTGGCAGCTTCTTCGACAATTTGCTTCATGTGGTCAACCTTGTTGTCTGCTGCACCTGCTTCTGAGAGAGAAGCTTTCTCTGGTTCGTTAAAGAGCTCCATAAATTTCTCGTATAGATTAGCGATCGAGACTGTGACTTGGCCAGTTTGAGGAAAAATTTCCCCAGCTGTGTCTTCTTTGGCCTGTAGCTTTTTGACAAAGCTATCGTCAAAAGTCACGTAATAGGTCTCTTCGATTTTTCTCGAACACTTGTTTAGGACTCTGTATGCTTTGGATGTGAGAGAGTAGCCCAGAAAGATTCCCTCGTCGGCTTTGACATCGAACTTGTTACGGTGTTCTTTAGAGTTAAAGATGAAACACCGTGAGCCGAACACTTGGAAAAATTTCACATTGGGCTTTCTGTTGTTTAGAATCTCGTATTGTGTGAGCTTGAATCGTTTATTGAGATAAGACCTGTTCTGTGTAAAACAAGCAGCAGAAATAGCATCAGCCCAAAAATAAAGAGGTAAGGAAGCGAAACTTAGCATAGTTCGGGCAGCTTCACACAAAGATCGGTTTCGTCTTTCGACAATTCCGTTCTGTTGAGGTGTGTAGGGAGCTGAGAAGTTGTGACTTATCCCCTTTTCTGCTAGAAATTCTTCAAATTCCCTGTTCTTGAATTCCAGACCATTGTCGCTCCTGATGTTGCGAACGACCTTCTTGAGCTGTACTTCAATCTGCTTGATGAACACTTTCAGCTTATGAGTCGCTTCAGATTTGAGCTTTAGAAAGAACACCCATGTAAATCGTGAAAAGTCATCAACAATAACAAGAATATACTTGCTACCACCGATGCTTTCGATAGATGAAGGACCACACAAATCAATATGAAGTAATTCGAGTGGTTCAACAACTTTTGTGTTAATTACAGATGGATGACTTTGACGACTCTGCTTCCCCATTTCGCATGCAGCACACAAATGATCTCTGTCGAACTTGAGCAATGGAAGGCCCCTAACATGACCTCCAGTGACAAGTCTGTTGATATCTTTAAAGTTGAGATGAGAGAGTCTTCGGTGCCACAACCAGCTTTCGTCAGATTGAGCTTTTGATAACAAGCATATAGCTGGGTTTCCTTTGATGGGTTTAAGGTTTAGAGGAAACATTTCACCCTTTCGCTCCGATTTGAGAATTACTTTCTTCGTCTTCTTCTCAATAATTTCAGAACCTTCATCATCGAATGAGACTTTGAGACCTGTACCTCCAACAAGCTGAGATACACTGATGAGGTTGTGTTGGAGTCCTTCCACATTAGCCACCTTCCTTATAGTGAAATCACCATTAGTTATCATTCCGTATCCCTTTATGGTGCCGAAAGAAATGTTTCCAAACTTGACGTTGCCACCATTTGAGAGAGATCTGTATTCCCTGAGCTCCTCTTTCCTCCCAGTCATGTGACGCGAGCAGCCACTATCGATGTACCATTCTTCGTCAAACTACTCGTCACTTATAACCTGCAAAAACTAAGTAGATTTAGGAACCCAAAGTTTCTTGGGTCCACGTGAGCTTTTCATGGGAACAGGAACAGTAAGAGAGATGTCAACAAGATATGTTCGTTTTATAAGTGTTGTTTCATCTTTCTTTTTAATGGTAAAAACTTTGATTTTATTAGGATTGGGTGCGTTCGGTTTAGACTCTGGTTTGGATGCATTAACTTTCTGTTTGCCTTTTTGTTCAGCTGACGAATGAGATTTTTGAGAACAAACAGAATGAGCTTTAGAGCAAGATGGAAATGATTTGAAAGAATTAGAAGAATTAGATGAATAAGAAGGAGTGGGCTTAGATTGAGATGACTTCTTGGCTGGAGACTCTAGGTGACCCTTTTGCTTTTGATCATTGGAGGGACTGACCATAGAGTTTTGATCTCTTTTGACTTCAGAACCGAACCTTTGCTTTCGGTTGGAATCGTTTTGTGAACCGAACCTTTGCTTTCGGTTGGAGTCATTCTGTGAACCGAACCTTTGCTTTCGGTTGGAGTCATTCTCAGAACCGAACCTTTGCTTTCGGTTGGTATTCTCTTCTGAACCGAACCTTGGCTTTCGGTTGTTGTGGCTCTCATGCTTTTTGCCAGGATTGTTCTCATACTTCAGATTCTTGTCTTGATGTGAGAAGTATGCATTCTGGGATTGCCAGAATTGTTTCCTTTCAAAGAGATTCTTCCTGTATCTCTGGTTCCTTTCACGTTTCTTATTCCTCATCTGCTTCGGTTGATGATGAATATTAGCTTTCATTTTCGGTTTCTCCTTGGCTGGTTCATTTTGAACTGTAGGAGTTTCACTTTGAACTGAGGAAGTAGAGGGAACGTCTTCTTTTGCCGAACTTCCATTCTCCTGAGGAATGTCTTTCGTACCACTAGTACTTGGTTCATCGAAATTGTCTGGTTTATTCAAGGGTTCTGGTATGTACCTACCTTTACTCATCCATGAGGTTCTTTCTGATAAGCCTACCGTTTCGTTTGCATTATCTATTGGAGCTGACCAGAAGTACTCATCACAGCCATCAGCATTGTCTTCGTTTACAATAGCTGTGAGTTCAGCCGTCTGATGTTCGGTTACTCGAGTGACCTTGTACACTTGATTTGGAGTGGTCCTGACCTTTTGATACACAACTGCTTTCTCTGCTAAGATCGGGGACTTTTGTTGGGACAATCGAGCGAACTCCACTGAATTTTCAGAAACTAGATTCTTGTGGTTTTCAGGTTCGCTTTTTACAAATTCTGAGCAGTCAACCGTGTCCTCTACAGAAATTTCACTCATGTTGTCGTCCTTGTTAAGCTCAGATGCATTTTCAACATCAATTTTGTTTTCTGAGCTTACATTGGCGTTTAAAGAGTCAAATTTTTGTATGGTTTCGGTTCTCAGTTTAAGTCTATCATTTTCATCCAAAAGGTTTTTGAGCATGTCCTTGTGGTCCTTGGATTTAATGAAGGACTCAATTTTGTCCAGTCTATACATGTAGGTCGGATTGACATCATCAGATGATATCACACTCTCACAATTATAGGCTTCAGCATCGATTTCATCCTCCTTAAACTCAAGGAAAGGCAAAATCATGCGATGGATCTTTTGGCCTATTTCACAGTCCAAGTGAAGCTGAGTAATATTAGAATAAAGACGTTTTGCAATTAAACAAAAAACATTCCACTGTTTTAACAATTTTAAATTGTCTCTTTGTAAATAAATGTTTTCGTCTTTTATTTTAACTAATTCAGACTCCTTCAACTCGATCCACATGCGCCGCTCCTCACTCTTCGAAGATACCCTGCTTAATTGATCAGTTAGGTTAGAATTGGTGACTCGAGTTTGAGTTAAACTACTATCTAGATGAGAAATTTTTGTATTAACATTTTTTAGTTCTTTCTCATATGAGGATTGTGGTACTTTAAATGAAACGAAAACTGATTGTACCTTCTTGATCAGTTCATCAAGCTCATTGAACTGCTGGCTGAGTGGTTTGGCCATGAAGCACATATCCTGCTGCTCCTTCGGTTCATTGCTTCCACCATCGGTGTTGTATCCCCTCATCTGAGATACATCAGACACCATGAAGCATCTTCCTCCACTGCTATCCTCCTTTTCCAGATAAGCCTCTCCATGAGAAGGCTTCCTCACTTCGTCGTCTTCTGAGTCGGTTGACCAAACTTCCACGCTACCGAACTCGTCATCAGCAACCGAACCCTGCACAATAAGAGCGTTCATGGAAGGGTTAGCGGTAGACTTCTTCTTTCTCATCTCATCAAGCCTTTTCTGCAACAAGGCTTCCTCATCCTTTTCATCATCCTTTTCAGCCATCTTTTTAAGGACACAATCTTTAGCATAGTGGTTTTTCCCAACACAGTAGTAACAGCTTACTCCAGAATCACCATCCGCCTTCAGTTCCTTCTTGGGCTCTTCAACCTTCGGTTCATTGTTAACCTTTTCTGAACTATAACTCCCCTGCCAGTTTCGGTTTTTGTTGTGGGGAGTCTCTTCTTTATGAACCTCTTGGGGTTAGACACCATCATAGCATAATCCTCAGACGTGAGGTCATACTCCTCCAAGTTGAGGTCTTCATCCTCCATCACAGCTTTACTTTTTGACAGGAGGGCCAGCGAACCAAGGCTTGAAACAACGTTCTTCTCCTGCAGCACAATCTTCTCCTGGGACTTGAAAATACCCACCAGTTTCGCCAAAGAGTATGATTTAAACTGCTCATGGGCTTTGACTGTAGACACCACTGCTCTCCATTCAGACCTCAGACCATTTAAGAACGTAACCTTCTGCTCGATAAGCTTCCTTTCGATGTCATGTTTGATCATCCTGCTGAGAAGATGATTGAAGCGATCGAACGTCTGGGTCACTGTTTCTTCGGCTCCTTGCCTGAATTCTCCAAACTCAGATAAGAGCAAGGTTTGGATAGAATGTTCAAGATCCTCGTCTGTAGAGTACAGTTCACGAACTCTATCCCAAACTTCCTTTGCCGTCGTGCATGAGCTGACCAACCTGAAGGTGTCGGACTGAAGGGCGAATCTTATCAATCTTAACGCCTTGATGTTGCACTGGAATTTATCCTTTTCATCTTGCGCAATATCTTTAACATCCTTCAGCAGATCATTGTACTCCTTTTGAGTTTTAATAATCCTAGATGTTGCAGAATGAGAAAAAGGTCCATTAATGATTGCTTCCCATATGAGGTATCCATTATCCTCAGATCCTATCACGTAGTCTTCGAAGTGATGCGCCCAGACTTCATAGTCATGGGTATATAGGATTGGAATCTTCGTGGTTGAACCGATGCTGTTGGAAATATTGATGGGATTTGATTGCGACTCGTCCATTATGATTGAAAAACCTGTTCAAAGATCAGACTTGTAATAAAGCAGATTAGGGCAAAACAATAAATATCAAGATACGTCAATAATGAGATGACGGCTCAATAAATATTAGTAATTGCGGAAAACCCTAATTGAAACCTTTTCACAGAAAAGATGTGTATCGATTACACAGCCTCCTGCTCTGATACCAATTGATGAGATTAAAACTTTAATCTTGAAGATCGATTAGATCTTAAACAGGTAAGTAAATATAAAACAGCAAGAACACGAAAATAAGAACAAGTCAAGAATGAATCAAACGTGTCGAATGATTAAAACAAAACCCTCAGAAGAGCTCGATTAAGAACATCAACTGTAGAGGATTAGTAGGTTTACAAGAACGATAAAGAAAGAAACTGTAATACTATCGTAATGCTATCGTCTTCTCTAGATCGTTAACCTAATATGCATGCAAGCATATACTTATATAATAAACCTAACGGGCTCTCGGTTGGACAGGCCCAAACCGGAGTACAAAACATAAGGACTACTAGCTGAGCCCAATGACGCAACCCTTGAACGAATCTTCAACCCAACAAAAATAAAAGAAGAGTCTTGAAACTAGCTCCTTCTTGTCAAAACCTGGCACCTGTACCTGTCAACTGGTGACCTGAGAATACAAGTTATTTTGAAAGCGAGTATCAGCTTAAAGCTGGTGAGATCATAAGTATATTAGTGTCTGTGTTTGTATGAAAGCATTTGTAAGATGTTTTGTAAGATGTTTTGCAAGATGTTTTGTACTCTCCTAGAAAACCCTATGTTTCCTACTAACTATAGCCTTCTACCAAGGCATCTAGTGTCTGTGCATGTGTCTCATGTTAGAGTGTGTGTTTTCCCAATTCTGACTATCATTAACCAAAAATATAGTTTTTACATTGTCGTGCATCGTGTGAATATTCACGAAGTGAATGTAATGGGAAAATATCATATTACTGTAGTATTTGTAATAAGTGACTACTGTTGTACTAACTACCTTAAAACAAAAGGCGTTTAAAGTAACATGTCATCGACCTGTATCCTGCTACCGACTATAGTAAAACGACGATGTAAGACACCGTAAGAAATGACATTTGGCACCCGTAGACTTGCAAGTCCCACTGTAGCGAGCAACAAGGTGTAGGATAGTCAATCCAGTATAGATCTATACGCAAACTCATACGCTCCCCAATTAAGGAGATTTGGGATACAAAAACGGTCATGGCAGGAAGTGACATGACCTGTTTAATGGTTCACATAACTGCATGAATGTATATGTAATGAATGTGCTAACTGTGAAGTGTACTCTTTCTCTGTCTAGCCTGTATGTACTGTAATGTTCTGCGTGTGCTAGCTGTAATGTGTCACACCCCAAAACCGGAACGGCGGAAACGTTCTGGGGTGGATGACGTCATGTCAAGTATCACAACACATGCATTATAGTAATCAAAGTACAACAAAACATTGCATTAATAGTAATAATTTTACATGGTTACATTACAGTACATTAAAGTATTACAAACAGATATATATATATATATATATATATATATATATATATATATATATATATAAGTACAACGAGGGACTAAACCATCTTCATCAACAGCTCCGAGATGTACCTGTCTAATGCTAACCTGAGAATACAAGTTATTTGAAAAGTGAGTATCAACATTTTTACAAATGCTGGTGAGTTCATAAGCATTTAGTGACGTTTTCATTCAAATAACTTTAATAAAAGTAGTAGTTTAAGAAATTTCAGTGTATTAGAGTCCTTTCCAGAAAATCCTATATTTTCTTTAATAAAAGCAGTCTTCTACCAAGACTGGTCAGTGTTGTGTGGTAAAAAGTAGTTTTCCCTAAGTTGCTATCATTATCAAAATACTAAATTTGATTACTGAGGAAAGCAAACGACATCAGGGAATATCATATGCCTCAGCAGTGAGGACTGCTGACTAAGGCAACGAACCATAGACTCCAGGAAAGTATCAAATGAACGACATGCCTGGTTCAGTCTATCAAGTGGAGACACAGACCCCAGAAGGTACAACTAGTAGGGTCTAAAATAGTGAATACAGACCGCAGACAATATCAAATGAAAGATACTTCTAGCAAGGTCTAAAACAGTGAACACAGTGAATACAGTGGATTCTGTGAATACAGTGGGTACAGACCCCAGACAGCATCAAATGAAAGATACGTCTTGTAAGGTCAAAACAGAGGAGACAGACCTCAGACTGTATCAAATGAAAGATACGTCTTGTAAGGTCAAAACAGAGGAGACAGACCCCAGACAGTATCAAATGAAAGATACGTCTTGTAAGGTCAAAACAGTGTGACTCTGAAAGTGAATTACTAGCATACAGTGTAAATTGCTGGCGAAATACCGTTACCTTAAAGCCATGAATTATAAGGTAACCCGAGATACTCGTAACCATACTGACTAGAGTACCAGACGCCCTACAAGCGTCTAAGATTTGACATTTGTCGCCCGTTGGCTTGGTAGGCCGGGACTGTAGCTAGCAGTTTGGGTGCGGGGTTGTCAATCCCGTATAGATCTATACACACAATGTCCGCTCTCCCTACAGGAGACTCTGGTTACCGACTAGACGACAGAGAAGGCTGTGTCCTGAAGATGCATCCCAAATAGTGGGTAGAGACTTCCAAATAGTGGGTAGTGTGTAAGTGTTGAACTAGAGGTAGAGACTTCCCAATGTAAGTGTGGACTAGAGGTAGAGACTCTTAACTGAACTAACTAGAGAATTCCTATATGTCTATACTCATATACATAATATATAACTAATGAGTCAAACGACCTTCGGATGGCCATCCGATCCCACCAGACCGCATCTCAATGAAGAAAAGGAAATAGGGCAGACGAGCCTTCCTAAGTCTTTCAATCATTACTTATATGTACCTATATAAGCACAGACATATATCCAACTACGACTGAGTGTGTATCAAGTAGAAGTGATCTTTGTGAAGTAGGAGTGTCTAAAAAGTGAAGTAGGAGTGGTCGCAAGTGAAGTAAGAGTGTCGAACAAGTATAAGCGTATCACGAAGTAGAGACGACAATAAGTGAAGTAAGAGCGTATCGAGTATAAGTGGAGTAGAGGCGATATCAAGTATAAGTGAAGTAGAATTGTATTTCTAAGTAAAAGTATGAATAAGTATAAGCGTCCATCAGGTATAAGCGACTACAAGTATAAGTGAAAGCGTTACAGAGTAGGAGTATAAAATAAGTATAAGTGAAGCAGCAGTATTTAACAAGTAAAAGTATACTTTGTAAAAGGGAAACTTTGATGAAAAACCTTTATATCCAGAGAAAACCACAATTTGTATTCTTTTGTAAAATGTGTTTGAAAACCTTAGAAAATATTTCGTGAACCAGTTTGAAATGAAACTTTGATAAAACAGTAAAAGTAAGAACGTGAACAAGTGAAAACCTTTTAGAAACCATTTATAGTGTCCTACTCGGTAAAACAGTATACAGTGTGGTAAAATCTTGTGCATGCGGGTTATCAATCACATGTGATTGATATGATAACTGGTATAATTAACTTGTATTCCCCCCTATAAAACATTTAAAAGGTTCATTCAGGGGTATGAACTCACCTGGTGCAAGTAGGTCCGACGAAGGTGCCGTTTGGGCGTTCGGTGTCACGCAAGGACTTGAACACACACAATGACCTATTTAACATATGATAACATATGTTCACATACAATTAGCATATTTAATACTAATTAAACAAATATACGCCCTCACAGGAGCGGAAAACACTTTGGTTAAGTGTTTAGGTGTCCCGGGTAATGTTTAAGGGTGTGTATGGCTAAGGAATGGAGCTTACTATCCAAGAGTAAACCCTTATCTAATAGTTTACGGCCTAGGGACATCTCACCATGAGTTTATGGCAGTAAACTCATGGTGATGGGTTCTAGGGTGTTTAAGGCTTCTAGCTTGTTCATGGGATTTTTCTAAGTACTTTTCATAAAAGGCATGAGTGGTTTTAAGGCTTCTAAGGGAACTTTATAGGCGTTTACGGCCTAGGGACACTCCTATGGGAGTTTACGGCCATAAACTCTCATTCTTTGAGTTAGGTGAGGTTTTAAGCCCCTATTACCTTACTAGTAATTTATAATGGAGTATGATGCTATTTTGGGGGATTAAATCTAACATTTGGATGTGTTTTGGGGAGTTTACGGCCTAGACACTGGCTTGGGCTGTAAACTCCTTTTAATCCCTCCATTTCTTGTGTTTAAGCCCTTAAATCCTTCCTAGCATTTTATAGAAATAGTCTAAGGTCATTTGGGGGACAAAAACCAACATTTTGGCTTGGTTTGGGGAGTTTATGGCCTTGACACATGTCTGGGCCGTAAACTCCTATTAATCCTCCAATTCTTAATGTTTAAGTGATCTAAACCCAAGTGAATAAGCCCCTAATTTATGTGTTAAGCCCTAGGGTGGTTTGGGAGTGTTTTGGAGGCATTTTGACATAGTTTAGAGGTGTTTACAGCCTAAGCAAGTGCTTGGGCCGTAAACTCTCTTTTAAGCCTCAAAATGATTGTTTTAGATGTGCAAACACTCCTAGGCTAATTCCTCTATTTATTTCCAAGCCATTGGGGACAAGTTTGGGTCATTTTGGCCTTAAATAGGGTGTTTACGGCCTAAGGAGGATCTTAGGCCATGAACTCCTTTTCCATTGCTTCTAAGTCCGAATTTTGGGCCATAAACATGAATCAATATGTTTAGAATAGGCTAGGGTAGGCGGACTTACAATTTGGAAGCGTTTGGTTGCGGATTCGGGGCGAAAACGGGTCTAGAGAGAGAGTGTAAAAAGTCTCCAATGGACTCGACTCACCCTTATATAGGGTTCCGAGTCGGGGCTCAGTGGAATTTTACCCGATACTGCCGTTAAACGGGGCTTTTGGTCGCACGCGATTTAGTGGTCATAATAATAAAACTTGACATTTTCCAAATAAATGGAAATGTGTGTCCTGTGTTTTTATTTCCTTTTATCACGACTTAACGACATTTTAAATGTAAACAATTGGGATGTTTATTAAACTGATGACCTCTAATTAACGGAACTTTTATACAGTGGAATATTCCGTTAACGGTAACGGGGAAATGTAACGGGACAACTTGGGTTGTCACATCATCCCCCCGTTAGAGGGAATTTCGTCCCGAAATTCAGGTCTAGGAAAGGAAGTGGGTATGAATGGCCAATTAGAGATAAGAGAGTACTTCCTATACGGTTGTCCTCGCATTCCCAAGTGAACTCCAGTCTGTGTTTGTCATTCCGACAGACCTTCACGTACGGGATGCGGATTCCGTCTAGTGTAGCTAGTGGGTTCCAACTGGTGTATCTACAAGGTTAGGGTTCTCGATGGATTCTATAAAGATGAGTGAGGCACGAAGAGTGATGTCGGGAGATGACATATCAAGTCTAAGAAGTGGATCGATCA
Source organism: Lactuca serriola (assembly GCF_051521515.1). Taxonomy (NCBI): domain Eukaryota; kingdom Viridiplantae; phylum Streptophyta; class Magnoliopsida; order Asterales; family Asteraceae; genus Lactuca; species Lactuca serriola. The sequence continues at coordinate 8,662,989 of NC_136410.1, forward strand.
GGTGTGAATCTTGTGGTACATCCGAAGGTAGTAGCGGCCTGAAAAAGGGTTGGACCAAGTCTCCATAAGGATTCTCAAATGGTCCTATGCTCTCGGAATGGGTAGAGCTTTTCAGTAATAAGAACATAGTGTACTTCTATGGCAAGATCATCACTGGCGTGATCGCCATTCCGAAGTTCCTAACGTTCTTACTCGTACTGTGTGTGTAGTCCTTCGGGTTGGTTCTTAGAAAGCTCGAGTGGTCTTTGGTCTCGCGTTTCCTGTCAACTGGTTGATAAAGACTTTCTAGATCGTCGAGTGGGTTGCGTGACTATGGTTATCGGGTTGCTGTAGAGTGTCTATCTCAAGCTTGTGCAAAAGGAATCTGCACTAACGAAGCTTGAGATGCGGAAACCCCGGAGGTCGGGAATATAGGGTTTCACCAAACGAGTGTTGGACTATCTCGGGAGGTGGTTCTACTATCTCTGTGTGAGATAGTATCCGTGGAACACCTAATAGTCCAAGGAATCTCTAAGACTGTGGTTTATTCTGGCGTGGAAAGTGCATGTTCCTGCATAACCCTTCGACTAACACCAAGGCTGGTGTCAAGTCTATAATCTCTTCGGGATATAGGTCATGAGGCTTGATGCCACTACTATCACACCTTGATCAAGGATTCTTGGCTGTGAAGGTTATCCTGTGGTCCTCGGTATCCTAGTGTTCACTTCGGAAAGTGTATTTCATCGTCTACAGGGCGACGACGATTTCCTCCATGCGAGAGGGTGGGGGATGATAGGCATTACCTGTCTATAACTGGGTGGACGAAGTGCCTCAGTAGTAAGGGCATCTACTGCAACTACTCCTCTGAAGGTTCTGAGTTTCCTCGGTCTAGGTCATCTCTAGCGAGTATAGGGTCTCATCACTCGGAACTTTACTGGCTCAACTCGCAGTGATTTTCTTGACTCCGACTCCTATGTTATGGAATAGGGTGAAAGTGTTTTGCGAACAGGTCTGTGGTAGAGCTCATGCTTGGCTTAACCGCCATCCTTGGCTTAACTTGGGTTGTCACATAATGTGTGTTCTCTCTATATCTAGCATGTATAGTAATGTAATGTGTGTACTACTCGTATTAGTATCATCCTGTGCTACCCCCATGGTAGCTTACTAGTAATGTATGATCATGTTTGTGAAACCCTTGCTACCCAAAGGTATGGAACTGGTTGAAAGAACTTTTATCTCTATATATGTATACATAATATATAACTAATATTTAGACGACCTTTGGACGGATAACCGATGCCCTAAAGCCACATCCCAACAAGGAAAAGGAGATAAAGCGAGCTGGCCTTCCTAAGCCCTTTAAACATTGCTTATATAACTATACATACATAGGCATGCATTTGATAATAAGTATAAAAGAGTTTAAGTAAAAGTATTTGACAAGTAAAAGAGTTTGTAAAAACAGTTTGAAGTATAGTAGTTTGGTAAACAGTTTGAATAGTAAGAAAACCACTGGTTTTGTAGTTATTAATCACATGTGATTGATATAATAACTATAAGTATTCAACTTGCATCCCCCCCCCCCACCATAAAAGCATTTAAAAACATTTAAATCATTGATTAAGGGGTATGAACTCACTTGTAGTGAATGGTTTGGATGAACGGATTGTATAGGATGCTAAGTGTCAAGGGAAGACTTGAACACACACGCGGATCCTATTTAACATATATGACACATATATGAAATACAATTAGTGTTTAAAACAACTAATTATTGAATTTGGGACCACCTTAGGGACTAGTAAACACTTCTTTTGAAGTGTTACAACCATAAGTGATTGTATAAAAGGGGTATTTGGCTACACAAGGGAGTGTACGGTCAATACACACACTATGAGTGTGTGTGCGGCCAGGAGACATGTCTGGCCAGTGTGTGTGTGTGAGGCCGTACACACGTAGTGTTCTTGGTATTCTTGGCTAAAGATGCTACCTTTTATGAAGATCCACAAGGAGATTTGGATGATACTTGAGAGGATTTCGGGTCCTAGCTTTGAAGAAGTGTAGAATGTGTTCAAAAATGCCTAAGTCTTGAATATATATAGGGGGAGTGTGTGCGGTTGTGATGGGTGTGCGGCCGCACACTCTTGTGTGCGGCCGCACACACCTTGTGTTGGTGTGATTGGCTCAAATACAAGGCGATACACCCACAATACTTATCCCACGACTCCTACCCTGCTTATACTAACATTTAAACACTCTATTTGACTCCAAACAGTGCTAGAAAATAGAAAAAATGAGTTTAACTTTGATAAGAAATGAAGAATGTAAGCTAGAAATTTTCGGGTTGCCACAAAACTCGACTAGTTGGTGGGCCAACTCGACGAGTTAGGTCACTTGTATGTTGACTTTGACCAAGAGGTTGACTTTGGCTAGGGGTAAAATAGTCATTCTACCCTCAGTATAGTTATCAGTATTGATTGAGTGTACTTATGGAAATTGTAGCCGGGGTGAAACCGGAGCAGCAGCAGACAGATTCCAGAGCAGTTCATTCGGCAGCTAGACTACGAGGTGAGTCTTCCTTCCAGTAGGAACGGGTCTACGGCCACATTGTCGGCCCGTTTAGTTAGCAGTAGTTCCGGACCTCGGTCTGATGCAGTAGTTAGATTGCTTGATGTCTTTGTGATTCAAGTATGTTTTGTATTGTGTGTTCCGGACTTCGGTCCGATGAAGTATGCAGTATATGTGCTTATGCTAGTTGATATGTTTATGCCATGTTATGCTCAGTCAGTTTCCGTACTTCGATCCGATGCAGGGGACAAGGTCCGAGTCAGTTCCGGATTTTGGTCCAATGCAATTAGTTCCGGACTTTGGTCCAATGCAGGGCACAAGGTCCCAGTTAGTTCCGGACTTCAGTCCGATGCAGTTTCCGGGTTTTGGTCTGATGCAGTGGGCAAGGCCCTGGTTAGTTCCGAACTTCGGTCCGATGCAGTTTCCGGACATCGGTCCGATGCAGTGGGCAAGGCCCAGTATGTGTTTATATGTTATTGTATGGTATGTGGTAGTTTGGGGGAGCTCACTAAGCTTCGTGCTTACAGTTTCAGTTTTGGTTTCAGGTACTTCCGCAAGTAAAGGGAAGGGCTCAGGATAATGGCATCGCACACACCACAACTTCATTTTTGTCCTGGGAGTTGATTAGCCTTTCATTGACATGATTTGATATAGCCTTGATACAGTTTTCTTGTGATACTTTGTTATGGTTTTGGATACATTGACGTATGGGTTCTATTTTATGGTATTGATCTAATGATTTTAGTAATGATTAAACAAAAATTTTTGGGTCGTATTTTGGGATGTTACAAGTTGGTATCAGAGCTTTGGTTTGAGGGATTCGAATACACTTTCGAATGTGTCTGAACTCAAACTAAGGAAATGGTAAATGATTTTCAAAGGAAAAACATTTTCGAAAAAGATTTTTGAAAAAGAACTTAGAAAGAAAAAGAGTTTTGATAAACAGAAAAAGGTGTGGTGCATGCGATTAGCCGAGCTCAAGTAAGTACTCCCAAATTACCCATACAAGTTTCTATTATCAGTTCCGGTTTTAGTAGAACATCATGCTAGTATAGGACTAAGGATCTAGGAGGATGCCTTATGTGCCTGCTTTATGTGTTTCAGCTTCATGAGAATTGCATGCTAGTAGTGAGTAGGCAGTAGTAGGATGGCCTGTGTAGGTTATGCCTGATAGTATGAGCTTAGCATTGTATGCTAGTACAGTTTCTTGGTTATGAGAATAGTTTGCATGAGTATGTTTCCTTTATCTGAATGTTGCTTGCTTTGTGCTTAGTGGGACTCTGAGTGATGGGAGTTAGCCATTAGGTGAATACATCACGTCACATGTGGTCAGGGTTGGATAATCTCAGAGTGCCGGATTTGACCCTATTACGCAGCTCTCGTTTGAGTCTAACCGTTGTATGGATGAGTCTTTTACTCGAAGGATTATCCAAGCCTCATTGCATGTGATGGTATTCAGGTGGTGGCTAATTGGCATTGCAAGGAGGCCTTCAGCAGCTAAGGACTGGTTTGGGTGGAGTCAAAGGTTTCCCTAGGGCAAGCCTAGGATGTGAGTAGCAGAAGACAGTAGCAGTGGGGTGACTTGGTGGAGTCGATGCAGTTCTTGAGGAAAGTACGGATAGATGTGTAAGGTAGTATGGGCCCGTACTACTGAAAGCAGAGGATATGCACTCGAATCAAGGAAGGTTTAGATGAGACCAGGAAGCTTGTAGTAGCAGCGATCCCTTGAGATATTTCAGTGTACTAACGTTTGCCATGATATGTTTTCAGAATGGTGGTTTTGCGACCTAGGCCAGCAGCCGACAGTTTCGGTGCCGGAGAGGGATCCGGATCAGGCTCGGGAGCCGAGCATCTAGATGAACAGACTAGAGAGTTCTTTACTTCATAGGTGACCCATATCATTCTTGAGCAGACTCCAGTGATCTTTGGTTCGATCAAGGAGGGTATACTAGAGTTGATGGAGGACAGACTAGGCACATTTCGTGCTGAGGTTGTGGCCATGATGGGGTCGCGCACGCTTACGTTTAGGGAGTTCCGGGCATGTGGAGCTCCAGATTATCATGGGGCACGGGACCCCATAGTGAGTACTAGATGGTTGGCAGATGTGGCTAACACTTTCTGCACGAGCAGATGTCCCGAGGGGAAGAAGGTCAGATTGGCGTCCTGTCTTTTTAAGGACGGGGCACGGGATTGGTGGGAGGAGGTAGGACATGTCATTGGAGATGACGCAGCTTTGGATGCTATGACCTGGGCTGACTTTACTTCCAGGTTCAAAGCCGAGTTCGCATCGGTTATTGAGGTGCAGCAGTTAGCCAGGGAGTTTCAGGATCTCACCCAGACTACAGAGACAGTGGTGGAGATTACCGCCAAGTTCAGGGAAAGGGCGCTTCTCGTTCCTCAATATGCAGCTGATGAGGAAATGAAGAAGGCCCGTTATCATGAGATGCTGCGGAGTGACATCCGCCAGTTTGTGAGTTGGTCTAGCTGTAAAATGCTGGATGACATGATTGCTAGGGCTCGAGAGAGAGATTGACCTTGAGATGGAGAGAAAAAGGAAGCCGGAGGCGGCTTCGGGTTCAGGGAGTTCGGGCAAAAAGCCCAAGGCTTCAGATCACAGATCCAAGAGTCAGCAGAGCCACAGTCGGTGTGCAAGTGTGGGAGATTGCACGATGGGGCGTGGAAGGGAGGGAGTTCCGGCTGCTACAAGTGCGGTCGGACTGGGCATATGAGCAGAGATTGTACAACCACTACTACTGTCATTGCGGCAACAAATTTGATTTGCTTCCAGTGCAATCAGAGGGGACATAAAAAGTCCCAGTGTCCGAGTTTAGCTGCTGCAGGAAAGGTGTCAGCACCTGCTCCTGCTACTTTGAGGATTACAGATGGCCGTCAGGGCCGAGTTGAGACGCCGGTGGCGAAGAGTAGGGCTTTTTAGCTGATAGCAGAGGAGGCGCGAGCGAATCCTAACGTGGTGATGGGTATGTATTTTTCCATTATCTCTGCTTTTATTATTGATTGTTTCTTATGGTTATATGTTTTGTATAAGGTCGTTCTCAGTGAACGGCATTTCAGCCACAATATTGTTTGATTCGGGGGCTACCCGATCATTCGTCTCTCTTGCGCTTAGCAATATTTTTAGCAGAGCTCCTCGGGAGCTAGATTGTCCACTTGAGGTTGAGATAGCAGCTGACAGGACATTAGGGTGGCGAGAGTACACAGAGGATGTTCTCTATAGTTATTTGATGAGCAGTTTCCGGTGGACTTGGTCCCTATTCCCCTGTGAGGGAATAAGGTCATAGTAGGCATGGATTGGTTGAGCCCCAATGGGGCGGTGATAGACTGTGAGCTACAGTTAGTGAAGGTTCGCACTCCCAATGGGGGAGAGTTAGTGATTCAGGGTGAGAGACCACAACGCGGACCGGTTCTGTGTTTAGCAGCGAGAGCGAGGCGTTATTTCCAGCAGGGTTGCGCCGATTATATTGCCTATGTTTTAGATGCCCGGGAGAAGGGCAAGACGACGGTTGACGATGTTCCGGTAGTGTGAGACTACCCGAATGTATTTAAGAGGATTTGCCTAGAATACCTCCCGAGAGACAGGTCGAGTTCAGGATTGACCTGGTCCCTGCTGCGGCTTCGATAGCCAAGGCACCGTATCGGTTGGCTCCCCCAGAGATGCAGGAGTTGTCTATGCAGCTGCATGAGCTGCTAGACAAGGGTTTTATCAAGCCGAGCAGTTCGCCCTAGGGAGCACTAATTTTGTTCGTGAAGAAGAAGGACGGGTCGCACCGTATGTGTATAGATTATCGGGAGTTGAATAAGGTAACGGTGAAGAACCGTTACCCACTCCCGAGGATAGATGATTTGTTTGATCAGCTGAAGGGAGCATCTTGGTTTTCCAAGATCGATTTATGCTCCGGGTATCATCAGATGCGAGTCAGGGATGAGGATGTGCAGAAGACTACTTTCAGGACCCGGTATGGTCATTATGAGTTCGTGGTGATGCCGCTTGGGCTCACCAACACTCCAGCCGCGTTCATGGATCTCATGAACTGCGTTTGTTGGACGTTGTTGGATCGGTCGGTGATATTATTCATTGATGATATCTTGGTTTATTCCAAGACTCAGGAGCAGCATGAGGAGCACCTGAGGGAGGTGCTAGAGATTCTGAGGAGGGAGAGACTTTTCGTAAAGTTCTCCAAGAGCGAGTTTTGGTTGCGTGAGGTGCAGTTCCTTGGGCACCTCGTCAATCAGAATGGTATTTTGGTAGATCCGGCCAAGATAAAGGCCGTGATGCAGTGGGAGGTCCCGAGATCTCCATCTGAGATTCAGAGCTTCCTAGGGTTGGCAGGGTACTATAGGAGATTCATCCAGGATTTCTCCAAGATAGCTGTACCACTCACCCGACTGACTAAGTAGTCGGTGGTGTTTCGCTGGGGGCCTGAGTAGCAGGCAGCATTTGAGACCCTCAGGCAGAGATTGTGCGAGGCACCGATCCTTACCCTGCCAGAGGGAGTAGAGGATTTTGTAGTATACTGTGATGCTTCAATCATAGGTATGGGAGTAGTGTTGATGCAGTGAGGTCGTGTGATAGCTTTCGCCTCGAGACAGTTGAAGCCTCGCGAGGCTAACTATCCTACGCATGATTTAGAGATGGGGGCAGTGGTGTTTACTCTCAAGATTTGGAGGCATTACCTTTATGGGGTCCGTTGTACCATCTACACGGATCATAAGAGTCTGAGGTATCTCATTGATCAGCTGAATCTTAACATGAGGCCGCGGCGGTGGTTAGACATGGTAAAGGATTATCATTGTGAGATCCTTTATCACCCAGGGAAGGCCAATGTAGTGGCCGACGCACTGAGCCACAAGGCGGCAGCGGCCCCGAACAGGGACATATGTTTGAGGATGACAGTAATTACTCCATTGTTAAAGTAGATCAAAGAGGCTCAGGTTGAGGGCCTCAAGGATGAGAGTCAGAAGTGTGAGAGGATTGTGGGTCGAGTAGCTTCCTTCGACTATGATATTTGAGGATTGTTGACCCTTCATGGGAGAGTTTGGGTACTGTACTGGGGCGGAGTACGGAAAGTGCTGATGGACGAGGCTCACCAGTCTCGATTTTCCATCCACCTAGGGGCAACGAAGATGTATAGGGATCTTCGACCTGACTATTGGTGGCCCTGCATGAAGCGGGATGTCGCCTGGTATGTGGAGAGGTGCTTGACCTGCAGGAAGGTTAAGGCGGAACACCAGAGGCCTCACGGCAAGATGCAGCCGTTAGACATTCCAGTGTGGAAATGGGAAGACATCACCATGGATTTTCTTACTAAGCTTCCCAGGACCGCACGTGGAGTGGATTCGATTTGGGTTATAGTGGATCGATTGACGAAGAGTGCTCATTTTATACCGATCCAGGAGAGCATATCGGCTGAGAAACTAGCCGATATTTATGTGCGAGAGGTTGTGGCACGACATGGAGTGCCTATTTCAGTAGTGTCAGATCGAGATGTCCGTTTTACTTCAATATTCTGGAAGCGGTTTCATAATGAGATGGGTACTCGTCTCCATTTTAGCACCGCTTTCCACCCTCAGATGAACGGGCAGAGCGAGAGGACAATAGTAAATCTTGAGGACATGCTCCGGGCATGTGTCTTAAATTTCGGTGGCAGTTGGGATACATATCTTCCGTTAGCGGAATTTTCGTATAACAACAGTTATCATGCGAGTATTGACCGCCCTCCTTTTGAGATGCTCTATGGGAGGAAGTGCAGGACCCCGATTTGTTGGAGCGAGGTCGGTTAGCGTGTCATTGGGAGCACCGAAGTAGTGCTCAAGACGACAGAGTTGATCCAGCAGGTTCGTAGTAGACTGCAGACTGCACATAGTCGGCAGAAGAGTTACGACGACAGGAGGCGATCAGACTTGGAGTTTCAGGTAGGCGACATGGTCCTCCTGAAGGTATCACCCTGGAAGGGTGTCATCAGGTTTCGGAAGAGGGGCAAGCTGGGCCCCAGGTTCATCCGTCCTTTCAGAGTTTTGGCCTGGGTGGGTCGGGTTGCGTATCGGTTAGATCTTCTGGCAGAGCTTAGCCAGATCCACAACACTTTCCATGTTTCCCACTTGAGGGAGTGTTTGGTAGATGAGTCAGCAGTTGTACCCTTGGAGGATATTCAAGTTGATAGCAGCCTGAATTATATTGAGAGACCGGTTGCGATTTTGGATTGAAAGACGAAGACCTTGAGGAACAAGGTGGTTCAGCTGGTAAAGGTGCAGTGGCAGCATCGAAAGGGGTCTGAGTGGACATGGGAGGCTAAGGAGGAGATGAGGGAGCACTACCAAGAGTTATTTCCAGATGCTGCAGCGACAGACTTCAAGGACAAAGTCTAAAATGTGTGGGGGAGAGCTGTAACACTTGGTTCCTAGTATGTATTTTAATCTAAGTATTTTTGCATTTTTTAGCTGGGACTCGGCGAGTTGTAGGCCCAACTCGCCGAGTAGAGTCGAGATATTGAGCACGTTTAAGTTGGCAACTCGGCGAGTCCATATCCTGGACTCGGCAAGTCAGCCAATCTGGAAGGAACCCTAGATCCACGGGTTTTGCATCCTATTTAAACCATGTTATCAGCTCCAAACTCGCCTCCTTCACCCTCAGAACGTCATTTAGCAAACCCTAGCCATTATTTGGGCATTTTGAGCATATCTTGTGTATCTTTTGAAGTTTGGACAAAAGAAAGAAGGAAGGACTAAAAGGGAAGGTGAGAAGCAAAGATCTAGAGTCCAATCCAGAGTTTGTTGAGGTATAATCCGAATCTCTTCTGTTTCTATGTTGATCTTCCATTAGAAATCTCATTTAGGCCATTTCTATCCACTCCCTAGCTTGATTGTAGTTGAGAAATCGTGTTGAGTTGAATAGCCAGTGGATCTAGCTGGGTTTGAGCTTCAAAAGCTCAGATCTACCACCTTTATGGAGCCATTTTGCATGAAAACCCTAGATCTACTCTTTTAAGTGTCTTTTGAGCCTATAAAACCCTTTTCATGTATATGTACACGTAAAGTTGGAAACTTTACGTGGTAAACAAGCCTTAGAAACTCAGATCTATAAATTGTATGCCGTGGTTTTGAGCAGAATCGATTGTATAGAAGTTGCATGCAACCGACTTGGCGAGTCGTTCTTCAGACTCGACGAGTCGGGTCGCGAGTCCTCGAGTTTCCCCCTTCTATGTTTTATGCTGAGTGGAACCAGTGAGTTTTAGGTGGACTCAGTGAGTCGGAGATCGGACTCATTCATGGAGGGACTCGGCGTGTCAATGCCCTGACTCGGCGAGTCCGAGGCAATCTTCATATCCCAAGAACGGACTCGGTGAGTTGTTCATACAACTCGGCGAGTCGGATGCAGATTGACTAAGTGTTTGTATCAAAGAGGAACTCATCGAGTCTATGCCAAACTCGACGAGTAGTAGCGAGCATAATTGAGAAATGAGAGTAGGGACTCGACGAGTTGGTGGGCCAACTCGACGAGTCAGGTCACTTGTATGTTGACTTTGACCAGGGGTAAAATAGTCATTTTACCCTCAGTATAGTTATCAGTATTTGATTGAGTGTACTTATGGAAATTGTAGCCGGGGTGAAACCAGAGCAGCAGCAGACAGATTCCAGAGCAGTTCATTCAGCAGCTAGACTACGAGGTGAGTCTTCCTTTTAGTAGGAACGGGTCTACAGCCACAATGCCGACCCGTTTAGTTAGTTGTAGTTCCGGACCTCGGTCTGATGCAGTAGTTAGATTGCTTGATGTCTTTGTGATTCAACTATGTTTTGTATTGTGTGTTCCGAACTTCGTTCCGATGAAGTATGCAATATATGTGCTTATGCTAGTTGATATGTTTATGCTATGTTATGCTCAGTCAGTTTCCGGACTTCGGTCCGATGCAGTTAGTTCTGGACTTCGGTCCGATGAAGGGGACAAGGTCCCAGTTAGTTCTGGACTTCGGTCCGATGCAGTGGGCAAGGCCCTGGTTAGTTCCAGACTTCGGTCCGATGCAGTTTTCAGACATCGGTCCGATGCAGTGGGCAAGGCCCAGTATGTGTTTATATGTTATTGTATGGTATGTGGTAGTTTGGGGGAGCTCACTAAGCTTCGTGCTGACAGTTTCAGTTTTGGTTTTAGGTACTTCCGCAAGTAAAGGGAAGGGCTCGGGATGATGGCATCGCACACACCACAGCTTCAGTTTTTGTCCTGGGAGTTGATTAGCTTTTCATTAACATGATTTGATACAGCCTTGATATAGTTTTCTTGTGATACTTTGTTATGGTTTTGGATACATTGACATATGGGTTCTATTTTATAGTATTGATCTAATGATTTTAGTAATGATTAAACAAAAAATTTTGGGTTGTATTTTGGGATGTTACAAATATAACTTGTGAGGAATACGAATATGCTTTTTATTCATATGTGATTATAACATGTGATGAGAGTTGATGTAAACTGTAAAGAGTTTATGTATGTTATATTTATATATGACAAAATTGCAAAAATGGTCCTTGTGGTATGCATTTTTTTGGGGCTTCAGTCCAAACCACGACTTTTTTGGATTTGTGGTCCTTTTGAGGTAGTTTTCTTGTAGATTTGGTACTTCGGAAAACTAAAAAGACTAAAATACCCTTGAGGTATTTCTTTTTCATTTTTTATCTATTTTTATAATTAAAAAATTAAGAAATCTCTCTCTCTCTCTCTCTCTCTCTCTCCTGGCCTACCTCCCGAAAAGAAAACAACCCCAATCGATGATCATAACAGATTAATCAAGGAACACCACCCAAAAAAACAACTCTAGACCCAAAATGGTTCATCCCCTTCATATACAAAGTCTCCCACACCCTAATCGATGAACACAATAGATCAATCTAGTCAATCTATGGTTCAATGCTCGAATGGTATCACTCTACCGCCTTATCGGATTTCATCCCAATCTACCCAATCAACACCCGTTGAGCCATTTTATCCCTAAGAGGTATGCTTCTGAAATCCCTAACTACTTGGCGCGACATTGAAGACAATTTTAGGTTTCTAACGTGTGAGAGTTTTAAAGAATCTATGAGATTAAATGGCATATTGGAAATCATTAGCGAAACTGGGGTTGTTTGTTGAGATGCATTTGTTTAATATGCCTTTGAATTCTCTTACAGTGAATTTGAAGAATGTAGGAGAGAAAGCGGTTTTTGGTTGGCATAAAGTTAAATCGGTGATGCATTCTGCTACGTTTGTTGTTGAAGTCGAATTGATCTCGGTATGTATGTGTGTATTTTGTTTTATTAGATGATGGCCAACAAACGGACAAGATGACGATTCGATGATGGAGAAACCATATCAGAACCATATCAGAGTTTTCATCTTTTGGTGGGGGCATCATCTTCCTCACAAAACATTTGGTAGCCGAAAGAGAAGGTTGAGTTGCAAGTTTCAAAGCGAGGAAGGAGAGCTTAGGTTATCGAGTTCTTCAGATAAATTAATGTAACCCATATGATGTAGAAGCTTCATATTCTGATATAAGTTTGTGACAAAAATTTCAATTGCTTAACCATAAACAACTCCATTTCTGATCAGTTCTTGTATACTATCGTTTCTTATCAGTTCACTTAGCAATAACCAGATTTCTTTGCTTCTCTCTGCCATTGTTTCTTTTTATGTATGATCGACCAATAACAAAAGGGTAGCTCCACACTATTTACCTTCTGATCTATGATCGATCGTAGGAATAAAGAAGGAGGCGTGGTGACGATGCAGGTTTCAAAGTTGGGGAAAAAGACAATCAACTGAGAGAGAGAGAGAGAGGTGAGGACCCTATTTTATTATTAATAAAACATTAAATTAAATAGAAAAAAACATACTTTTTATTTTTTCAATTTAAACTCTAAAAAAAATAATCATACTTTTTATTCATAAGTGAATAATGAATGTACTGTAGTAAAAATCTGATGTATTTTTATTCACTTATGAATAACAAGAGATGAAACTATCAAAAAAAGAAAAAAAAAATCTTGTTTTCTCTTAAAACTATATCAATATGGACCTCTATTCATAGAGAAGAAAAAAATATGAATTTTGATGTATTTAAAATCATTTTTCGATAAAAATAGCTCCTTAAAAATAAAATAAAAAACAGAAAAAAAAATATGTTTTTTGTATATATTAAGGTAATGATTAGCATAATTTAAAGAAAATGTTTTGTTGCAAAACACATATGTATTCCTTTCCCATTTTCGCCGGTACGTTGGAGGCTTTTGCGGTAAAAATAAATGATTGACTGGGAATGATTCCTCCATTCTCAACCTTTTTTATTTTTTCAATTGAACTTACCTCTATATAGAGAAGGGTTCAATTAAACTTCTCTCTCTCTCTCTCTCTCTCTCTCTCTCTATATATATATATATATATATATATATATATATATATATATATAGGGTTAGGATTAAATATGAATTACAATTATTATGTGAATGTATGACTAGATTTGGACCGTTGGATTATAATTCTTAATGAATAAAATTGATGTGGTATACGATAGTTACCTTGTCATGCATCACATAGTAACATTGATTTATTTAAGAAAAAACTTGTGCGTGAGGGCATTATAGACATTGTTATTCATCACAAAGTAAGGAAGTTGCTATTATTTAGGGAGTTACATTTTTTCAATTCCATATAAGCTAACAAAATTTATTATTATTATTATTATTATTTAAATAAAAGGAGTTTAAGATCATTGAACATGTCCTTTCATTCTTAAAAAAAATATGACTACAGTCAAATGATTGTTTGAGAACTAATATTCTTAAAGAATATGCATGCATATTTGTTAATAATAGTAATTTGCATCAAAATAACAATTATTATTATTGCAAAGTTGACATATTCTTATGAGAATAATATAAAAAATAAATAAAAATAGAATTTGACAAAGCTATCTATGAGAATATGAACACCCTTTGCATTCTTTATATTTATATACATATCACATTCTTCAAGCATGTACATATGGTTATGCTTATTCTGGAAGAATATACCTTTGGTTATGTTTATTCTAACAACCGTGTTATCACATCTGAGGTTCTTCAAGAATGAATGTATAAAAATCAAATTATTATGCTTCAAGAATGAATTTGAAATCATACCAATTTCACATTTTCATTCTCAGAAATAGTATTGCATAAAGGTTATCAACATCATTCTCTTAGTTTCAAAAACCAAATACATTAAATAAAACAAAAACAAACAAAATTATTGTTTTTCAAAACACAAGTTCTATTCCCCTTGGATTTTTATTTGTTGCTCTTCTTGTTTAAACACTTCTTCCAATGGTAATTGTTGTAGAGGTTCTGCTTGTAAATCTATTGATGCTTGTTGTGGTGCTTCTTGTCTTACATCTGCAACTACAAAAGTAAAACAAAGTAGTTAAGAATCCTTTCTTTATATATCTTATTGTATAATCAATTTCATAAATCTGTATTCTATAATTGATATTAAACATAAATAAGCATGGAACCAATTTTCATAATCCACTGTTATATTATACAAAAGTAAGCATTCTTTAAGCATGTATTTTTTTTTATTATATGAGTATCGATTATTACATATCCATGATAGTATATATATATATATATATATATATATATATATATATATATATATATATATATATATATACCGTTCTTTAAGAATGGAAATTTATAATAAACCAATTTGGTTCTGCTTGTAAATCTATTGATGCTTGTTGTGGTGCTTCTTGTGTTACATTTGCAACTACAAAAGTAAAACAAAGTAGTTGAGAATCCTTTTTTATATATCTTATTGTATAATCAATTTCATAAATCTGTATTCTATAATTGATATTAAACATAAATAAGCATGGAACCAATTTTCATAATCCATTGTTATATTATACAAATGTAAGCATTCTTTAAGCATGTATTTTTTTTTATTATATGAGTATTGATTATTACATATCCATGATAGTATATATATACCGTTATTTAAGAATGGAACTTTATAATAAACCAATTTTGTTCAATCTTAAATAATATGACAGTTAAGCAATTCAAAACCAAATATATAATCAACTACAAAAGTATATAACAGATTAACAAACGGTACTAACCCTTTTATCTCACACCCCCATCATATTAACAAGAAAATACAAGATTCTTGAAATTGACATAGTTAAAACAAACACTTAATCAAGCTCCAAGCTTTTCTTTATTGGAATAAAAAAATATATTAAAAGTGAAGTAGGAGACGGTAGAAAAAACCATGAAAATTTTTTACACATGAAATGCCCCATAAGGATTGGAATAAGATAAAGACCAAATATATTAGATATGAAAATTTCTTATAGAGATTAAACATGAGAAAAAAAAAGAATTATCATCAACCGGAAATCAAAATTTCTAAAAAATATTTGAGGATTAGATGCTTCAGGTATAAATCCCATGCTTGGCCGTTGGTACTTCTTTCCAGTAGATCTAGAAACATTATGATAATGATAAGTCAATAAGGGTTTTAATCAATAAAAGCTTCGTAACGAACAAGACATATGTCAATATGACAAATTTAAAATGAAAAACGACTCTTGGACAATAAAACACACATACCCAATACATACTTAAGTACCTATCAAGTTTTACCTAATTTTTACAAGAACCAAAGTTCTTGCTCAAAATCCATGGAAATAGTCAAACCCACATCAAAATTTCTGATGCAAAATTGCAAGAGCAATTCGTCGAGCAGTTGGCATGCGTTAACCGAACAAAAAAAAAGAAAATCATGACTTCCCTCTTTCAAAACTAAGATTCTAATCATAATTATTCCAGTAAAAATGGGGCTAATGCATTGCAACCTGCCTTCTGATGTCCTTCAAATATAAGCATATGGTTTTTGGTGGTAAATAGGGTGGAGTGAAGAAGAAGGTTGTGGTGTTCCTGGTTAAAAAAATGAAATAATGATGATTGGTATGGCGGATATGTGAAGATGGTGGATGGTTAGGGTAGAGTCGATGATGGGTAATGTTTTGATGATGTTGAACGAAACGAAAACGACATGTGGTGAGTAACGATAACCTTCAATCGCAATTGAGGGTGTCAATATCGGCGAGATGGCAATGTGTGTAGATGATGATGATGATGATAAGTGTTTGAAGACGAGCTTGATGGTTTCAATTAAATTTCCTCAGTAAAGGGATTTTGTATTAACGATAGTTGTTTACTTTTCCTAAATTATTGGTTTTTAAATTTGGTTAGTAATTAACTACTTAATGAATTTTACTATATTACCTTTATGAAATGATTGGTTAAGAATTAGCCATACATTCACACAATATATTAGGTTTATATATGAACCTAACTCTCTCTCTTTCTCTATCTCTCTCTCTCTCTCTATATATATATATATATATATATATATATATATATATATATATATATATATATATATATAAAGATAACACTCTCTCCGTCTCAAAATTATTGTCCACGTTTGACTTTTTAAGTCTCTTTTGTTCAACTTTGACCTTAAATAATTTATTTTTAGTTATATAATTTGTTTATGCAAGATATATGAATAAAGTGTTTTTAAAATGTATTTTCAATGTTATAAATTTCATCAAAAATTATCTAACACAAATAAAGTTATTTATGGTCAAAGTTGACATGGAAAGACTTCAAAAATCAAACATGGACAATAGTTTTGGGATGGAGGGAGTGTATATATATATATATATATATATATATATATATATATATATATGTGTGTGTGTGTGTGTGTGTGTGTGTGTGTAGAGAGAGAGAGAGGAGTAAGTTCAATTGAGAAAATAATCAAACATGGACAATAGTTTTGGGATGGAGGGAGTATATATATATATATATATATATATATATATATATATATATATATATATATATATAGAGAGAGAGAGAGAGAGAGAGAAAGAAAGAGAGAGGAGTAAGTTCAATTAAGAAAAGAATCACATGTGTTTTCCAACAAAATAAATTTCCTTAAACTATGCTAATCATTACCTTAATATATATATATATATATATATATATATATATATATAAACATAGTATGTTTTTTTTTTTTTTTAATTTTTAAGAAGCTATTTTTATCGAAAAATGATTTTAAATATATCAAATTCATAATTTTTTATTCTCTATAAATAGACATCAATATTAATACTGTTTTAAGATAAAATCATTTTTTTTAGTTTCAGCTATCATTATTCATAAGTGAATAAAAATGCATCAAATTTTTAGTACAGTACATTCGTTATTCACTTATGAATAAAAAGTATGATTAATTTTTTTCACAATTTAAGTATATTCATATATGAATATAACATTGTATATTCATATTTAAATATTAGATGATGCATTCACTTGTGAATATTACATAGTATATTCACCTATGAATATTGGATGATATATCCATATGTAAATATTTCATAGTATTACATGGTATATCACATTTAATATTACATAGTATATTCACTTGTGAATATTAGATGGTATATTCACTTATGAATAATAGTTGGTATTTTCATATGTGAATATTACACTGTATATTCACATATGATTATTACAAGGTGTTTTCACAAATATATGTAATTTTATATATGTTATTCACACATGAATAACATATAGACTTGCATATTTGCTTTGTGTTTTAATAATCATATACTGATTGAGGTGAGAAAACATATTCATATGTGAATATAACGTGGTAATTTAGTTTATGCATTTAATCAAACAGTTGGAGTGCATACAAGTTAACTTTTTTAAAAATGTTAAAAACATGATACTTTAACTATTTAAATCTTACAAACTAGTATATTGATAGAGACCTATGAAATTAAAAAAAATGATTTGATCTTTTTCTAACCTTAATTTTGAAGTTTTATTTGATGATTGATGTTGAATGAATGATATGAAGTGAATTTTTTGTTGATTATCGATGATGTTGACCTAATGACGTTGGGAGTATAATTAATCGTAGATGTTGAAGATATGCTTGTATTCAAGCAGAATTGATGGTTGGATTAAAAGAACCAAAAAAGAATTTTTGTTGTCATTGTTGAATGGTGTTAATAAACGTGTTATTAATGAAGATCAATGATTGATGAAAACTGGATGACGTTGATGAGGGTTTAATTAAAGAAATCTAGATGATTGTTGAATGTTGGAGGAGAAATTTGGATGATGAACGATCGATTATGAATGATTTTGAACTGTTACGTATTTGAGATTGAAGATTATTATCATATTTACAAGTTTGTCACGGTATCTTTTATATTAAATGATTGGCAGAGAATGATTCCGCATTCTCAACCTTTTTTTCTCAATTGAACCCTCATATATACATATATATATATATATATATATATATATATATATATATATATGTGTGTGTGTGTGTGTGTGTGTGTGTGCGCGCGTGCGTGTGTGCATGTGCAAGATTAATGGTTAACTGAATTGAGGGAAAGAACCAACAAACTTTTTATCTATAATGAATATAGTTACCAAATTTCATATGTACACGTTAATACATATATCTAAGAGGAGTGCAAAAAAATTGAAAAAAAAATTACATGCTCATATACATGAATATTTTTAAAAAAAATATATATGTATGCATAAAAAATATAAATATACATTAAAAATGACTTTTCGACCAGAATGTTCTTTCCGGCTTAGGGAGACCGCTACTACATTGGCTTTACCCAGATGATAACGAATTTCGCATTCGTAATCATTGAGCGGCTCGACCCATCGTCGTTGTCTCATATTGAGCTCCTTATGGTTCAATATGTATTGTAGACTCTTGTGGTTGGTGTATATCATGCTCTTCGTGCCGTACAGGTAGTGTCTCCAGATCTTTAGAGCGAACACAACCGCTCCTAATTCGAGGTCGTGTGTGGTGTAGTTGACCTCGTGTGTCTTCAGCTGTCTTGAGGCGTAGGCGATGACCTTACCTCGTTGCATCGGAACACAACCAAGCCCCTGATTTGATGTATCACAGTATACTACGAAATCTTCTGTCCCTTTGGGGAAGGATAGTATTGGTGCGGTGCATAAGGCTTGTTTTAGGGTTCGGAATGCCTTCTCCTGTTTCTCTCCCCAGTCAAATGTCACGCCTTTCTGGGTCAATGTGGTAAGAGGTTTCGCGATTCGAGAGAAGTTCTGTATGAATCTACGGTAGTAGCCAGCGAGGCCTAGAAATTAACGAATTTCTGTAGGCGTCTTCGGTGCTGACCAGTTCTCAATAGCCTTAATATTGGAGGGGTCCATGTGGATTCCTTCCTCGCTAACCACGTGTCCTAAGAATTCGATTCTTCGGATCCAGAATTCGCACTTCGAGAACTTCGTATATAGCTTCTCTGATTGTAGGGTTTCTAGGACTTGTCGTAGGTGATCGCTATGCTCCTCCTTACCTCAAGAGTAAATGAGTATGTCATCAATGAAGACGATGACGAACTGATCCAAGTAAGGACGGCACACCCTATTCATTAAATTCATGAATACTGCGGGCGCGTTGGTCAGTCCGAACGACATTACTACGAACTTGTAGTGTCCATAACGACTTCGGAAGGCTGTTTTCAGGACATCCTCCTCAAGCACTCGTAACTGATGATATCCGGACCTAAGATCAATCTTGGAGAAGTAACTAGCCCCTTGCAGTTGGTCGAATAGGTCGTCTATACGGGGAAGAGGGTAGCGATTCTTGACCGTCAGCTTGTTGAGTTCTCTATAATCGATGCACATATGGAATGATCCGTCCTTCTTCTTTACGAACAAGACCGTTGCTCCCCAGGGTGAGAAGCTTGGTCTTATAAAGCCCTTGCTGAGCATCTCATTAAGTTGACCAGACAGTTCTTGCATCTCGGCAGGCGCTAGACGATAGGGCGATTTAGCTACGGGGGTAGCTCTTGGGATTAGGTCGATTCTGAACTCAACCTGACGTTTGGGAGGTAAACCTGGTAGCTCCTCTGGAAAGACGTCGGGGAAGTCGCATACGACGGGGAAGTCTTTTAGATCTTTCGTTTTCTGGCTCGTGTCGACAACGTGTGAAAGGAATGCGTGATATTCCTTACGCAAGTACTTCTGGGCTTGAATACTCGAGATGATGCGAAGGCTCGTACTGGGTTTGTCTCCGTAGATTAACAGGGTCTCGTTATTTGGTAGATTTAGACGGATTACTTTGTCGAAGCACATGATATCAGCACGATGGAGACTCAACCAGTCCATGCCCACAATGACATCGAAACTCTTGATTGATACTGGTATGAGGTTGATTGGGAGTGAATGATCATCTAGCGTGAGGGTGCAGCCTATGTAGATTTCGTTAGAGCTCTCTGTCTTTCCGTTAGCCATTTCTATGACGAATATTTCTTTTAGTGGTTGTGGGGATTGCTTAAGTAAGTGTTTAAAGTTATAGTTTATGAAACTTCTTACTACTCCACCATCGAATAAGATACAAGCATAAGAGTTGTCGAGAAGGAACGTACCCGTGACTACTGTGGGGTCCGCTACTGCTTCATTGTGGCCAATATCGAGTAGTCTTCCTGTTCCTCCCTTATTCCCGGCCTTCGGACAGTTTTTCTTGAAATGACCTACCTCTCCACAGCCGTTGTAGGCCTGGCTCACTCCCGAGCTGGGGACTTGAGAGATAGGTTTAGGTTGGGATCTATAAAACCAGACGGTATGGCCCTTCCGGTCGCAGTTAGTGCAGTGCAATTCATGGCATGGGCCGTTATGATGGAAGGGGCACTTGGGGCACTTGGGTAGGTTTCCAACATATGATTTTGCTGGTACAGGGGTAGCAGGAGTGGTGGCAGCATGGACAGCCACAATTTGTTGGTTTTTGGAAGAGGATTGAGTTTTCTTGCCCTTCTTCTGATCCCAACGCTTCCTCTTGTTGTCGGTTGATTTGGGTGGTGCAGTGGCAGTTGTTGTTGCTGTTGATGGAGTGGAAGGAACTTCATGATCAATCAACCTGTGGGCCAATTCTTTGGCGCTGTCAAAGGTTGTAAGGTGTGATGATAGAACGTTCCCTCGATACGGGGGCACTAAACCCCAGATGTATCGGTCTATCTTCTTGCTTTCAGTAGGGATCATGTTGGGACACATAGCTACCAGGTCGCAAAACCTGGCCGTATAAGCCACTATGTCAGTCCCCTTCATTTTGAGGTTCCAAAGTTCTTCTTCATGTTTCTGAACTTCGCCCCTAGGGAAGTACTCTCTTATCAATAGGTCCTTCAGTGTGTCCCAGCCCATGGCGTTGGCTGTTACCAAGGAGAGTGATTTGACATGGCCATTCCACCATGTCAAGGCCCTTTCAGTGAAAGTAGCAGCATCAAACTTGATTTTGCTTTCCTTGGGGCACGAGCACATTTCGAAGACGACTTCGGTCCTTTTGATCCATTGGGACAGAGCAAAGATCCCTCTGGTCCCATTAAAGAACATCGGTTTGCAGTTCATGAAATCCTTATAAGTACACCCCTGTGCACGTGGATGGATTTCACCATGTCTGGAGTTGGTGCCCATTTCGGCTCCGCTAGCATCGCCAGAATTCATTTGGGCCATGGCTCCCGTCACAGCTATGGTCACAGCTGTCTGAAACAGCACCGGATCGAACTGCGGAGGAGGGGGGTGGTGGAGTTGGAGTTTGAGTCGCAAGTCTGCCTCTGTTCGGGCGCTTGTGGGGAGGCATCTTTTACTGAAAGTTTATAGAGATGATGAAAGTAGTAAGAATCAATTGCATATATGATGAGAATTTTTCATGGACTAAATCGACATAGTCCAACTATCAGATAGAGTCATAGCAACAGAGTAGGTAACTGCCAATATTACTGGTATTAATGATGTAATATGAGTTCGGGAAAAGTGACCTAACAGTAGGTCTTACATCAAATCATAAGGGAAAATGTTGGCATTCTAGTAGTCTAGGTAACGTATTCACAAAGTTAGGAATGTTTATAGACAAGTGCACTACCGAGCATAGAAAAGAAAAGGCTAGTTCTTAAACAAAAGAGAGATGATTTGACATCTTCTACTGGCGACGGACACCCATTGGGCGACCCCTCAGATCAGCCAGTTGGCGTATAACTTCTTGTAGATGTCGTTTTTGTGCTCTCTGACGTGCTCGGAGTTCCCTGACTTCGGCTCGTGATGCAGCTAGTTGTTGCTGCAGAGCCTCATTGGTCCTCCTCGTCCTATCCATAGCTTCTTCAAGTTGGCGGATGCGAACAGTGTTAAGGTTAGAGTTGGCATCAACTTCCATAACTCTGCCAATGGCTGTTTGACCTTGTTCAACGTTCCTAGAAATCCTATGGACCATGATGGGCAAGACTTGGTCCGCTGAACCTCCCCCACTTATGTTGTAGAAGCTTCGGTCTCCGTTGAAAGGTAAAGGTTGACCCTGCTCATCACTCCATCGGTTCAAGGTTATTGCCCACATAGGAGTGGGACCTTGAAATGTCGGATGGGGGTTAGGGTTTGGAGCTACTGGGGGCAGGTTGCTGACTTCTGGCTCAGAGTCGGAGCTATCCGGGAAGCCTTCTACACGGTGATCATCCAAAGGAATCGGGTGATCATCTTCTGACTCTTCCTCGAGCCATCCTCCAATACCTTGGTTTGGATAGTACGGATCGCCGGGATGGTGGAAGCCAGCCATGCTATCTACGCGAGAATGGGGAAAAAAGGTTAATGGACGTGCTAATCTAAGATACTTATAAGATGATTGTTATTAGCCGACCCAATACTGTTGGATAAGGTGTCTAAGTCCATAACTATTTCGGGTGTGTACTTGACCCGACCCGACATGGTCCATTTGGGTTGCATGGCACCATGCAATTGAATAGACTAATTGAGAGAAATAACACTTGGAGATTATTAATATATTATAAGTTCTAATATATTAATAATATTATTTGATTAGTTTGATCAAAGAATTAATTTGGAATTAATTAAGTGATCAAAGGATAACTAATTAAATATATGGGTTGATTATGTAAATCATTCATATCTTGTATAGTGGGCTAAGAGGCTCCATGGATTATCAAGTTGGGTTCTACCCATAGGATGCTCCATGGGAGTTACAAACCCATGGGT
This sequence comes from Lactuca serriola, assembly GCF_051521515.1. Taxonomy (NCBI): domain Eukaryota; kingdom Viridiplantae; phylum Streptophyta; class Magnoliopsida; order Asterales; family Asteraceae; genus Lactuca; species Lactuca serriola. The sequence goes on from NC_136410.1 coordinate 8,685,687, forward strand.
CATGGAAATGAAGAGTCATGACACATTAGGGTTTACATGGTGTAACCCTAGATGTGTCAACACTATATAAGAGCCCCATTCTCCACTAAAATCGGGTACACATAAGAAACTAGAGGGCTTGGCCGATTTCAAGAAGTGTGTATTCTCTCAAGAGTCCTTCCAAGAGCATTTGGTGTTGTGTGAATCATTTGAGGCATCACACTTGGGGTGCTAGGCTCACAAGGTTTCAAGGAACATAAGCAACAACAAGGTAAGTTATTCTATCTTTCATTCAAGTTAAAATTGTTCCCCATGTATGCTAGATAGGAATATAACCTTGGAAATACAACTTTGCATGATAATTAGACAAACATGGATCCAAGGTTATTAGGGTTGCATGTACACTTAGGAAGTGTTAGAATGCTCAAAACCCATCAGTGGTATCAGAGCCTAGGCTTGTTTGTTTGTTATTTGTGCTTAAAAGTTGAAAAAAGTCGAAAAACTTGCTGTCTGCCTGATGAACTCGCCGAGTCCATGGGGAGACTCGTCGAGTTCACTTGTATCTTCAACCTACTCGCCGAGTAGGTTCATGCACTCGGCGAGTAGGAGCCACAGAGTGTAGATTTTCGACTTTAGTTGCTGGAAATGGACTAGAAACATTACCCTAAACTGTTTTGGTACGTGAAAACTTGTTTTAGATGGTGTAATGTCGTTGCTAATCCATTTACATCAACTAGTTATCAAAATTACAAAGTTTTAAGTGTAGTTTTGATTCATGAAAGTGCTTATGTTCCTGTTCTTGATCTTATGATGTTTAGATGATCATAGGAATTATTTGTAACCTATGTGGTAGTTTAATTCTTGATCATAATGTGTTTTAATGGTATCCATAACTTGTCCTCAAGTTATGGAAAACCAAAAGTCACTTGAGTTAAAAACTATTAAAAGAACACAAGAGTTAGAAAAATGAAGAGTGTTCATTTTATTACTCTATTAAACTCATAAGTTACAAGGAATGAAAAGTTTTGAAAGTTTACAAAACTTGCCCTCAAGTTTTGGAACAAGTAAAGTCAAGTTAAAACTTTAGTTCCAACCCTTAGAATTTTAAAAGTTAAAATTCAACCCTTATACTTATATTATTATGATTTAATAATTATATATATATATATATATATATATATATATATATATATATATATATATATATGTATAAGAACAAAGTCGTCTTACCGCTAGTACGTCTCATTCACGAAACCGATCTATAAGGTGGGTATAAGGTTGTTGCCTACAAAATGGCAACTTAATGGGTGTCCACTCTCACCCACCGCTTGCTTGATCGGTGGAGGGTCGTTAGCCAAACGGGTAAGACAAGGACTTATAAATTCTCATTAAAAGTATGATGAATATTATAAAGTAACTAAATGTTTTATTAAATTCCCAATCTTAGTTACTTTAGGAAAAATGTGAATAAGGTGCTAATCCATGAAATTACACTTTACCCTTTGTTTAAGTCGTTGGTGGAGCGTGTGTGGTTAACCGACACACTAACTTGGACTTAACAAGGTAGGTAAAGGGTGACTTAAGGTTTATCATAGTATCGATGGAGCGTGTGTGGTTTACCGGCACATCGATTGAGTGATAAACTTTAAGGGTACCAAGTGATTTGCATGGTTACTTCACACCTCGTTTTGTGATCCTCGGTATCCCAGTCACAAAACTTGGAGGGCACGCTCGAGATTGAAACATGCCTTTGAAAAGTTCATTGAATCTCAAAGAATCTAGGAATTTCTAAGAACCAATCAAAAACCTAATATTTAATATTTCGTTTTTCGTGGTGGAAATTGGTGAATCGTCATTCACCTACCTTTCAAATATGTTATAGATTGGATTACGGCATACCTCTTCCAAGTTATAATATATTGTGATTGGATCCTAGCCTTAATATTACATTTGGGTGTTTTATTAAGGACTCTCTTAATATCTAAACTAATCTTGTCCTCTTCTTTCAGATGTCTCCAAACAATGCTGCTTCTGGCGCTAACCCTAATAGCTCCTTTACCCTTATGAACTTGTGTGGGAAAGTCACTTTTGATGGGTCCAACTTCAATGAGTGGATCAGAAACATCAGGATGATTACCCGCTACGAGGACAAAGAATATGTCCTTGACAAGGAGCTTAAGGAGATTGATGAGACCACTGCAACTCCCCAGGAGATCGCTGACTTTCAGGCACATGAAAGGGATGCCACGAAAGTGGCATGCATCATGATGGCCACGATGACAGCGGAACTCCAAAAGTCTTATGAGGATTTCTACCCTTAGGAAATGCACCAAGATTTGATGGAAAGATACCATCAAAGTGCACGACAAGAGAGGTATGAAATCATCTGCTCCATGATAACAGCCATGATGAAGGACGGGGAATCCGTCACGAGCCACATGCAGAAAATGCAAAGGTATGTGGATCGTTTGTTGAAGCTTAATGTGAACTTCCCTAAGGAGCTTGCAATAGATATCATTTTGCACTCCTTACCATCGTGCTATGATCAATTCCGCACGACATATCACATGAATAAGGAAGAGGTCACGCTCAGCAAACTTCAGGGACTTCTCAAGACCACAGAAACAGGTCTTAAGGGGAAGTCGGTTGTTAACACTCCTACTCCAAACTCTACTCCGGTTTTGGCAATCGGGAAAAGTCGAGGGAAGAAGAGAAAGAGCTCTTCTAAGGGTACCAAGGCTCGGACCCTTGATGGCTCTTCTTCAAGTGGAACCAAGAAAGGTTTCATCACTCCTTCTTCTGACCCAAAAGAGGCTGAATGCTTCTATTGCCATGAAAAATCACATTGGAAGCGGAACTGCCCAAAATACAAGCAAGATGTGAAGGATGGGAAAGTTAAACCCAACCATGTAGGTATTTACACTATCATTTCTAATAACTCACCCCATTCTAAATCTTGGGTCCTTGATACCGGTTGTGGTATTCATATTTGTTGTGACTTGTAGGGACTAAGAAGAAGTGAGAATGTGGAGCAAGGAAGAATAAACTTAGTCATGGGGAATAGGAAAGCTTTACCTGTTACCAAGATTGGAGTTTATACTTTATCGCTAAGTAGTGGGTTTAATTTAGATTTGAATAAATGTTGTTATTCGTCAGGAATGGCAAGAAATATTATTTCCTTTCATGCTTTGTACAAACAAGGGTTTACCTTTTCGTTTAACAATGAAGTTGGTTCGATTGATGCTTTCTTTAATAATGTTCTTTATTTTAAAGCATTACCTTGTGATGGTGTGTATGAAGCTGTATCTGTTATAGATAACTTAGGAAATAATGTTTTGTGTATTGATTCTATTAATAATAATAACTTGGATAAAGCATCATTATGGCATTGTCGTCTTGGACATATAAGCAAGAAACGCATAGGCCAACTCCAAAAAGATGGAGTCTTGGAGTCATTTGACCTAAAGTCAGATGATAGTTGCGAATCATGCTTACTTGGAAAAATGACAAAGTCACCCTTCACAGGTTCTTGTGAGAGAGATGAAGGTTTGTTGGACCTTGTACACACGGATGTGTGTGGACCATTCAAACATGCCACAAGGGATGCTAATCGTTATTATTTGACTTTTACTGATGATTACAGTAGATATGGATATGTCTACTTAATTAAGCATAAGTCAGAGACTTTCGAGAGGTTTAAGGAATTTAAACAGGAAGTCGAGAATCAATTGGGCAGGAACATTAAGATGCTTCGATCCGATCGTGGTGGTGAGTATCTTAGTTCAGAGTTCCTTGACTATCTAAGGGAATGTGGGATAGTCTCACAATTAACACCTCCCAGGACACCACAGTTGAATGGTGTGGCTGAGAGGTGTAATCGAACCTTGTTAGATATGGTTCGTTCCATGATGAGTCGAACTTCGCTACCAATCTCATTCTGGGGGTATGCCTTAGAGACTGCCGCCCATATCCTTAATCTAGTCCCTACAAAGAAAGTTGTCAAAACTCCTCACGAGATGTGGATTGGTAAAGTACCCAAACTAGACCACATCAAGATTTGGGGTTGTGAGGCTTTCGTGAGACGCGAGACTCATGATAAGCTCGAACCCCAAAGCGAGAGGTGTATTTTCATCAGCTACCCACAACAATCCTTTGGTTACCTCTTCTACATACCTAGTGAAAATGTGGTCTTTGTAGCTAGGAGGGATTTCTTTAGAGAGAGAGAGAGAGAGTTCATAAGCCAAGGAAACAGTGGGAGGCAAGTTGATCTTGAAGAAATTCAAGAGTCAACCGGTGAAGGAACTTCAAACCCTAGCACTCAACTTGAGGAGGAAACTCCTGTTGAGCCAATTGACAAGTCTGTACCTCTGAGGCGTTCCACAAGGGTTAGGAATGCTCCTGAGCATTACTATGGATTCCATATTACTGCAGAAGGAGATACACTTATCAGTGATGAGACACTGATAGGTTTGGATGAACCTAACAGTTACGCGGAAGCCATGGCAGGCCCTGAGTCAGCCAAGTTAAAAGAGGCGATGGACAGCGAAATACAGTCTATGTCTGACAATCAAGTTTGGAACTTGGTTGAGAATGTACCAGGTCGTAAGACAGTAGGGTGAAAATGGGTCTTCAAGAAGAAGACCGACATGGATGGTAATGTGCACACATATAAGGCTAGACTGGTTGCAAAGGGTTTCTCTCAAATTCCTGGAGTGGACTATGATGAGCCCTTTTGTCACACCCCCGAACCAGACGGCGGAAACGTCCGGGGGCTGTCGTGACTCAATTGAATACCATAACATTGAATATATATGAAACATAACAACATTCGTCACCATTCATCAACATAGTACAACTAGTAGTGTTTACATATCATACATTGTTTAAACATTACATTCCCCCAAAAATTAATTTGTTCAATTCATACAAAAATAAACTACAACCGTCACTGGATATGATTTCTCTTGATTCACTGGTTCCCTGAGAATACAAGTATTTTGAAAAACGTCAACATATGAAATGTTGGTGAGTTCATAAGTTGTATTTGAAAACAATGCTTCGTATCATTTGAAAACCACCAGAAAATCCGATATTTTCTGAAAATAGTATAGTCAAAAAGGTGTGAAGATCCATAAGTATGCCTGTTTGTTTTCTATACTTGTAAAATATTGTTTATTGAAATCGTATGTATTCTGAATTTGTATGTATTGAAAACCCTAGGAAAACCCAATGTTTTCCTAATTCCTTGAATTCCATGAAATTACTTGAAACCATTGCAACGCATGAAGTTGTCATTCCAGACGACATTGGATCATTGATGAGCATGACTATCCGCCACAAACACGCGTTACACAAACGACTAGTCTATAGCAATACTAACGATCCCGAAGGCGTCGTCCGTACTAGTCACGCTATCCAACCGTCCTGTTGTCCCACATCCGAAGAGAAGGAGGACACGAAGGCCTCGACGACTCCATTAGTCGGTTGGGGATAAAAGGTACGAGGGGTCCCAGACCCGCCTCGCAAAAAAGGCAGACTTTACTAGCGACACTAAAGGACCCTTGGGGACCAGTAGTCTACAGCCATTGAAAGTCCGGTTACGTTGTGTCGGGATGGTAAAACCTAACACTTTGTAAGATGAAGTCTTTGGGCCTTAAGATCAGGTCGTCGGGCTAGCTAGGCTCAACGAACAAGATTTTACACTTGTGGGGCCCAAAGATAGTGCGTAGACGTCTGTGCACATGTATAATGTATTCCGAATCGTTATTTGTATGAATCATAGTATTGTAGTATCATAGTATCGTTGTGTTTGTGGTTTCGGATTTTTATTGGTTCGAGACCGAACCAATTCGTCTGACAACGACTTTTGGTATTGTAGTGTATTGTATTTTGTCGATAGTAGTAGTACCATTATTTGATCATATTGCATGTATAGAATTAGTCTTGGAAATTTTCTATTTTCAGCCCCTCCTCGTTTGTAAAATTTACCTTTTCAGCCCTTTATTTAAAATGTTTTCCGGTTTGGTATTTAAATCAATTTTCTTGACATTTTAACACCAAAAATTATTGAAATAAACATTTTCCAGCATTTTTTTCATAGAAAACAACTTAAGACCCTGAAAATGCAGTTTTCTTGGTTTTAATCCCTTCTTTTCGCAAATTTGACAATTTTGGCCCAAATGGGAAAATTTTTGCAACTTTGGTCCTTTTTAAATTTAAAAAGCATTTTAAACCTTTGAAAAGGATTTGGAACACTTATAGTCCACTGTTTTACAGAAAGTTACAGTTTTGGCCCTCCAAAACAGAAAAATTCGCATAATGGGCCTCATTGGGCCGAAATTTTCATTTTTAGCCCATTAAGCTTGAAATTCATGTTTTTAGTCCTCTAATTAAGTGTAATTCCAGAAATAGTTTTATGGAAACTGTTTTGGCACACTTCATCCATCAGAATCTGTGAAATGTCAATTTGGGCCCTTATTTTTGTATTTTTCACATTTTAGGCCCAAAATTTGTGTTTTTAACCCAAAGAAAATTATTACTAAACCACTTAGCCATTTTTCTTGAAACACTTTGTGTTTAGAAATATATTTGAAGCTAAAATCATTTAACACAAGTTATATCTCGGTTTTGATGGGTTTTATGGCTAGATCCAACATTAAAACACATAAAAGCATACATATAAGCATGGAAATCATACAAGGCATACAAACACATATAGATCTACACTTTCACTTGTATTCCCCCCCCCCCCACAAAACTCATAAAAACAGAAAATAGGGGGTATGAAGCTCACCTTGGGGTGTTGATTCGGTTTTTGAAGAAAGATTGGAAGAAATGAAGTGATTTTTGGCCTTTGCACTCCTTGATGAACTTTTCGAGATTATGGGGGTTTCTAGAGTGCAAGATCATGATTTTTGCATGGATTAGGAAGAGATGTTTGATAAATAAGGAATACAAGTCATAGATCCAAGCAAAACCTTACCTTAGATGTTGATTTTTGTGGAAGAACCTTCTTGAATGCTTCCTAATTTTCGAGATTTTGGATGGAGGGGGAGAGTTGTTCTTGAGTAATCTAGGGAGGATTTGAGAGATTTTTGTGTGTGTGTGTGGGTGTATGGCCGAGAGTGAGAGAGGAGAGAAGGAAGAAGTGATTTTGAAGTGATGTTGCATGGATACATGGACTATATTGCATGGATACCCTATGGACAATAATGAGGTGGCACACTTAAGTCAACTATCTTCAAATCCTCTTGGGCTTGGGTATTGGGCCGAAAACATGGAGGAAAAAAAAGAAATTTGGGCCTTTTGCTCCTAAGCCCAATATTTGAGTTAGCCTTGGGTATGTTTTTAGTCTAAAAGAATGTAGTAGGATTTTTATATTTTTATTGGACTAGTTTAGGTTATTCATGTATCAAGGCTTTTAATTCATTTAATTCTAGGCCCAATATGGCCCAAAATGTTAAAATAAATAAGTGTGGGTCCAATTAGAGCCCAATTAGGGTTTTAAGCCTATGATAGTCTAATTGGAAGCTCATTGGCCCATTTGGATCCAATAAGGAAGTTCTAGTCTAAAATAGACTTAACAAGAACTTCTAGGGTCTCCAATTGTTTGATGACTATTTGTAGTACTAGCATGTTGTGTTTGATTGAAGTTTTTGATTCATATTAACTTGAATGTATAGATTACATAGCTCAAAATTTTCAGTTGTGACACCTTTTCTCCAGTAGCCAAGATTAAGTCTATTCGGGTTCTGTTGGCCATAGCTGCATTTCATGACTATGAAATATGGCAAATGGATGTCAAAACCGCTTTCCTTAATGGAAAGTTGGCTGAAGATGTTTACATGAGTCAGCCAGAGGGTTGTGTCAGCAACGAGTACCCTAATAGAGTGTTTAAGCTTGAGAAATCCATTTATGGATTGAAGCAAGCACCTCGCAGATGGAATCTTTACTTTGATGAAAAGGTCAAGGAATTTGGTTTTTCTAGGAGTGAAGATGAGTCTTGCGTGTATGTCAAGGCTAGTGGGAGTATAGTTAGCTTTTTGGTGTTGTATGTGGATGACATACTACTCATTGGAAATGACATCCCAACTCTGCAGGAAGTTAAATCCTGGCTTGGGAAGTGTTTCTCTATGAAGGACCTAGGAGAAGCAACCTATATTCTAGGGATAAGGATCTTGAGAGATCGGAGTAAAAGACTAATTGGACTTAGTCAGAGTACCTACTTGGATAAGGTGTTGAAGAGATTCAGCATGCAGGTTTCCAAGAAAGGAGAGTTACCCATCCAGCGTAACACCAGATTGAGTAAGACACTAAGCCCTAGCACTGAGGCTGAGATAGCAGAAATGAGTCGAATACCTTATGCTTCGGCTGTAGGATCGATCATGTATGCTATGACATGTACTCGACCTGATGTAGCCTTTGCCCTGAGCATGGTTAGCAGGTATCAGGCGAACCCTGACAAGGCACAATGGACTGCGGTAAAGAACATCCTCAAGTACCTACGGAGGACTAAGGATTGGGTCCTTACCCTCGGTGGGAGTGATGACTTGAGAGTTGTAGGGTATAGTGATGCTAGCTTCCAGACTGATAGGGATAATTTCCGCTCTCAGTCGGGCTGGGTCTTTACCCTAAATGGAGGAGCAATTTCTTGGAAGAGTTCCAAGCAAGAGACAGTGGCTGATTCAACTTGTGAATCAGAGTATATTGCAGCTAGCGAGGCGGCAAAGGAGGCGATATGGCTGAAGAACTTCATTGGAGACCTTGGAGTTGTACCAGCTATTAAAGAGCCAATGGAGATTTTCTGTGATAGTGAAAGTGTTGTTGCCTTAGCCAAGGAACCAAGGGATCACGGGAGATCCAGACACATCGACAGAAAATACCATTTTATCAGACATCGAATAGAAGAAGGACTCCTCGTGGCAAAGAGGGTATCATCAGATGAGAATCCAGCAGATCCCTTCACGAAGGGACTGACTCGGGTTAAGCATCTCCAGCATGCTCGGAGCATAGGGCTGAAGGATGATATTAGATTTAGTAGTTAGATAACCCAGAAATTTGTAAAGTGTAATTGACATTAGATGATGAATAAAAGGTGTTTTATTTATGAGTAAAGTGTTTCTATCTCTTGTCGATCGTTTACTATATTTCTTTTGCATGTTTTGACTTCCAGAATAATTTTGTTTGGTATAACATATTATTCAAACCTCCTCAGTCGGTCATATGTCGGAAGTAGGTATGAATCAAGACTGTCATGATTGGTTGCAGAGGTCTAAGGTGTTGGACAAGGCTACAATAATCATGAGTGCTCATAAGGTCTGAGCATTGGACGTAACCCACGCTCACTGGAATCACTTCATGGAATTCTATCTCGAGTGATCGTGAGACGGTAATATCATATAAGTCTTAAAACCTAGAGATATGATTTGTTACTTACAAGTTGGTTATGCATTGATTGTACGAAAACGCATTGGTAACTCGATGTTATAAAACGTGCTTTTGTGTGTAATTCAATGAGTGGTAGAACAAACATATGAGTCGAAGTTTATCTGTTCCTTCTTGGATTAGAAGCTGATATCTGGGCCCCTCGATGATTTTGTTGTGACCTATGTATCGGGCCCGGTCAGAACTAAGTTGATGTGTTCAATTATGTTCTTTGTCAAACAAATCGGAAATTGAGAAACAAACTGCTGGACAATAAGTAAGACATTGTTCCATGTATTTGTCCGGCTGATATCTAGAACGGAGGATTATATGATCCCTTATCTTAAATGGCGTACCATCATCTTCTCAGTTCCGAGAGACCTTGAAAGAGCTACGATTGCCGGTCGGTTCCTGAAGTACTGGAGTTATAGTTATTAGACTTATCCAAGTGGGAGACTGTTGGATAAGGTGTCTAAGTCCATAACTATTTCGGGTGTGTACTTGACCCGACCCGGCATGGTCCATTTGGGTTGCATGGCACCATGCAATTTATAGACTAATTGAGAGAAATAACACTTGGAGATTATTAATATACTATAAGTTCTAATATATTAATAATATTATTTGATTAGTTTGATCAAAGAATTAATTTGGAATTAATTAAGTGATCAAAGGATAACTAATTAAATATATGGGTTAATTATGTAAATCATTCATATCTTGTATAGTGGGCTAAGAGGCTCCATGGATTATCAAGTTGGGTTCTACCCATAGGATGCTCCATGGATGCTCCATGGGAGTTACAAACCCATGGGTCATGGAAATGAAGAGTCATGACACATTAGGGTTTACATGGTGTAACCCTAGATGTGTCAACACTATATAAGAGCCCCATTCTCCACCAAAATCGGGTACACATAAGAAACTAGAGGGCTTGGCCGATTTCAAGAAGTGTGTATTCACTTAAGAGTCCTTCCAAGAGCATTTGGTGTTGTGTGAAGCATTTGAGGCATCACACTTGGGGTGCTAGGCTCACAAGGTTTCAAGGAACATAAGCAACAACAAGGTAAGTTATTCTATCTTTCATTCAAGTTAAAATTGTTCCCCATGTATGCTAGATAGGAATATAACCTTGGAAATACAACTTTGCATGATAATTAGACAAACATAGATCCAAGGTTATTAGGGTTGCATGTACACTTAGGAAGTGTTAGAATGCTCAAAACCCATCAAATACTTGCATAGTGCATACCAATTAACCGAAGCAGGATAAAGCTTCGAATAAGTGACCCTAACTTTAAATCTACAATCAAACAAGAACAGGAAATGAAGCAAAGGTCACAGATTCTAATTCTATAGCGCCCTAATTATATGTAACCGTGGCGTATCCACTTAGCAACTATTTCCCTACTAATAACGACTATTTTAGTTCTCACATATGTAGTTAATAGAATGCAGAATACTCGCATAGTATTCTTGTTCTAATGTTCTTGTGGTAGTGTGGGTAAGTTTTTAGACTTGTTGCAACATCACAATCACTCTTAGGCACATGCTAGTCACTCCTAGGAAAATGTAGTTGATCAGGCTACATCCGCCCAGATGTGACTATATGTCTCTAAGCCCAATTGTGCTGTCCAGCAATCTTAATACTTTTGTTTTGTTCTAGTATGATACTGACCCTTTGTATTTATGGATGTAGATATATATATATATATATATATATATATATATATATACTTAGTTAAATATTTTCATATTTAAAAGTATATATTCTTGGTCAGAGTGTTTTAGTCCCGAAGTGTTTATAGTTTGTATATCTTTTATGGGTTGATATACTTGATTCACTATAAACAATGCTCTAATACCAATCTGTCACACCCTAAAACCAAGAATGCGGAATACGTTCTGGGGTGGAGGACGTCATGTACAGTATCATAACAATGCATAATAGTAAAAACAAGAAACAATATCCACTTCAATAATATAGTAATTGTAAATACAAGCGTGTTCTGTACAGTTTGACAGAAACCAAAAGTAATAACAAAATAAAAGATGAGTCTTGTATATGCTCCATCTTCTCAAAAGTTGCATTAGTACTTGTCTATTTTTTACCTGAGAATACAAGTTATTTTGAAAACGATTATCAGCATAAAGTTGGTGAGTTCATAAGAATTTAGTGTCGTTGCTTGTATAAAAGTGTTCACAATCATGTAATGTAAAAGCTGTGATTAATGTTTGAAAATTGTAAAATCCCTAGAAAATCCTATATTTTCTAGATTTGCATATTTGTAAGTTTGATCCTTTGAGTGTGTAAAAGTTTTCCCATTGAGATTGTCAATCATGAAAATAAGGGTATAGATTTCATGTGTGTAAAGTAAATGAGGTACGATAATATCTTATTTCAGCAGTTTTACTGTCGGCTAGATATAGTAGTGTTGCAAACTTTAGTTTAGTAATATATGTATATATATATTCACTTCAGGAAGTTAGTTGTTAGACTTTAATTCTTAGTGTGTTAATTCGGGTATCAATGCGATTTCTCATGTAACCAATCTAAGTGATAATAGAGTGTCCAGTGACCTTCCCAGTCATACGTAGTGTAGCGATGTTTCGTCACCCTTGGGCCTAGTCGGCTCGGACTGTAGTTAGCAGTCGGGATGTAATAGTGTCCGTCCTGTATAGATCTATACATGTAGTGGTTGCTTTCCCTCTGGGAAGCTCTGGTTACACGGTGTTTGCACAGTAGGGTATCGTATAGAGGAATAGTATGTCATATCCTGGATTAGTGTATTCTCTTGTATTATAGTATAATGAACTTTTTAGTATAATTTATAGAGTGTTCTCTTTAACATGTATTATCTCGTAATAGTAGTAATTATAGTGGGCATCATAGTGATAGGGGTAATGAGCAGTAGTCTAAACTATACCTATTATAGTTAAATAGAGTGTGGGATTGCATGCCTTTGATTTACAAACGTATTGAATTAAGTGAAGACTTTCATATCTAACACAAATATATATGAGATATAACTAAGAATTCAACGACAGTCGGACAGATAACAGTATACCCTAAGACCACAATCAAACAAGAATAGGAAGTAAGGCGAGCTATCAATCCTAAGTCCTTCAAGTCTTACTTATATAAATATATTAATGTAGATATAGTTTTAAAAGAAAAGAGGTTTAAAAATAATTTGATAATAGTTTAATAATAGTTTAACATAAAATGCGTTTGATAGTTATTTAAAACAGTTTTGTTTACAAAGCAGTTAAAAGTATAGAAAATCCTTTTTGTTAGCAAGTTATAAATCACATGTGATTGATACTATAACTTGTTGTATTCAACTTGTATTCCCCCCCCCCCATAAAAACATTTGAAAGGTTAATTAAGGGGTATGAACTCACCTGCAGCGAGTGGATCGGATGGAAGTGTCGGTTGAGTGCTTGGTGTCAAGTGAAGACCTGAACACACTCTATGACCCTAGTAACATATGAAGACATATATTTACATATAATTAGTGATTAAACACTAATTAAACATGTAGAGACATCCAAATTCGAAGAAAACGCTTTGGCAAAGTGCTAGGTGGCTATTGGGTTGAAAGGAAGGAGTGTAAGGCCTCACTATGGAGTTTACTCCTCAAATACTCACCTTAGGTGAGTTTCGGTTGAGGGACCAATTCCCCCATGATTTTATGGCCGTAAACTCATGGGAGGAGTGTATTTGTGTGCATAAGGGTCTCTTACATCACTATGAAGGGTTCTAAGGTTAAATCCAAGGCTTGAGAAGTGATTAGGGTTCAAAAGGGGCACTCCCTTGCAGTTTGCGGTCCTTGGACCACTCCTTGGGAGTTTACGGTCGTGAACACTATGGTTTACGTCCGTAAACCCTTGGACACCTCTAATCCTTCGTTTTTGTGGTCCTAAGTTCACTCCTACAAGTTTCTAGGTTAAGGTCTAAGGCTAAATAAGGGGTTTAGGGCTCATTTTGCATCATTTGAGGGAGTTTACGGCCTAAGAATGTTCTTGGGACGTAAAACCTCATTCAAGCCTCCAAACTTGATGTTTAAGGTCCAAAACACTTCAAGGTTAAGTTCTAAGCTAGTCTCTAAGCCTAAGGAAGGGATTTGGGGGCATTTTGGCACCCTTTTATGGGTTTACGGCCTAAGAAGGTTCTTGGGCCGTAAACTCCATATTCTTGGCATTCTTGGATGATTTTAATGCTATATTGACTAGAAATGAGCTTTAGAACAATCTAGGGTAAGAGAACTTTACAGTTTGGGGACGAAAACTTGCGGATTTTTGGAAGAATCGGGCCTTGAAGAGAGAGAGAGAGTGACTAGAGTGGTAAAAGTTCAAGTTGATGACCACTCAAACCTTATATAGGGTTTGAGTTTGTGGCCAGGTGGGAATCTACCCAATACCGACGTTAAACGGGGCTTATGGTCGTACCCGATTAAATGGTCGTAATTTGACTTGATTGAAACTAAAACTTTTTAAGGGAATATTGAGGGTGTCTCACGAGTTTCTAATTCGTTCCAACACTTATGAAGTCAAATTAAAAGTCCCAATTTAATTTGCATGATCAAAAATGTTAACGGGAAAATTTAATAAAAACGAGTTTCATTAACGGAAATGGGTTACAGTGACGTAATAAATTTCAGGTTGTCACACAGTTCTTTTCAAAATTTTGATTTGTTCATTTTTAGTTAAAGTATCGTTTACAATATCAACTAATTCATCTGCATCAAGATATTCGTCTAATTTCACAATTCCATAAGCATATCTATCATCTGGAATTTTATCAAATCCTGTGATTCTTTTCTCACAGTCATAAGAAATATTATTAACCTTCTCTCTCTCGTAAGCTAGAAAAGGTAATAACTTTCTATGTTGTTCTTTGCTTATATCAGACGAATGATGCAAAACAGTCAATTTAGCATATAATATCTTTGTTGAATTACAATAAATGTTTCTTTGAGCTAACAACATTTTGACATCACTGCTTAATGAATCCCTATCACACATAATATTTGTTATTTGCAATTCCAAATACTCTACTCTGCTTCTTTTCGAATCTAACAATTTTTGGGTCTCTTGCAATAGGATGTTTAGTTTCTTAGCTTCATTACTAGCAGACACCACAATTGTATCAAAGTAAGCAACAATATCATAAAATGCAATTATTTCAGAATCATAAGCTTGTAAAGGAATGTTAAAAGATTGAAGAATAGAATGTACCTTCATTGTCATTGGTGATTTGTCTCCTGATTCGGTCATGCAAAAACAATCAGTCACCAGTTCGTCCTCATCCTCTTCAAATTTTGCAAACATAGCTCTATGCGTCGGATTACGCATCTCTTCGTCATTAGACTCTGAAGACCAGATCTGATACGTCCCATCATCATCACCTTCGCCTTGAGCTACCAAAGACACCCCCTTCATCTTTGCACATACTTCTTCCAATCTTTCAACATAATAGCCTTCGTCCTTGACTCTATTCTTTTTCTCTTCTTTCTTACGAAGCATACAATCATTTGCTAAATGATTTGCTCCATTGCAGTAATGACAGTTAATGCCCTAATCTCCCTTCAATTTCTTCTCGCTTTTGGATTCAGTTGCCTTTACATCACTCTTCTCGAATTTCCTCTTCTCCTTACCCACAGACTTATTAACGAAACTTCCTTTCACATCACTCCGCTTCACCTTGGGATTGAAATGTTTCTTGAAAAACTTTTTGACTCGGTTGTTCGAGTAAAAAGCAATCGCTTCATCATCAGAATTCATTAGAAAGTCTTCGTCATCAGAATCATCTTTCTCAACTGCTTCTTTCTCAGAAACTTTCAAAACAAGAGCTAAAGGACCTCCCAAACTTAGTTTCGAATCTTCAGTCATCTCAATTACTTCACTTTCGTGAGTTTTCAACTGATCATACGCATCATTCAGAGATGAAGTATCGAAGCTTTGTTGATTCTTCACCATTATGCTGACACTTATCCACTCCTTACGAAGTCCCATCACAAAAGTGAGATTGAACACCATAAATAACCTGATGATTCCATAACGATTGCATCTATAGAATAGATAATTAAGATGATCATAGTAAACTTCAATCGTTTCATTCTCTTTTTGTCTGAACTTTTTCAGCTCACAAAGACACTGCTTAACATAATTTATCTTCATTTCTCGCTTCCCTGATACTTTTCCTTAAGAGTGTTCCAGATATCATTTGCAATTTTACAACCACGGATGTAATTGTAAACAACAGGTGGCAATGCACGTCGTAATTCTCTCAAACAATGCTTTTCGTTGTTCTTCAGCCTGGTGGATCGATCAGAAATTGTAGGTGTTGATCCAGATGATCCAATAGTTTGAACATTCGATGGAGGTTTTGCAATGCCTGTAATGCAGCTCTAGATTTCCTCATCCAATCTGTTCAAGTAATCCTCCATTCGATCAACCCACGGATCATAGTACTCTAGAATCAACATAGGAATCTTCGTAGAAGATCCTAACAGATGAGAAATTGAAGTCATCGTGTTCATGTTGAAATTCGCCATTAACGAACGGATGAGATTTTTTAGAAAAACTTGAAGAAATTTGAAATTGAAAGAATGAATTGATCAGAAACTCAAAATCGATTACTTGATTACACAATTCAAACACATAATCAAATCAGAACTGTAGATAAGTGATGATTTTCAGAATCTAACAATGCGGAAAGTTTTGATACAACTCACGACTCAAAAACTAGAGATTCAATTGAAAATCAGATCTTTGCAATATTGATTCATACTCTGATACCAATTGTAGAAGTGTTTTATCGAGTATGAGAATCAAATCAGAGTAAAACAATGTAAAGATTGAACACAAGAAGTAAATAAGACCAGGGTTTTAGCTCACATTACTTCCAGTGAGCACGAGTACAAGAATGATAGAAAAACAGGGAAAAACTCTATCATTAACTCAATGTTCAACTCCTATTTATAGGAGACTAAAAGTACAAAAAATACTAAGGCTAGACATTAAAACTTCGTTAAACAGATGCCTTAGTCAATACATAAGCAAACATACGAAACAGACTTCGACATATATATATATATATATATATATATATGTATATATATATATATATATATATATGTATATATATATATATATATATATATATATATATATATATATATATATATATAGGGTTCGGTTCATGTGGAGACTCATGAGGACACCTTAAAAAAATCTTTAAAAAAATACAAATCATAAAATCAAGCATAGATCTATGTTCGGGAGAAAAAAATTGGAAAAAAATTGCATCATAAAAATTGATCCATGATTCAATTTTAATTTTTTATTTTTCATCATTATGATCCATGATATATATATATATATATATATATATATATATATATATATATATATATATATATATATATATATATATATATATATGCACGAATTATTTATAGGGCTGGGAGGGGCTATCCCCCGCTCCACCTTCCCGCCTTCTGAAGTAGCCCATATAACATAAACATTTATAGATATGGACTTTTGATGTCAATTTTGGGTTGTGGCCTCTCCTGATCAGTTCTCCGATCCGAAACCAAGTGAGAAGTCAAACTACAAGTCAACACTACATTGCATCAATCGCCCTCTAAACCTTTAACAATTTCGCCACCATCTTTGTTTGCTTTCGCTAGTTACTGCCTACTTCTTTCAATTATTGGACGCCTGCATGGCTACACCTCTTTTCGCAGCACCACTGTACGACTCCACCGAAAATCAAGTATGTCGTATGCTCCTGTTCTTTCTTCTCCGGTTGAAGTTCTCTTCATATTTGTCTTCTCTCTTCTATGCTAGATTTTGGAATAGTAGAATTTGGATTTAGGAATCATAGACATTTGATTTTTGTTAAATGAATTGTTCCTCCATTTGGTTGTTGTTGTGATTTAGGAAATAGCAAGATGATTATAGATGTAACATACTGATGTTCAGGTACTTCTAAATTCATCCCTATAATTCAATTTCATGACATATTGGTCAAGTTGTAACAATCGGAAATTTGAGGAGCAATTTTGGGTATAAACCACCTTTTGAGGATTGGACACGGTGTGTTGGAGGCACCAACACGACGTTTCTAGATAAGAAAAGACATGAGTTTCATTATCGGCAACATGGCGTGTTCCTTTGGAACACGGCATGTTGTTGGTTGGAATGAAACCCTAATCTTATGGGTTTTGCTCCATAGTTGCAGGAATGAGGAGGCTAGGGTTTGTTCACCCTCAGCCTGCATCAGTCCCTCAATCCCTGAAAGAAACCCTAATCATCTTTCCCTCCCATTTCAACTAGTTTGGTGTTTGTAAAGCAAAAGAAGGAAGAAGGTGGATGAAGGAAGTAGGGATCCATCAAGCAAGCCCCCATTCTTCAGTTTGACACTCTTCTGGACCTTTTTAGGTGTCCAAGACCCTCTTTTTATCATTCAAAGTTGTTAGATCTTGAGTTTTTTTTCCCTTGTGCTTCTTGTTCTTGAATGTTGGAATGGTTAAATCTCATAAAGTTTGCCACTTTATGAATCTCCAAGTCAAGGTGACCTAGTAGTGTCTTGGATCTGGTCTATAATCAAGTTTTGGTGCCATGCATAGAGATTAGGTCATAAATCCTCATTTTGACCTAAAATGGGTTCAAGACATGCATTGGACATGTATGTCTAAAAATCACCAACCTTTGGGATGGCTTAGGTGTTAGAATCACTTCTAGAAAGGATGGACTTCAGACTTTAAGGATTAAGTACGTACTGGTTAAGCCTTGCATTATAAAAGATTTATGATTTATGTTTTGGACCTTTTTGGTAGTCCCAATGGATAAAGTTGGAAACTTTATCCTTCTTAAGCACATTTTGGGTCTAGATCTGAGTTGTGGAACTCTTGGAGTCGAAGAGACAGTTGAATGTATTAAGCTATTAGAATCTGATGATAGCCAGACCTCAAATTGATCTTGGAAAACTAAGAGGCCTCTTGGAGCTAGTAAAAAAGATCATTAATCCTCGACAATGCGTAACGGTTTTTCACCGTCAACTTGTTCAACTCCTTGTAATGAATGCACATCCGGTATGAACCATCCTTCTTTCTGATAAAGAGGATTAGTGCTCCCCAAGGAGAAATGCTCGGCCGAATAAACCCCTTTTATAACTGCTCCTACAGCTGAGAGGATCACTCATGCATCTCAAGAGGTGCAAGATGGTACGGTGCATTGGCAATCAGCACCCCACCTGAAATCAGATCGATCCAAAAGTCCACTTGCCTCACAGGAGGCACACCTGGTAAATCCTTGGAGAAAAACATCAGGAAAATCACGTACCACCAGAGCATCAGAAATAGATGCGGATCCATTCTCCTCAACCGGAGTATCCACTACATATGCTAGATAACCCATACAACCATGCTGCAAACTCTGTCTTGCCCTGGAGGCAGAACAGAAGGTTGATCCAGACCTAGTACCCTCGTTGTAGATAGTTAGTACTCCCACACTAGGGTCTTGAACTATCACCAACTAGTACTCACAGTCAATTAGAACCCCAAACCGGCTCAACCAATCCATACCCACGATCACACAAACATCTCTCATCGCGATAGGGATAAGATCTATCGGATAACCAACGTCGAAGATCTCTAATACACAACCTCAATTGATACTAGTAGCAGAGATTGGACACTCATTAGGTATCGAGACTCAGAAGGGTCTGCTCAAGGTCTCTTGCATAATACTAAACCCTGACAAAATGATGACGACTCAAACGCTCGACTCGCACCCGAGTCAAATACCATAAGTGCAGCCACAAAATTTACAAGTACCTACAAAATCGATAATATAACAACATAAATAAATCAACAGAATTATAAAGAACATATACCAGCCATGACATCTGGAGCTGCACGGGCCTCCTCTACTGTCAACTGAAATGCTCTCCCTCGAGCCCTCGGTGCCTCGGTCTTCCCCTGTCTGCCATCAATGATATGTAGGGTCATGGGGGCCAAATCTGAACCACCCTAGATGTAAGTTGAGGACACCCCGTCTTCATGTGACGCGTTTAGTTGTAGTTGAAGCAAACCCAAAATCCCTAGCCAAATGCCCCTCTTTGCCACATAGGTAGCAAGCTGATCCGGACCGACATGGTCCCTCATGGCCCTTGCTGCACTTTCTGTAAGTGCGGCCTTTTGGCCTCCAACTCTCTGATCAGCGGGCTTAGGTTGATTAGTCGACGGCTGCGACTGTACTAGCCTCATATATCTACTGGGTGTCACTCTCCTCTCTATCCTGGGTCACCAACTCAATCTTTCTCCTCCAGACATTGGTCTGCAGCTCAACCAATGTTCGATATGTGGTGTTCGCCATAAACTCACAGATATCTCTCCTTATTATACTAAAATACCAAATCACATAGGAATGCTCCGTAGATACTTGCTCAGGGCGGCAAAACAAAGCCCTCTCATGAAACATCTTGGTGATCTCAGTTATCGTCTTTGTCTTCTGCTTGAGAGATAGGAACTACTGGGCCAACATTTCCCGCTCAATCACAGGTACAAACTCATCCCTGGACATCTCAATTAACCTCTCCCAAGTCAGTTCATTATGCTCTACAATAGTGTAATCAGTTGTCACAAACTTCCACCAGTCCTTCACTTTCAAGTAAAGCAGGTCCAGCACGAAACGAACCTTTGGTTTCTTCGGATAGGAGCAGGTATAAAAACATCCCTCCACATTAGAGATCCACTACATAGCAGCAAACGGATCTTGGGTCCCATCAAACTCGGTTGGTTTCGTGTTGTTGAAATCTCGGTACCACAACGAATCACCCCTATGGTCTCGTAGAAGCACCATTTGCAGTGGCTGCGATAGTAGCAGCCTCAGTAACAGAAGCATAACGTGTTGGGTTTTGAGCATTCTAACACTTCCTAAGTGTACATGCAACCCTAATAACCTTGGATCATAAAGCATCAGTTTATGGGTTGATTGTTGAGCCCCTTTGTCTCAAACCTTAGTTTATAGTGATTTGAGCCTAGATCTCGTTAGCTACACGTAAAGTTTGCCACTTTACGTAAGGAATAGGCTTTAGAAGAGTGGATCTACAGTTTGGAGTCCATGCATGACTCTAAAGTCCTCTGCATGTATGTAGATCTGATGGGACTCAGTGAGTCCTTTGAGTGGACTCGGCGAGTAGCTTGAAGATGAGGAGGAACTCGACGAGTGGATTGAACAGCTCGTCGAGTCGGATGAAGTTAGGCATGAACTCGGCGAGTTGGAAGAACAACTCGACGAGTTGGTTGAAGATTGCCTTGGACTCGGCGAGTCAGGTCACGAAACCCCAAACCCTTCGAGTTGAAACTCGATTCAGTGAGTCGGGTGGAGACTCAGCGAGTTGGTCAGGTCAGGACT
Source organism: Lactuca serriola (assembly GCF_051521515.1). Taxonomy (NCBI): domain Eukaryota; kingdom Viridiplantae; phylum Streptophyta; class Magnoliopsida; order Asterales; family Asteraceae; genus Lactuca; species Lactuca serriola. Next base: position 8,706,519 of record NC_136410.1, read on the forward strand.
CGGGAATAGTTGACTCGGCGAGTCATGGACTGACTCGGCGAGTCGAGTCGTGAATAGAAAGACCCTGAGCATATGAACTTGGCGAGTTATTAGGTGGACTCGGCAAGTAGGGTTGACTTGGAAGGTTGACTTTGACCAGGATTTTGACCTTGACCAGAGTTGACCTAGTTGACCTTTGGAGGTCAGTTGGACTAAGTGTTATTTTGACATTGGTATCTCGAGGAGCTAGTGGAGCAGCAGTTCGGAGTCAGAGGTCAAGTAGCAGTCAAAAGGATTAGCAGCATCAGTTCAGCAGTCTCAGGTAAGTTTCCTTCCAGTAGGAACGGGTCTAAGGCCACAATGCCGGCCCGTTTAGCTAGTAGTAGTTTCCGGATTTTGATCTGATGCAGTAGTTAGTATGTTTGATGCCTTCGTGGCTCAGACAGGATTTATGTGTTATGTGTTCCGGGCTACGGCCCGATATAGTATGCAGTATATGTGTGTTCATGCTAGTTGATATGTTTATGTTATGTTCTGCCCAGTTAGTCCGGACTTCGGTCCGATGCAGGGGCAAGGCCCCAGTTAGTCCGGACTCCGGTCCGATGCAGGGGGCAAGGCCCCAGTCAGTTAGTCCGGACTTCGGTCCGATGCAGGGGGCAAGGCCCCAGTTAGTCCGGACTTCGGTCTGATGCAGGGGGCAAGGCCTAGACAGGAGTTATGTGCTTATGCTAATTGATATGTGATCAGTCAGTTAGCTTCGGGCTTCGGTCCGATGTAGGGGACAAGGTCCTAATCAGTCAGCTTCGGACTTCGGTCCGATATAGGGGACAAGGTCCCAGTCAGTCAGCTTCGGACTTCGGTCCGATGTAGGGGACAAGGTCCCAGTCAGTCAGCTTCGGACTTTGGTCTGATGTAGGGGGCAAGGCCTAGACAGGAGTTATGTGCTTATGCTAATTGATATGTGATCAGTCAGTTAGCTTCGGGCTTCGGTCCGATGTAGGGGACAAGGTCCAAATCAATCAGCTTCGGACTTCGGTCCGATGTAGGGGACAAGGTCCCAGTCAGTCAGCTTCGGACTTCGGTCCGATGTAGGGGACAAGGTCCCAGTCAGTCAGCTTCGGACTTCGGTCCGATGTAGGGGACAAGGTCCTAATCAGTCAGCTTCGGACTTCGGTCCGATGTAGGGGACAAGGTCCCGGTCAGTCAGCTTCGGACTTCGGTCCGATGTAGGGGACAAGGTCCCGGTCAGTCAGCTTCGGACTTCGGTCCGATGTAGGGGACAAGGTCCCAGTTAGTCAGCTTCGGACTTCGGTCCGATGGAGGGGGCAAGGCCCCAGTATGTGCTTTATATGTTATTGCATGGTATGTGGTAGTTTGGGGGAGCTCACTAAGCTTCGTGCTTATAGTTTCAGTTTTAGTTTCAGGTACTTCCGCAAGTAAAGGGAAGAGCTCGGGATGATGGCAACGCACACACCACAGCTTCAGTTTTTGTCCTGGGAGTTGATACAGTTTTCTTAGATATGTTTTGATACAGTTATGACTCAGTTTTCTCACAGTATTTTAGTATGATTTGAGATACATAGGGTATGGTTTTATTATATGATACTCAGATTTATGGTTTTTGGTTATATTAAAAATGAAATTTTCGGGTCGTTTTTTTGGGTCGTTTCAAGTTGGTATCAGAGCCTTGGTTTGAGGGATTCGGGCGCACTCCCGAGTGTGTCTGAACTCAAACTAAGGAAGTGGTATAGAGTTTTCTAGAGAAAAGCCATGGTTACAAAAGGATTTTGAGAAAAGAAAACAATTTTAGAAAAAGTATAAAGAAAAGAGTTTTAGAAAAAGCAAAAAGAGTTTTGAAAAGAGAAAAGGGTGTGGTGCATGCAATCAGCCGAGCTCAAGTAAGTACTCCCAATTTACCCATACAAGTTATGTTATGATTATGAGTATCAGTTTCAGTTTCAGCTTCAGTAGAACAGCATGCTAGAATAGGACTAAGGATCTAGGATGATGCCTTATGTGCCTGCTTTATGTGTTTCAGCTTGATAAGAATTTCATGCTAGTAATGAGTAGACAGTAGTAGGATAGCCTGTGTAGGTTATGCCTGATAGTATGAGCTTAGCATTGTATGCTAGTATAGTTTCTTGTTATGAGAATAGTTTTGCCTGAGTATGTTTCCTTTATCCGAATGTTGCTTGCTTTGTGCTTTGTGGGACTCTGAGTGATGGGAGGTAGCCATTAGGTGAATACGTCACATCACATGTGATCAGGGTTGAATAATCTCAGAGTGCTGGATTTGGCCCTATTGCGCAGCTCTTGTCTGAGTCCAACCGTTGTAGGGACGAGACTTTTACTCGAAGGATTATCCGAGCCTCATTGTGTAACAACGGAATTTTAAAACAAACTTTTCATTTCTTAAAAATGTATTTCCATCCAAAATAAGGCATAAAGATCCAATGTATCATGTCAAAATACAAAACATATAAATCCCAAGATCATAAATCCTCCGTCAGTGTGTACAGATCATGCCGGCGCCTTCCCACGGTCCTCGCTAGTACCTGAAACACATACATAACAATTGTAAGCATAAATGCTTAGTGAGTTCCCCAAAATACAACCTATGCACATACGCCTTTCCAGGCCCTGACCTTCCGGTCCATGTGTCTCAGGGGACTTCCTTCCTGACTGGGTAAACCTTCCGGTCCTACCCACGCCAACCTTACGGTCCACATTACAACGCCTTCCGGCCCATAACATATTCGCCTTCCGGCGCATAACATAATGCCTTCCGGCCCATAACATAGTGCCTTCCAGCCCATAACAAGCATATCATACATAGCACATATAAAAATTAACTTATCACATATAGCACATATGTCTCATACCATATCCGACCTTCCGGTCACACAGTCAAAACCCTTCCGGGTACAGTATAGTGAGAAGACTCGCCTCGTGGATATCGATAGCTAGCAAATCCCGGAATCACTCGTGCTCGATCCTCCGAGCTACAATCCCCCTATAACATCATACGTCTCTTATTAACACTTTTACCACTAAGGCTGACTACCCTTTTCAAGTCAACACTAGTCAACTCTGGTCAACGGTCAACGGTCAACTTTGACCGGACTCGGCGAGTGCACTAGGGCGACTCGGCGAGTCTAGACGTTTTCACCAACTCTCTAGGATTCCCTTTTTGACACGTAGAGTACTCCCCTGACTCGACGAGTTCCACCTGGAAGAATCGCGGGGCCACCCCGACTCAATTCGCCGAGTCTCAAGAACAACTCGGTGAGTCCCAGTTCGACTCAGTCCACCTGTCAACCCTCTCTAACTCGCCCTGACTCACTGAGTCAACCTATAACTCGGCAGGACCACTCACTGAGCGATCTAAGGGCAATCTTCAAGCTACTCGCCGAGTCTGTTCGTTGGACTCGGCGAGTCCATGCCATGCAACCACTCAAACTTGCTTCTAAGGTCAGATCTGCTCCAACAATTCATAGATTTGGCCTTCCTAGACTGATTCATCACGTAAATTCCTTATCTTGGTGTTCATAATACACCCCATGGCTCATAAATGGTATTTTGACCTTAGGCATAAGGATTCCAATCCAAAACCCCCATTGATTCACAAAAAGCTTGGGCAAAGGGACACTCTGGACCTCCAAGGGTCCAGATCTATAATCTAAATCGCTTAAGGGACCAAGGAAGCACTAGATCTAGCCACAAAAGGGCTCAATAAGCCCTAAATCAATATAAACATCAACATAGCAGAGGATAGTTCGAAGATAGTACCTCAAATGTGATGTTCTGGACTCCAAACTCTCAGAAAGTGGCTCCTCTTGCTTTCCCTTAGTTGATCCTCCCTTTCCCTTGCAAGATGACACCTCCAAGATCAATAATGGCTTCCTACTTTGCTCCAAACGCTCACACTCGCTAGGGTTTCACTCAAAGGACCGGTGAGCACAAATGACGGCCATAAGGGCCTTTAAATAGGTCGCAAACCCGAGAAATTAGGGTTTCATTCAACAGTGCGGACTCGCCGAGTCCATACCTTGGACTCGCCGAGTCCAGGCGCGAACCCGCGTCCAGAATCGCGGTCCTACTCGGCGAGTCTGAGCTCCAACTCGCCGAGCCCCCTCACAAAACATCAAAATTGAAAGCATAAAAGATACTTGGAAATCCGGGCTGTGTTACACATTACATGTGATGGTAATCAGGTGGTGGCTAATTGGCATTACAAGGAGGCCTTCAGCAGCTGAGGACTGTTTGGGTAGAGTCAGAGGTTCCCTAAGGCAAGCCTAGGATGAGAGTAGCAGAGATCAGTAGAAGAGTACAAGGGACTTGGTGGAGTTGAGGTAACTCTTGAGGAAAGTACGAATAGATGTGGAAGGTAGTATGGGCCCGTACTACTGAAAGCAGAGGATACGTACTCGATTCAAGAGGGGCCAAGGCAAAAACCAGGGAACTAGTAGAGTGTGTGAGAGATTCCACAGCAGTAGTGTGTAAATTGATCAAGAATTGTTATATTCTCAACATGGTGACATTGCGCGAGCTACCAGTTAGCAGTTCAGGCGTCGAGGAGGGATCTGGCTCGGGCTTTGGAGCCGGGCAGCTTGATGATCAGATGAGGGATTTCATTTCCGCAGAGATTATGCGCAACATCATTGATTAGACTCCAGTGATTTTCGGTTCGGTTAGAGAGGCCATTGTGGAGCTCATGGACAGTCATCTTGAGGCCTTTAAGGCCAGGATAGTTTCAGGATAGATTGGGGCTCGTCTAGGTCCCGATTCTTATGGAGTTCAGGGATCCACCCGGGAGGGAGATCCCATTTCTAGTTTTTGCCATCAGGGGACAGAAGTGAGTGGGGCATCCTATCTCCAAGAGAGACCTTTGCATGATTGGATAGTAGGGAAGGTTACACGAGCCATTCGCGAGGATCTGCCCGGCATGGTCGTGAGGATCACTGATAGATTGATCGCAAAGCTCCAGGATCAGACACCTGTTGTTCAGTCGACGGGTGGTGCCGATGGGGTAACGAAGGAGCGAGAGACGGGCAGGGAGTCGGAAAGGAAGAGGAAAACGGATGAGACTCGCCACAGGTTCGGGTAAGAGGCCCAAGGGTTCGGATTTGAGGACGAGGAACTATCAGAGCCGCAGTCAATGCGGGAAGTACGGAAGGACGCACAAGGGTGTGTGCAGGCGTAGAAGTGGTGGCGATGTTGGATGTTTCAAGTGCGGCCAGATTGGTCATTTTAGCAGAGACTGTGTTGTTACCATCGCCCAGGGACTTGATCCGTTATGTTTCCATTGCAGTCAGAGGGGCCACAAGAAGGCCCATTGTCCGAGTTTGTATTCAGCAGGGCAGGTGCCAGCTCCTGCCCCTGGGACTTCGAGAGCCACCAACGGACAACAGGGCCGGGTAAGGGCGCCTACGGCTCGGAGCCGAGTTTTCCGGTGGATTTCAGCAGAGATTCGAGCAGCACTGAGTGATGGAGGTATGTATCTTTTACTTTTATGTCAACTATTATTTGTGATATTATTGTTATGTTGCTGCATTGTTATCAATAAGCTTAAGTGTTGGGGTATTATACTACCTGCTTGTGACTGAATTTTATGCCATCTGCATACCTTGGAATTAGAATGGTGAATTAGAGGTCGTCCCCTCTAGATCAGGTTACTTCAGATACAGTAACTATAGCATGTATGTGTAAGATGCAGTAATGCCTTACTACTTGCAAAAGGCGTTAGTCGGGTAATGATCAGTTATATTTTTAGTAGTGATAACCCAGAGTTTTTAGTGGAGTAGCTAGCGGTCAGTAAGGAAGTGGGTTGGGGATGTGCACCCTAAACGCAGGTTCTCGGGATGTAGTCCCTAAAGCAAATACAGTTAAGGATCAAAGGGTGCTCAGTCAGATAGCAAGAAGGGTGCGGATCTAGTAAGAGTTAGTTGGAGCGCTGGCAAGGGTAAACGTCGGCGGACAGCATATCGCCCTTTTAATGGAAGGAAGGTTGGAAATCCTTTCGACCAGTGAGCAGTAAGGAACTAGCCGAATCCAAGTGGGGGAGAACCCTCCGAGTATACAAGGATAAGAGCCACGTAGACCCAGAATGAGTGCGCGGCCTCTGAGAAGAAATGATAGTAGCACAGTGATGGATGGATTGAGAAGTTCAGAATTGGGAGTTCGAGAACTTTCCCAGCAGTTAGTTCATGTAATCGAGATGGTTAGAAGTTGGTTGGGAATCCAGGATTGGAGGACCACCTGTAGGGCTCAAGTGAGTCAGAATGAGGATCCTAAGAACGGTTAACAAGAGATGTTTTCGTATTAGTAGCCAGTGACTGAGTCAGCATGCAGAATTGTGTAGATTCAGGAGTTGGGAGTTTGGAAACTTCCCAACAATAGCTTCTTGTATCCGGATTACTAGACGGTTGGTTTGGGAACCAAGCCGAAGAATTCCTCAACGAAGCGCTAAGTATATCAAGGATATAAGATGTCGAGGTTGATGCAGTATTCGAAGATTGAGGGCTGGTTTTGAGAAATCAGGATGAGGAATCACTAGCGGGACTAGGGATAGTCAGGATGTCTTCGAGATAGTAGTAGAGTGTTGTAAGTCTGCAGGGGTAGCCGTAGCATTCACTAGCAGTCAGATAGTAGTAGTAGTGTTGTAAGTCTGCGGGAGTAGCCGTAGCATTCACTAGTAGTCAGATAGTACTAGTAGTGTTGTAAGTCTACGGGGGTAGCCGTAGCATTCACTAGCAGTCAGATAGTAGTGGTAGTGTTGTAAGTCTGCGGGGGTAGTCGTAGCATTCACTAGCAGTCAGATAGTAGTAGTAGTGTTGTAAGTCTGTGGGGGTAGCCGTAGCATTCACTAGCAGTCAGATAGTAGTAGGCTGTTGTAAGTCTGCGGGGGTAGCCGTAGCATTCACTAGCAGTCAGATAGTAGAAGTAGTGTTGTAAGTCTGCGGGGGTAGCCGTAGCATTCACTAGCAGTCAGATAGTAGTAGTAGTGTTGTAAGCCTACGGGGGTAGCCGTGGCATTCATTAGCAGCCAGATAGTATTGGAGAGTTGTAAGTCTGCGGGTGTAGCCGTGACTTTTATCAGATTGGTAGGCAGCATGAGCGCGTTGTTGGACGCGGGAATGCAGTAATTCCCACCCGTTCGGGTGCAGCAGTGAGGATATGGGAATCCACGGGTTAGATTTCGGATTTCCCAAATGGTTCAGTTATGGTTAAGTTAGCAATTTGGCTATAGATCGTCACATCAGTTATGAGATCAGAGTAGCAGTAGACCGTTGGGGTTCGGGTACGTTAAGGGCTACCGTCATTCTGGGAGCCATCATGTTGTTAGTTGTGGAATTGATGATGTCAGGATGTGACGTATGGGTCCGATCGATTGTATCGGAAGGTTGTTAGAGCATCAGTGACAGGATAGCTAGTGGAAACTAGTTCCAAAGAAAGATTTCGTTCAGAAGTCGTGGGAGCGACTAAGTAAGGAGTCCTTTGACTCCACAGTTGAGTTGGAACTCAGTGTTTCAGTCAGTTCAGTGCATCAGGTAGTTCAGTGTTTCGGGGAGTTCAGTGCTTCAGTCAGTTCAGTGTTTCGGGCAGCTCAGTGTTTCAGGCATGTTCAGTATTGCAGGCAGTTCAGTGTTTGGATAGCTTCAGAGTTTTGGACATGTATTAGTATTTGTGTTGGAATGCAAGTGCTGGCAGTATAGTTGGTTGATTTGAAAATGGCAAGTCCCTCTCAGCAGGATCAGTTGAGCTTTCTGCCAAGTATAAGTGATCTGTAAGGATAACTAGGCAAGTAACTTTTCTTTCAGGATGGAAGGCTCGAGTTAGTAGTCAAATAAGAGATAAGTAGGCTAGTTCCAGCAGCATCGATTCAGTATGGATGGCAAAATGGATAGAACAGTTATAGATAGTAGAAGTATCTTCCGGAGTCGCTGGGAGCGACTAGGAGATTGCGATGGAGTGTAGTGACCGGTGGGAGTCCGGTAACTCAGATATCGGCAAATTAGTTAGACCAGGGTAGTCTCAGTGCATCCGGTAGGCAGATGAGGGGCAACAGAATTTTCAGTCGGAGGAAGTAACATTGAGGAAATTATGGAAAAGAGAAGGATTCAGTATGTACCAGCAGTAGTGACCAGCATTGTGAGTGGCTAGAGTGATGGACAAAAGGGTGTTAGTTTTCCCAGACAAAGAGCTAGAGGCAGTTCGCAGGACAGTTGGCCTTAGCAAACTTCGAGGACGAAGTTTAGTTTAAGTGGGGGAGAGTTGTAACACCCAAAATCAAAAAGGTCAAGAAAGGAAAGGAAAAACCCTAAGTTAAAGAGGGTTGACTCGTCGAGTCCAGGGAGGAACTCGGCGATTCGGAGCGGGATCCGGGTGTAAAGCAAGTGACCGACTCGGCGAGTCAGGTCTGGGTTGGGAAACCCTAATTTCGGGACTTGGTACCCTATTTAAGCATCTTAATCTCTTTCCTAGGGCTCATTTGCGGCCCTATAGTCCAGAACCAGAAACCCTAAGCCTCCATTGTTGTTCAATCAAGTTTTCTTGCTAATTTGGGTGATTTGAAGGAAGAAGGAAGAAGGCACTCTTTGGGGATTCAAGAATTGGCAGAAGATCCAGAGCTTGTGAGGTCTTCCAGAGCATTTGAAGGTAATGAGTCGGTACCTTCCCTCTTTTGCATATAGATCAACCTTTATCTTGGGATTTGGGACTTTTAGGACCAGTTTATGAGCTATTCCGAGTTAGAAGCCCAGATCTGAAGTTGCTACTTCAGATTTATGTGTATCTTGGCCTGGAGAATCATAAAGCATCAGTTTATGGGTTGATTGTTGAGCCCCTTTGTCTCAAACCTTAGTTTATAGTGATTTGAGCCTAGATCTCGTTAGCTACACGTAAAGTTTGCCACTTTACGTAAGGAATAGGCTTTAGAAGAGTGGATCTACAGTTTGGAGTCCATGCATGACTCTAAAGTCCTCTGCATGTATGTAGATCTGATGGGACTCAACGAGTCCTTCGAGTGGACTCGGCGAGTAGCTTGAAGATGAGGAGGAACTCGACGAGTAGGTTGAACAGCTCGTCGAGTCGGATGAAGTTAGGCATGAACCCGGTGAGTTGGAAGAACAACTCGACGAGTTGGTTGAAGATTGCCTTGGACTCGGCGAGTCTATTCTTGGACTCAGCAAATCAGGTCGCGAAACCTCAAACCCTTCAAGTTGAAACTCGAACCAGTGAGTCGGGTGGAGACTCAGCGAGTTGGTCAGGTCAGGACTCGGGAATAGTTGACTCGGCGAGTCATGGACTGACTCGGCGAGTCGAGTCGCGAATAGAAAGACCCTGAGCATATGAACTCGGCGAGTTATTAGGTGGACTCGGCGAGTAGGGTTGACCTGGAAGGTTAACTTTGACCAGGATTTTGACCTTGACCAGAGTTGACCTAGTTGACCTTTGGTAGCTCGAGGAGCTAGTGGAGCAGCAGTTCAGAGTCAGAGGTCAAGTAGCAGTCAAAAGGATTAGCAACATCAGTTCAGCAGTCTCAGGTGAGTTTCCCTCCAGTAGGAACGGGTCTAAGGCCACAATGCCGGCCCGTTTAGCTAGTAGTAGTTTCCGGATTTTGATCTGATGCAGTAGTTAGTATGTTTGATGCCTTCGTGGCTCAGACAGGATTTATGTGTTATGTGTTCCGGGCTGCGGCCCAATGTAGTATCCAGTATATGTGTGTTCATGCTAGTTGATATGTTTATGTTATGTTCTGCCCAGTTAGTCCGGACTTCGGTCCGATGCAGGGGGCAAGGCCCCAGTTAGTCCGGACTTCGGTACGATGCAGGGGGCAAGGCCCCAGTCAGTTAGTCCGGACTTTGGTCCGATGCAGGGGGCAAGGCCCCAGTTAGTCCGGACTGCGGTCCGATGCATGGGGCATGGCCCAGACAGGAGTTATGTGCTTATGCTAATTGATATGTGATCAGTCAGTTAGCTTCGGGCTTCGGTCCGATGTAGGGGACAAGGTCCCAATTAGTCAGCTTCGGACTTCGGTCCGATGTAAGGGACAAGGTCCCAGTCAGTCAGCTTCATACTTTGGTCCGATGTAGGGGACAAGGTCCCAGTCAGTCAGCTTCGGACTTTGGTCCGATGTAGGGGGCAAGGCCCAGACAGGAGTTATGTGCTTATGCTAATTGATATGTGATCAGTCAGTTAGCTTCGGGCATCGGTCCGATGTAGGGACAAGGTCTCAATCAGTCAGCTTCGGACTTCGGTCCGATGTAGGAGACAAGGTCCCAGTCAGTCAGCTTCGGACTTCGGTCCAATGTAGGGGACAAGGTCCCAGTCAGTTAGCTTCGGACTTCGGTCCGATGTAGGGGACAAGGTCCCAATCAGTCAGCTTCGGACTTCGGTCCGATGTAGGGGACAAGGTCCCAATCAGTCAGCTTCGGACTTCGGTCCGATGTAGGGGACAAGGTCCCGGTCAGTCAGCTTCGGACTTCGGTCCGATGTAGGGGACAAGGTCCTAGTCAGTCAGCTTCGGACTTCGGTCCGATGTAGGGGACAAGGTCCCAGTCAGTCAGCTTCGGACTTCTGTCCGATGGAGGGGGCAAGGCCCCAATATGTGCTTTATATGTTATTGCATGGTATGTGGTAGTTTGGGGGAGCTCACTAAGCTTCGTGCTTACAGTTTCAGTTTTAGTTTCCGTTTTAGTTTCAGGTACTTCGTGCTTACCATCTCACGATCACTCGAGATAAAATTCCATGAAGTGATTCTAGTGAGCGTGGGTTGTGTCCAATGCTCATAACTTATGAGCACTCATGATTGTTCTAGCCATGTCCAACACCTTAGACCTCTGCAACCAATCATGACAGTCTTGATTCATACCTACCTCCGACATATGACGGAATGTGGAGGTTTGAATAATATGATATACCAAACATAATTATTCTGGAAGTCAAAACATGCAAACGAAATATAGTAAAGGATCGACAAGAGATAGCAACACTTTACTCATAAATAAAACACCTTTTATTCATCATCTAATGTCAATTACACTTTACAAATTTCATAATTTATATAACTACTAAAACTTATATCATCCTTCAGCCCTATGCTTCGAGCATGCTGGAGATGCTTAACCCTACTCAGTCCCTTCATGAGGGGATCTGTTGGGTTCTCATTCGATGATACCCTCTTTGCCATGAGGATTCCTTCTTCTATGCGATGTCTGATAAAATGATATTTTATGTCGATGTGTATGGATCTTCCGTGATCCCTTTGTTCCTTGGCTAAGGCAACAACACTTTCACTATCACAGAAAATTTCCATGGGCTCCTTTATGGATGGTACAACTGCAAGGTCTCCAATGAAGTTCTTTAGCCATATTGCCTCCTTTGCTGCCTCGCTCGCTGCTATATACTCTGATTCACAAGTGGAATCAGCCACTGTCTCCTGCTTGGAACTCTTCCAAGTGATTGCTCCTCCGTTTAAGGTAAAGACCCAGCGCGAATGAGAGCGGAAATTATCTCTATCAGTCTGGAAGCTAGCATCACTATACCCTACAACTCTCAAGTCATCACTCTCGCCGAGGGTAAGGACCCAGTCCTTAGTCCTCCGTAGGTACTTGAGGATATTCTTTACCGTAGTCCAGTGTGGCTTGCCTGGATTCCCCTGATACCTGCTAACCATGCTCAAGGCAAAGGCTATATCAAATCGAGTACACGTCATAGCATACATGATCGAGTCTACTGCTGAAGCATAAGGTAATTGACTCATTTCTGCTATCCCATCCTCGGTACTTGGGCTTTGTGTCATACTCAATCCGACGTTACTCTGGATGGGTAACTCTCCTTTCTTGGAGTTCTACATGCTGAATCTCTTCAACCCCTTGTCCAAGTATGTACTTTGACTAAGTCCAATTAGTCTTTTACTCCGGTTTCTCAAAATCCTTAGCCCTAGAATATAGGATGCTTTTCCTAGGTCCTTCATAGAGAAACACTTCCCATGCCAGGACTTAACTTCCTGTAGAGTTGGGATGTCATTTCCTATGAGTAGTATCTCAACCACATACAATACCAAAAAGCTAACTATACTCCCACTAGCCTTGACATAAACACAAGATTCATCTTCACTCCTAGAAATGCCAAATTCCTTGACCTTTTCATCAAGGCAAAGATTCCATCTGCGAGGTGTTCGCTTTAATCCATAAATGGATTTCTCAAGCTTACACACTCTATTAGGGTACTCTTTGCTGACAAAACCTTCTGGCTGACTCATGTAAACATCTTCAGTCAACTTTCGATTAAGAAAAGCGGTTTTGACATCCATTTGCCATATTTCATAGTCATGAAATGCAGCTATGGCTAACATAACCCTAATATAGTTAATCTTGGCTACTGGAGAAAAGGTCTCATCATAGTCCATTCTAGGAATTTGAGAGAAGCCCTTTGCAACCAGTCGAGCCTTATAAGTGTGTACATTACCATCCATGTCGGTCTTCTTCTTGAAGATCCATTTCCACCCTACAGTCTTACGACCTGGTACATTCTCAACCAAGTTCCAAACTTGATTGTCATACATGGATTGTATCTCGCTATCCATAGCCTCTTTCCATTTCACATAATCGGGGCCTGTCATGGCTTCCGCGTAGCTGTTAGGTTCATCCAGACCTACTAGTGTCTCATCACTAATAAGTGTCTCACCTTTCGCAGTAATATGGAAACCATAGTAATGCTTAGGTGCATTCCTAACTCTTGTGGAACGCCTCAGAGGTACAGACTCGTCAATTGGCTCAACAGGAGTTTCCTCCTCAAGTTGAAGGCCTGGGTTTGAAGTTCCTTCACCACTTGACTCTTGAAGTTCTTCAAGGTCAATTTGCCTCCCACTGTCTCCTTGGCTTATAAATTCTCTCTCTCGAAAGACTCCTCTTCTTGCTACAAAGAACACATTATCACTAGGTCTGTAGAAGAGGTAACCAAAGGATCTTTTGTTGGATTAGTGTCTAAGTCCATAACTATTTTGGTATGTACTTGACCTGATGGTGCATGGTCCTTTTGGGTTGCCTTCACCAAAGCAACTTGATAGGATGAATTATGGAGAGAAAGGATTAAATATGATTTATTAATATATTATGAGAATAATATATTAAAGGAGAAATCATATTGTTTAATTAATATTAGTCAAGAATTAATTGGTAATTAGTTTTGTGACTAAAAGAGATTAATTAAACTTAAGGGACTGGAATTGTAATTATAAGATAATTGAAATTTGGGCTATGGATTGCCTTATACTAAGGAGTGGACGAATTCTATGGGAAACCCATGGGAAAATCGTCCAAGGCCTTAATTAAAGGAGTCCATGGGTTGCTTAGGGCTTAAGCATCCAAATTAGGGTTTCCTTGTTAGATAACCCTAATAGCCTCACTATATATAGAACCCTTAAGGCTAAAAAACGTGGGGAACTTCTCTTCTAGGGTTAGAACACGTTTTGGGCAGTCTCCTTCCTCTCTCCTCTTCATCCTCTTGCTTATGGTGTTTGTGAACCATTAGAGGAGTGACATTTGTGACTCTAAGCTTTCTAAAGTCAATACAAGGAGGAATTGGACTGTTATAGCTACATAACAATCAAGGTAATATCTTAAACCTATTCTAATGTTAATATGATTACTTGTATGCTAGAATTAGGGTTTATAGTCTTGGATAACTTGCATGTACAGTAGAGAAACCTAGATCCAAGCATTAGGGTTTGTAAAAGCACATAGGATGTTCTTAGGACCAAAACCCATCAGTGGTATCAAAGCCTTGATTGGTTTCTATTGTATTGATGCCTTGTTAATTTGTTCATGCTTAAAAAATCGTTTTTTGCCTCCTGCCTGATGTACTCGGCGAGTAGGCCCCTATTCGGCGAGTCCATAAGGGGACTCGACGAGTTTAGCTGTCAGACAAGCGGATTTTCGGGATTTTTACCTATTTTGACTTAGGATAATTGCCATAATTGTTTAAACTTAATAGAATTAGAATTTTGTTAATCCCTTATGATTATCCTTGTCAAAATAAAAGATTTTGGTCATCTAATTAGATAATTGTTACCGTATTTTATATATGTTAAGTTATGGAAATTATTTGATCATTATCTTGCAAGAGTTTGAACTAGATCTAATTAGATAACCACCAATTATAGTTAATTGCCTTATTTGAATTATGTGATCTAGAATATTCTTGACAAAGTTTGGAAAAGTTTCAAATTAATCCCTTTAGGTTTTATAGTTTAAATTAGAACTCAAAAGTTTAGTTTTGAAATTTAAATAGTTGAAACCCTAATGTTTTGAAAAGGTTTCAAAACTTACCCTCAAGTTTTTGAATTTAAATTTTGATTAAAAGTTTAATTTTGATGTATATTTATATTCTAAACCCTAAATTTTTGAAATGTTTCAAAACTTGTCCTCAAGTTTTGGAATTTAAATTTTGATTAAAGGTTTAATATAGGAATGTTAAATTCTAAAACCCTTGTAGTGTTTTGAAAAGTTCATATCACACCCTTATGGTTTTATTAATTAATTAAGGTGTATAATTAAAAGAGGTTTAATAAATCCATAAAAGTTTAGGTTTACAATTTAATTGAATTAAAAGTAGAATCGTTAAATTTGACCACCTAGTATTTTAAAAGTGTAAAATACACCCTATACTATATATAACATTAAAAGTCTAACATTATATATATGTATGAGTAAAAGTCAGTCTTACCGTTAGTAAGCCTCATTCACAAAGTTGGTCTATAAGGGGTGTTTAAGGAAATTGCCTATAAAATGGCGATTGAATGGGTATCCACTCTTACCCACCGCACTCTTGACTAGTGGAGAGTCGTTAGCCGAACGGGTAGGATAGGACAAAACCTTCCATTATAAGTATAATGAAGTAAAAAAGTAACTAAATGTTTTACAAATTCCCAATCTTAGTTACTTAGGCAAAAGTGAATTGATGCAATTCAATGAAATTACACTTTGTTCCCTTGCGAAGAAGTTAGTGGAGTGTGTGTGGTTAACCGGCACACTAAATGTTCTAAGCAAAGGTAGCAAAGGGACTCAATGTTTGTCATAGTTCGGTGGAGCGTGTGTGGTTTACCGGCACATCGAATAGGTGACTGTAACATGTGAGGGCACCATGTAAGTTTGCATGGTTATTCACACCGGCTTTGTGATCCTCGGCATCCCAGTCACAAACTAGAGGGGCATATCGAGATTTAAACATCCCATTGAAATGTTCAATGAATCTCAAAGGATCTAGGAGTTTTCATATATTTAAAACTTAAATTTCTTTTTCATGGTGGAAATTAGTGAATCGTCATTCACTTACCTTCAAATATTCTGTAACTAGATTACGGCATCCCTTTTCTAGGTTGTAGCGTATTGTGTTGGGTCCTAGCCTTAGTATCTCATTTGGGTCATTTACTAAGGACTCAATCAATCAACTAACTGGAATTCGTTTTTCTCCCGTTTTGACAACTATGGTCTTCCTAAATCCCGTGGAACAAGCATTCCACATGAAGATGGTATTCCACGATTCGATCGAGGAACAAGAAATCATGCTTCACTTCCTCCACCTCCTCCAATTATTCTCCCTAACCCACAAGTTCGAAGGCTTGAAAAGTTCAAGCTCACTCAAGCCCTTTTGGCAAGTAAACATAAAGAAGGAAAGTCGGTGTGTGCACACGTCCGAGGGATGAAGTCACACATTGATAGGTTAAGAATGCTGGGATCCGTTGTCTGTGAGGAGATGGATGTTGATTTGGTTCTTCAGTCACTTCCTAACTCGTATAGTGAGTTCGCAAGAGAGTACTATACGATGAACCACGACATGACCTTAATAGATCTCACCTATAGGCTTATTGCTGCTGAATCAGCAATGGTTTGGCGCAATAGAAAAGCAAAGTTGATTGGTGAATCTGCCTTCAAGACCTCTATGGATATAGATAATGGCAACGAAAGACTTGCTATGATCAAAAAGTTTGATCATAAGAGAAAGGCAATGTCTGAAGTAGTTCCATGTCCTGTTCCATAAGAGTCAATCTGCTTTTATTGCCAATGGAAGGGGCATTGGAGATGAAGCTGCCCTATTTACCTAAGAGATCTAAGAGATGGGAGAGTCAAATGTATGGCTTTGCTTTAGGTAAAATCCATTGACTAACTCTTTTAAGCTCCTATCCTAGATTCTTAATGTGATAAGATTACAATTAGATCGAAGAAAAGAAAGGAAGCTTAAGGGAAGAAGTGAGCAGAGTCCAACCGTGAAGAAATGGATTTCGATCGCATTACTTGAAAATTAGATTCTTGAGTTGCTACTTAGAGTTAGAATTAGATTGCTAAGAAAGATGTATTAGCATAGTTTTTCAATGAATTGCATTGTAAGGACAAATTTTTCCGCAATAAAATAAATTTTGATTTTATATTATCCTTGCAATAGCATACATGAAAATTGATGTTTGAGAGTTTCTAATATTAGCAATAATGGATTTGATTCTTAATTATGCCGTTTGTGGAAATGTCGAGAATTTACCAAATAGGGAGAGTTTTTCATCGCCCAAGTTTCAATTGGATAGAAACTTGGAATCATGCAACTTGGTTGCACGATGAATGAGAAATTTCATATTTGGGAAATTAGACTAATTCGTTGACAAAGCGTCAAGTGAAGGACTAGGAGATCGAGTACACAAAGTTGCGTATTGATCAAGTCCACCATAAGAGTAACAAAGATATTTGTCATGATTTACTAAAAGTTTAGTAAATATGATTATACTTATAAGATTAAGTGTAATTCGGAATTGATTAAAAAGGTTTAAATCAATAGCAGAACGAACAAGAAGAATCAAGTAGGCAGAAAGATAAAAGGTTCTCCATTCTAAGAAGAAGGGAGAGTACCTTCTATGCTTTATGATAGGTCTTAATGATTAAGAACCACATCTCAATTTATCCTCTAAGTGAGTCTTAGTACAATTGTATGTTTAAGAAGAGGAATAAAGAATTGAAGAAATGGTTAAATCAAAAAGTCAATCATACTTCGTTCCAATAACAAGTCTTAAAGTTAAGATTGTGACATTGAGTGAAAAAGTATTAAGAAGGTTTATAACATTCATCAAATGTGGAAAGTTGTGATGTCTTGGATAAGACAAAGAACAACTAGGACCAATTTATGAAGTGTTTTTTATAAAAGCTACACTAACTCTTGAATATTTGTTTGTCAAGAAATGTTTATTGACAAGAGAATCTTATATGTCAAGGAGTCAGTGGGAGTCTTAATGGTCTTGAAAGGGTTCAAGAACAAATAAACCTTATCGATCATCACTACCACACGAGTTGAGGTTTACAACCTATCGTGTTGACATTGTTTTGTTTCTGTGCTGTTCCAATTGAGTTAATTATGCATGTGAGTTCTATGAGTTCTCATTTTGAACGCATAAAAGGCAAGGCACCTTAATAAATGAAAGGTACATTGATAGGAAAGGGTGAGCTGCTTAACTATTTGGAAGACATGGTGGGCAGCTGTGCTACCATAAGGCAAGAAATCAAGATTAAGAAAGTTTGGTCCATATGAGTTTGAATTTGTCATAAACTTTGGTTTTAACAAATTCATATGGATAGGAACACATACACCGTTTAAATCTAAGTGTCATAAGATTTCCTCCTTCATGAAAATGATTGTGAGGAAATACTTTCACTAAGAAAGATTTTAAAAAGATAGTGATTGTAAAATTACATTCTCGAATTCGATTATGGTTACGGTATCCCTTTCCATGATTTGAATTGTGAGGTTTGGCAATTAGTCTTAATTGTTTAGAAACACATATGAACTATCTAAGGCAAAGGTGTATAAGTTTAAGAGGCCTTGATAAAAGATTATCAAAGAATTAAGTATTAGAAACATGGACTTAAAAAATTCAATAT
Organism: Lactuca serriola; assembly: GCF_051521515.1. Classification (NCBI taxonomy): domain Eukaryota; kingdom Viridiplantae; phylum Streptophyta; class Magnoliopsida; order Asterales; family Asteraceae; genus Lactuca; species Lactuca serriola. The sequence continues at coordinate 8,724,422 of NC_136410.1, forward strand.
GTATTGTCTTTTTGGAAGTTAAGATGTTTATGAATACATGTCGAAGCTAGTGGGAGCATAAGTGTTATGTTTTATAATAATCATCATGATAGTGGGAGCATAAATATTATGATTGTATGATTATTAAGGCACGTATTGCAAGTTGGCAATATTAATTATAGAAAACAAGAGTTATACCTTGCAAAGTCTTAAGGGTTGTAAAGTTGTTTTGCTATAATTAAGGGAGAGAATATTATGCTTCATTTCAAATCTAAAGGCTTAGGTTGAGAAATGTTAATAAATTTAGTCAAAGGTACATAGTGTGTTCTTAAAATTTCGATTATGATTACGGCATTCCTCTTCACAATTCGATTTATGAGAACATAGCAAATAAAACATTATGCATCGTGTCCCATACGCTTCGGGTATAGGATCGATTGCAAATGCTATAATATTTGACCATTCTAAAATTTTCCAAATGTCTAGCGCATTTTGAGGGAAAAGGGACTAGAATCGGTTTTGACTAAAATAATTAAACAACTATCAAAGGACAATCCAAAGTTCGACGAAGATTGTTTGCTTGTGAGTAGTTGGAAGCATGGTATTGAATGGACCATATCGACATTATTGTGAATAGAAAAGATTCTATTAAGAATGAGTTGTCATATGGAAAATATGGAAATGTTTCCATATTGGATGGACCATATCGACATTATTATGAATAGATAAGATTCTATTAAGAATAAGTTGTCATATGGAAAATATGGAAATGTATCCATAGTGGAAATTGAATATTGAAAAAAAATCTATGACTAGATTAGAAACCTTTATGCAAAAGGATGTTCAAAGGAATGTACTTTGAGTGAGAGACATCATATCTAAGGAGTTGTCTTGTAACAATCTTCGATAGAGGACTTTGTAATATCATTGGCAATAGTCTTTGTGACTTTGGTGCGGTGACATTACGAAAGGATCATTGCATAGAATGTTAGAATCTAGCTTATTCTATAAGTAGCAAGAATTTGAAATTCTTTCACTTATGAAAAGGATTTGGAGTTGTGAAATGAGAATGATTGGAAATGTGCTCAATTTGGTCTATTTCACAAAGTAAGAACCATAGGTAAACATTGTGTGCATGCTAAGAGCATGGGACAAGTGTAATAATTCAAGTAAGAAGTTGATTACCCGAAACGACAAATAACGAGTAATCGATATGGTGATAAATAAAAGGTGTTTTATTTATACTCAAAGGTTTGAGGGCATATGGGATTAGTATTATTCTTGTGTTTCACATTTGCATGTTTTGACTTCCTGAATAATTTAATTGGTTAAGAACAGTTAAATTATTCGAACGGGCCACAGTTGTTCATATGTTGGAAGTAGGTATGAATGAAGACTGTCGAGAATTGGTGTGTGGATTGTCTAAAGAGCATTAGACATAAGCAAATGTTTGCTGCAATGTTCATGAGTGCTTATGAATATGATTTGAGCATTGGATTAAACCCACGCTCACTTGGATCACTCCATGAATTGTATCGCGAGTGATTGGTGAGACGATAACATCTTATATTCTTGAAACCGAGATGTCTGAGTTATATCTTGCAAATCGGTTGCACATTGATAATATGTAAACGCACTAGTAACTTGGTGTTATAAAACATATTGTTGTGTGTGATTCGGTGAGTGAGTGCAAGCAAGCATTGTATCAAAGTTTATCCGTTCCTTTTATCCAAAGTAGGATAAAAACGATATCTTTGGGCCCCTCGATGTTTTAGTGATGACAAACGTAAATGCTCGGCCGGGCTAGGGCTAATTCGATTTGTTCAATTAGTCAGTCGTCATAAATCGGGAATCGAGATATAGTACAAAGAGAATGATTTGAAATCATATCTCATATGATATCTAGAATGGAGGAATATATGATCCCTTATCTAAAGGACACGCGTATCTGATAGGATCAGAGTTGACAACGGCTTTGGAAAGCTACGATTGCAGATCAGGATCTGAAGTCATATGCATAATAGTTGTTAGACTTATCCAAGTGGGAGACTGTTGGATTAGTGTCTAAGTCCATAACTATTTTGGTATGTACTTGACTCGATGGTGCGTGGTTCTTTTGGGTTGCGTTCACCAAAGCAACTTGATAGGATCAATTATGGAGAGAAAGGATTAAATATGATTTATTAATATATTATGAGAATAATATATTAAAGGAGAAATCATATTGTTTAATTAATATTAGTCAAGAATTAATTGGTAATTAGTTTTGTGACTAAAAGAGATTAATTAAACTTAAGGGACTGGAATTGTAATTATAAGATAATTGAAATTTTGGCTATGGATTGCCTTATATTAAGGAGTGGACGAATTCTATGGGAAACCCATGGGAAAATCGTCCAAGGCCTTAATTAAAGGAGTCCATGGGTTGCTTAGGGCTTAAGCATCCAAATTAGGGTTTCCTTGTTAGATAACCCTAATAGCCTCACTATATATAGAACCCTTAAGGCTAAAAAACGTGGGGAACTTCTCTTCTAGGGTTAGAACACATTTTGGGCAGCCTCCTTCCTCTCTCCTCTTCATCCTCTTGCGTATGGTGTTTGTGAACCATTAGAGGAGTGACATTTGTGACTCTAAGCTTTCTAAAGTCAATACAAGGAGGAATTGGATTGTTATTGCTACATAACAATCAAGGTAATATCTTAAACCTATTCTAATGTTAATATGATTACTTGTATGCTAGAATTAGGGTTTATAGTCTTGGATAACTTGCATGTACAATAGAGAAACCTAGATCCAAGCATTAGGGTTTGTAAAAGCACATAGGATGTTCTTAGGACCAAAAACCATCATCTTTGTGGGTAGCCGATGAAAATACACCTCTTGCTCCGGGGTTCTAGCTTATCATTAGACTCGCGCCTCACAAAAGCCTCACAACCCCAAATCTTGATGTGGTCCAGTTTAGGTACTTTACCAGTCCACATCTCGTGAGGAGTTTTGGCAACTTTCTTTGTAGGGACTAGATTAAGAATATGGGCGACAATCTCTAAGGCATACCCCCAGAATGAGATTGCTAGCCAAGCTCGACTCATCATGGAACGAACCATATCCAACAAGGTTCAATTACACCTCTCAGCCACAGCATTCAACTACGGTGTCCTGGGAGGTGTCAATTGTGAGACAATCCCACATTCCCTAAGATAGTCGAGGAACTCTGAACTAAGATACTCACCACCTCGATCGGATCGAAGCATCTTAATGTTCCTGCCCAATTGATTCTCAACTTCCTGTTTAAATTCCTTAAACCTTTCGAAAGTCTCTGACTTATGCTTGATTAAGTAGACATATCCATATCTACTGTAATCATCAGTAAAAGTCAAATAATAACGATTAGCATCCCTTGTGGCATGTTTGAATGGTCCACACACATCCGTGTGTACAAGGTCCAACAAACCTTCACCCCTTTCACAAGAACCTGTGAAGGGTGACTTTGTCATTTTCCCAAGTAAGCATGATTCGCAACTATCATCTGACTTTAGGTCAAATGACTCCAAGACTCCATCCTTTTGGAGTTAGCCTATGCGTTTCTTGCTTATATGTCCAAGACGACAATGCCATAATGATGCTTTATCCAAGTTATTATTATTAACAGAATCAATACACAATACATTATTTCCTAAGTTATCAACCACAGATACTGTTTCATACACGCCATCACAAGGTAATGCTTTAAAATAAAGAACATTATTAAAGAAAGCATTAACCGAACCAACTTCACTATCAAATGAAAAGGTGAAACCTTGTTTATACAATGCATGAAAGGAAATAATATTTCTTGCTATTTATGGTGAATAACAACACTTATTCAAATCTAAACTAAACCCACTACTTAGCGATAAAGTATAAACTCCAATCTTGGTGACAGGTGAAGCTTTCCTGTTTCCCATGATCAAGTTTATTCTTCCTTGCTCCACATTCTCACTTCTTCTTAGTCCCTGTAAATCAAAACAGATATGAATACCACAACCGGTATCAAGGACCCAAGAATTAGAATGGGGTGAGTTATTAGATAAGATAGTGTAAATACCTGCATGGTTGGGTTTAACTTTCCCATCCTTCACATCTTGCTGGTACTTTGGGCAGTTCCGCTTCCAATGTGCCTTTTCATGGAAATAGAAGCATTCAGTCTCTTTTGGGTCAGAAGGAGTGACGAAACCTTTCTTGGTTCCACTTGAAGAGGAGCCATCAAGGGTCCTAACCTTGGTACCCTTTGAAGAACTCTTTCTCTTCTTCCCTCGTCCTTTCCCGATTGCCAGGACAGGGGCAGAGTTTGTAGGAGTAGGAGTAGTAACAACCGCCTTACCCTTAAGACCACTTTCCGCGGTCTTTAAGAGTCCTTGAAGTTTGCTGAGAGTGACCTCTTCCTTGTTCATGTGGTATGTCATGCGAAATTCATCATAACATGAAGGTAAGGAGTGTAAAATAATATCTATTGCTAGCTCCTTGGGGAAGTTCACATTAAGCTTCAGCAAGCGGTCCACAAATCTTTGCATTTTCTGCATGTGGCCCGTGATGGGTTCTCCATCCTTCATTCAGGTTGTTATCATGGAGGAGATGATTTCATACCTCTCTTGTTGTGCACTTTGATGGTATCTTTCCATAAAATCTTGGTGCATTTCAAAAGGGTAGTAGTCCTCATAGGACTTTTGGAGATCGGTTGTCATAGTGGCCATCATGATGCATGCCACCTTGGTGGCATCCCTTTCATGTGCCCTAAAGTCAGCGATTTCTTGAGGAGTAGCAACTGTCTCATCAATCTCCTTAAGCTCCTTATCGAGGACATATTCTTTGTCCTCGTAGCGGGTAATCATTCGGATGTTTCTGATCCATTCATTAAAGTTGGATCCATCAAAAGTGACTTTCCCACACAAGTTCATAAGAGAAAATGAGCCATTAGGATTAGAGCCAGAAGCAGCAGTGTTTGCAGACATCTGAAGAGAAGAAAATTTTAGTTTAGACATAGAGATAGTCCTTAATAAAACACCCAAATGTAGTATTAAGGCTAGGACCCAATCACAATATATTATACTTAGAAGAGGTATGCCGTAATCTAAGTAATAACATATTTGAAAGGTAGGTGAATGACGATTCACCAATTTCCACCAAAGTCGAAATATTAAAATATTTAATTTGGTTCTTAGAAACTCCTAGATTCTTTTCAGATTCAATGAACTTTTCAAAGGCATGTTTCAATCTCGAGTGTGCCCTCCAAGTTTTGTGACTGGGATGCCTAGGATCATAAAACGAGGTGTGAAGTAACCATGCAAATTACTTGGTACCCTTAATAAATTACCCCTCAGTCGATGTGCCGGTTAACCACACACGCTCCATCGATACTATGATAAATATTAAGTCACCCTTTACCTACCTTGTAAGTCCAAGTTAGTGTGTCGGTTAACCACACACGCTCCACTAACGACTTAGACAAAGTGTAAAGTGTAATTTCATGGATTAGCACTTTATTCACATTCTTCCTAAAGTAACTAAGATTGGAAATTTAATAAAACATTTAGTTACTTTATAATATTCATCATTCTTTTATGAAAATTTATAAGTCCTTGTCTTACCCATTCAGCTAACGACCCTCCACCAGTCAAGGAAGCGGTGGGTGAGAGTGGACACCCATTAAGTTGCCATTTTATAGGCAACAACCTTATACCCACCTTATAGACCGGCTTCGTGAATGAGGCGTACTAGCGGTAAGACGTATTTGATCTTATACATATATATTATTATTAACTTATAATATTATAAGTATAAGGGTTGAATTTTAACTTTTAAAATTCTAAGGGTTGGAACTAAAGTTTTAATCAAGACTTTACTTGTTCCAAAACTTGATGGCAAGTTTTGTAAACTTTCAAAACTTTTCATTTCTTGTAAGTTATGAGTTTATTAGGGTATGAAAATGAAGACTCTTCATTTTTATAACCCATGTGTTCTTTTAGTGGTTTTTAAACAAAGTGACTTTTGGTTTTCCATAACTTGAGTACAAGTTATGGACTCCATTAAAACACATAATGATCAAGAATTAATCTACCACATAGGTTACAAATAAATCCTCTGATCATCTAAACATCATAAGATCAAGAACATGAATATGAACACTTCCATGAATCAAAAATTACATTTAAAACTTTGAAATTTTGATAACTAGTTGTTGTAAATGGATTAGCAAAGACATTACACCATCTAAAACAAGTTTTCAAGTACCAAAACAGTTTAGGGTAATGTTTCTAGTCCATTTCCAGCAACTAAAGTCGAAAATATGCATTCTGAGGCTCCTACTCACCGAGTGCATGAACCTACTCGGCGAGTAAGTTGAAGATTCACATGAACTCGGCGAGCCCCCCCCCCCCCCCCATGGACTCGGCGAGTTCATCAGTCAGATTGCAATAATATCGATTTTTCAACTATTTAGCACAAATAACAAACAAACAAGCCTAGGCTCTGATACCACTGTTGGGTTTTGAGCATTCTAACACTTCCTAAGTGTACATGCAACCCTAATAACCTTGGATCTATGTTTGTCTAAATATCATGCAAAGTTGATTTCCAAGGCTATGATCCTATCTAGCATACATGGGGAACAATTCTAACTTGAATAATAGATAGAATTACATACCTTGTTGTTGTAAGTGTTCCTTGAAACCTTGTGAGCCTAGCACCTCAAGTGTGATGCCTCGAATGCTTCACACAACACCAAATGCAAAGTATAAACTTGAGAGAATACTCTAACACACTCAAAATCTACCAAGCCCTCTTGTTTCTCTAGTGTATCACTAGTGTAGCCGATTTTGGGGAGAGACATGGTCCTTATATAGTGTGTTGCATTAGGTAAAGCCCTAATGTAACATGACTCTTCATTTCACAATCCATGGGTTAACTCCATGGATCATCCTATGAGTGGAACCCAACTGGATAATCCATGGAGCCTTTTAGCCCACTATATAAGATATGGAAGATTTACATAATCTACCCATATATTTAATTAGTTATTCTTTTTATCACTTAATTAATTCTAAATTAATTCTTGATCACAACTAATTAAATAATATTATTAATATATTAGAACTTATAATATATTAATAAACCATATGTGTTATTTCTCTCATTTAGTTTATCCAATTGCATGGTGCCATGCAACCCAAATGGACCATGCCGGGTCGGGTCAAGTATTTACCAGAAATAGTTATGGACTTAGACACTTTATCTAACATAATGCTCATCAAAAGTCTCAATCACTGTGGTCTTGATAGACCCAAAAATCTCTGGAATAGCCTCTCTGATTCTGTGGCCACCTCCGTGGCAACAATCCTGCAGATCTCGTCATCGCTGGCACTCGACATCTCGGGGTCGCTGGGGCCTGAACCTTGGGTAACCACCATACTGAAACACATAAGAAAATTATCAAAAATCAAGATAAAGCACATATACCAACACCCACACACTCCTACAAGCTCTTTAGTTCCTTGAGGTTACTCCTCGAGCCGCGTACGGATCCAGTGCTTCCAGTAGTACGGTCCCAACACTACCTTCCACACCAACCCATATTTTTCTGAAGTCGTCAACTCAAGACCCCAAGTCGCAAGGATTGTAACTCCCTAAATCAGCTATGGACTCGCACTGCTGGATCCTTAGAACCACAAGTAAGCATCTAGATGCCGACTCTAGACTGCTCCGAGCACAACTCGGCCTCACAAGATCTCTACTGTCCTCACTATTTTCCTTGCGTGTGCCAATTGTACATAATATGAGACTCAATATACATTCGAATAAACGATTCTACCTCCAATCCACAACCAAACAAGGTACAAGAAGAAAGGCTAGATCAACATTCTAAGGCTATAAAATCCTAACTATGTACAATTATGTAGCATACACTAAGCAAATAGTAACGATAGATTCAATCTCATAAGAATGAACTCCTAGGCTAAGGCATCACAAAGTAGGCAACACTACCACACTATTCCTACAAGATTCCTTAGCCTACCACTAGCTAGCATGCAATTCTATCAACTCATTATATATATATATATATATATATATATATATATATACATGTGCGTGTGTGTGTGGGGGGTGTATATGCTCTGCCAATAATCATAATATAAATTGAGGTATTTTGGGAAACTACCGCTCGAGCGCTGGCTGATTGTACACACCGCTTCTCTGGGTTTATCTCCTGTAAAATTTTTCGTTTCTTTGTTAAGTTGTAAACTTTTTTTTTTCAGATCCTTAGTTTGAGTTTGGAATCACGCAGAGGTTCATCCAAATCCCTCAAACCAGGGCTCTGATACCAAATTGTAATACCTCAAATTTCAGACCAATTTTTTTCATTTTTCATTTACAAAAATTAAGGTTTCACAAGCCAAGTTATCAAATTAATAATTATCCAAAACAACCAATATCATAAAATATCAGAGTTCATAAACTGTCCCAGTAGTAAATCTCCCAACGAGTGTGCACAGTCAGGCCTTCGCCTTCCCGCAGACCTCAGAAGTACCTGCCACATATAAATCAACAACTGTAAGCATGAATTTTAATGAGTTCCCCAAGATACCTTATACATCACAACATAAATAAACATCTATGGGTTATCAGCAGCCTTAGTGACTATTAGCAGTCCCAGTGGGCTAACAGCACCACCCTGTGGGTTATCAGCAACCCTGGAGACTATCAGCAGTCTCAGGCACATAATAACGACATTAAATAAAAGTAACAGCTAGACCTAGTTGGTCATCACATATACAGGTATTACACCACACAGGTAAGAATAAGTGAGGAGACTCACCTAATATTGATAACAAGTAAACGTCACACCTAAACTGCCGGAACTATACTCTGCCTAATCAACGAAATAATTAATCCTAATTAATAAGGGATAATGCCATAAATATCCTTAACTTTGGCAGAAAATATCAGTTTTACCTTTCGACAAAAAGACCATTTTGCCCTTACCATGGTCCAAAACCCTAAATCTCGACCAAAGGTCAAAAGTCAACTGCCCAACGAGTACGCTGGCGTACTTCTTCTTACGCGGGGCGTACAACTCAAGCAACGAAGGTTCGAGGTCGGAACCGACTACGCGGGGCGTAGCTAGGAGTACGCACAATGTACTTCGTCTGCTTCCACGTTCACCAACTTTATGTCTTAATCCCTTAAGAAATCTAACCCAACCATATATCTGACCATTCTGAGATGTCTTATTCCATAAATTCGTCGACTTTAAGCCTTTTCGTGGCTAGAAAAGTCTCAATACAACAAACTTAAAGTTCCAACACACTCTAAGCTACTTTGCTCATGCATGAGCCTTAGGAATTGATCAAGCAATCATTTTTATGATTCTACAAGTCCTATAATGAATGAAAAGACAGCTAAAATCCCCTAGAGTGCTCCAAACTCATAAAGGTCCAATCTTGGAGAAAAAAGTTTATAAAACTTCAATCATATAGATCTAATGGAAAGCCTATCAAGGTATAAACTTTATACCCAAAAATGAAGCACAAAGAGGAAAGGTTTTCAGATCTACAAGCTTGCTAGCACCCACTCCTTCTTCTCTAGTCTCCTTCTTTAACTGAAAGCACAAAGAACACTCAATAAGCTTGCAAAACTCACACAAGCAACTCAAACTTGGAATTAGTGTTTAGGGAGGGTATGGTGGCTGATAAGGATGATCAAATGGGGACATCATGTTGTTTAAATAGGGAGGAACCCTTAAGTTGGGCTAGTACGCCCGACGTACCAGATGTACACCCAGCGTACTAACTGATCATATGTGATCCTAAGCCGCATGAGTACGCTGCATGTACTCTTAAGTAAGCCATGCGTATGACCACAATGCAAGCCTTTTTCTTCAAGGGATCAATTGTGCAACTTTGATAAAGAAAAAAGTGACAATGAAAATACCCGATATTTAGATGTTACATAAACTCAAAAATGAAATATTTTTGAACATATGGTCATATTAATGTGAATCGCCCATGTCTTTCCTAGTATGAACATATGTTTATTTGTGAATATGTTTTGTTTTCATGATTTATCCACATGTTTGGTAAATTTGATCTTATGTTCATTTCTGAACATATGTTCATATATGAATATATGTTCATATATGAACATATGTTCTTATTCTTAGATGAACATATGCTTCTTTTGATAGGCAAATAAGAACTTACTTGATTAGCTTCAATTGAAGTTTTCATCTAATTAAAAAAAACAAATAAGAACTTACTTGATTAGCTTCAATTGCAATTTGATATGCGACATTTTGTTTCTCCTTTAATCAAATTTTATTTCTTTGTTCCTCAGCTTCAAGTCTTGGTGTTACAAGAACAATGGTACTTTCTTCAAGAACACTTTACAACACAATTAGCAGCTCTTCTGGTTAGTTAGTTTTTCAACCAACATTATATATATATATATATATATATATATATATATATATATATATATTCACAAAGTTAGTGGCAAATTTCTAATTCTTATAAATGCTTACATGTTAAGAACAAGAAAAATATAGTTTACTATTGACACAAGTGACTGAACTTGAGGATAATTTATTGGTGGAACAAACCAAATAGGAAAGTCCTGCTTAAAAGCCCGTCACTATATCTATGAGTTAATCTGATGAGTACTTCTCATTTAATGGTGTTTGACTAATGATATGCTTATAATTTAAGTTTCTTAGGTTGATTTAAGTACAAATGGATAAATTTTAAGTTTAACACCCTTTAAACTTCATAATGGGAAGTAATTTTTTTTTGTATTTTAAGAGCACTAACATTTGGTTAGATATCTTTTGGAGTACAGGAATTCTCTAATTAGTAGCTGCAGTGGAAATAACACATAAAGGAATTCTAGAAGGCTTCAAGCTATTATTCATTTTAATATCTATTATTTTATAAGAATTTTATTAGGGTTCAATCAAGGGCATGTAATTCTTGGGATGTTGTTGAAAAGTTATTGATGTTTAATTGATGACATCTACATTTGAATCTACATCAACATTTTACTTCACGTTTTTCATATCTTCATAAGTGAACATATGTTTATAAATGAATATATGTTCATAAATAACCATATGTTCGTATATGAACATATCTTCTCTATTCGTGAATCAATTAAGTTCTATTACTAAATTTTCTTACAATCAATGTTTAAATGTCCGGATTCTAAACAGATGACTTCACTTTTCCAGTTTAATTCATTGATTCTTGTTTTTAATTTTCACATACTCGCAGAAGCAAAGATCTAAAGATGCACAATGCGATTCGATCTATAAAATTTTTGAGAAAAAAAAGCTATTGAAAACAATGGGAACTCAAGTGGAAAATGTAGAGAAAAATTAATGTTTTTAGCAATTTTTTACCAAGCACATAACAATGGATTTTACATGTCTTCATATGTAATGCTTTTGAACATTTTACGTCTTCTCCCATTTTCACTATGTAGAGTGATTTTGAAAATTTTATATTTATGAATATATGTTTATAGATAAACATAAATATTTTTTTTATCATCATACTAGGTATGAAAATTTTTTTTTGACCATTTTACCCTTTTGCTTTGAAATTGATCTAATGGTCATGAAGTGGTTATGTGGTTAGATGATGTCATTTGGTTATGTGTTGAACCTATATATATATATATATATATATATATATATATATATATATATATATATATATATATATATATATATATATATATATATAGGCTTAGGTTATTTTGTTTTTACTAAGTATTGTGTGCCAGAATGCATAAATCTGGACCAATGGATGAAATTAATCAATGGACATGATTTGAGGGTGTATGATATTATAATGGGGACCAATTTCAAATTTTTACCGATTTTATTCTGCCAGAATATTATTTGTTAGAATGATGGTCTTTCAGAATTTTATTCTAATAGAATATTATTTTGTTAGAATGATGCTCTTTCAGAATTTTATTCTAATAAAATATTATTGAAGAAAAACAAAATTTTTGAATCAATTATAATATATTCTTATACATCCAAACTTATACAAATTCATACATATTCTTACATTCTAATATAATTATACATATTCTAAAAGAATATCAAGGTCTTCAACGCCTTCTTCCAGCCATTCCTATCACAAATACAACAAAAACTAATACCTGTTAAAAACATGTTACTTACAATTATCTATCACTTAATATATTCTGGTATAATACATAGAATATGATATAATACATATAATACATTTTGGCAGAATACATCGATTTTATTCTGATAGAATATATAGAATACATTCAAAGGTATTGTATTTACAACTAGTAATTCTGACAGCATGCATACCACAAGTTAACGATCCGTAATTAATGAGAATTGAAGAGTTGTTACCGGATAAATAAGGGCATAAGAAATTTGCTCGATTTGGAAAAGCTTTAGAGAACCGATCATCGAAGGAACTGTAACAATGATGCAGAAACATACACCGGCTTCTTGTGACTCCAAAATTGCCTCGATGTTGAAGCTAGCTTCGATTAGAGATGGAGCCACCGAGAATAACATCTTCTTAATCAATGGAATGGGGAAACAGATTTGCAGCAAGAGGAGGTTTGACTACCTCTTTTGATCAGACGATGTTCATTCGTCCATAACAAAATTGGAGGAGGCATATTACGTATGATATAGAAGGCTAGGGTTAAATAGTTGGTCAAACAGATTTTTATGGCAATTTCCATAAATTAAGGGATTTTATTTTAATTAGCATGCTAAAGTTACATAATTACCTTTATTACAATTTTTAATTATTTAATTATTCCTAAATTCCTATTGGTGCACACAGGCACACAATAGTTATCAAAAACATTTGAACCTCTCTCTCTCTCTATCTATCTATCTATCTATATATATATATATATATATATATATATATATATATATATATATATATATATATATATATATATATATATATATATATATATATATATATATATATATATATTAGGTTTTTATGGTTTTGAGCTATTATTCTTCTAGACAGTAGTAGCCTTTAGGTCCCGTGGTGAGGTTTTGGAAATAATTTGTTCGGATTTTTTGGGTATCAAATTCTCACATATATAGTTTTCTCAAAACAACTCTACTTACAACTCAAAGATTATAATGTTTCACGATATTAGATCCTTGATTTTGATAAATTTCAAAAACTAAGTTCTCATGCTTTTTGATGATCATGCATGCATACTACTTGTTCACACATCATTGTTCTTCAACTTGCACCTTTCTTAATTTTCATATTTTTTCTTGATCCTTTGATCCCCTCTTTCTCTTAATTTTCCGATTTTTACTTTTTTATTTTTTAACAAACTTAAAGAAGCCTAGTAGCTCCACAAATTATTACAATCAGAGGAGCCCACTGGAGACAAATCGTCAGTACTGTGCTGCCGTGGGGGACTTATCAGCATTCCTTCCGCCATATCTACCAGCAACTTTGGCATATCGAAAAGGATTTCGTCATCCATAAACTTATTCTCGGCAGGAAGGTAGGTATCTCCGTCACCACCAAACTGTAATGTAAACTGATCCAAGGAAGACTTCATCAGCTCCGCTGCAGCTGCAGCTGCACTCCTTATCATGGCAGGCTCCGGCAAAAGCGGCAATGCGTATGTTCCAAAAAAATCTGGGAAATTTATCATTGCATCACGACCTTTAAGTGATAAAGCAGCCACATCATACGCTGCCGCAGCCATCTCCGGTGTTGGGTATGTCCCAAGCCAAATACGTTTGCTTTTACGTGGTTCTCGGATCTCCGACACCCACTTCCCACTACGACTCCGTATACCACGATAACTTGGATGTTTCACGCTGGCCACCGGACTCCGGCGATTTGAAAAGCTACCGGAAGGAGATGAGTTGTTCATGAAAGTGGTTTTGGGTGGTAAATGAGGAAAGATAGAGAGGGTTATTCGAGACAAAACTTGAAAGCGGCGTTTGAGATTCAGAGTAGAGGAGTGTCAGTCATCTATATTCTACACACCAACACACTCTATCTCTATATATATACAAGTATAAAAATGTTTACAGAAAAAAAATGTCGCGAATACCAAGATTTACGACGGAAATGCTTTTGCTATCGGTGTATTGGTGCCGCGTTAGAGACAGCCAGGGAATTGGCGCGTGGGCACCGAAGTCGTGGAGTACGATACTTCGTATTCCAGTAAGTTTTTGTTGCATTAATCGTTAATCTTAGTAAGACAATTATAGTTTTATTATTTTATTTAAATAATTATTGTTTTATTTTATTTTTTCAAAAACATTGTTCACATTTCAAAAACTTTCAAAAAAACTACAAATATCTGTTTTTATACACATCTTTTTTAGGAACAATAACATATTTTCATAAAGTTTTTCTATAGCACGCAAATTAAAGAATTGCTAAGAATAACCACATTTTTTTTGCATGCCACCATTTAGAAAAATACACGTTGCCTATTAAAATCAACATGGCCTGAGGAAAAGTAGGTTGCAAAAAATCAATTTTTTCTCCAAATTTTAAACTTTCATAACTATTTCTTAGGGAGTCCTTTTGAATAGATTTTTTTATTGTGTTATTTATAATAACAACTATCCACAAAAATAACAAACTTCTAAATTGGAGGTCGGGGAGTCATTCATGCATTTAGCTCAAAAGTCAGTGAAAAATATAACAAAAATCAACTTTGATTCTTCATAAATTTTGTATACAAACTCCGTTTGAGTTGATTTTTTTCCATCGTGTTCTTTGTAACAATTGTTAACCATAGATATATCACAAAATTTGGATATCAAGAACGTATTTTTAAAGCTCCAAATTAGGATGCTTTGTGATTTTGGTGTTTCTTATTGTTTATTGGACGCTTCATTTAGTAGATACAATATTAGTGGATAACATATAACTTGACACATTCAAGTGGTACCCATGTAACATTATACATACACTTAAATATGTATATATTTATGCTACATAAATGGTAACACCACCAATACATCATTTGATAATTCACATTGAGGAGGATACGGTAGATAGTTCATTGATTCAATTCGGTATACAGCTCGATACATAGTAAAAGTCAAATTATAGTTAATAAATAGGTGAATTTCTACATTCTAAATGATCTCATCATCACTACCGTGTGCCCACACGATAAACCACTTTTTTGCTATTTCCGACATCTACAAATCTTGCGATCGAGATGTACATATTTATTTTGCAAAGAATCTATAACTTAAAATTTGAAACTATAAACATGTCTTGCCTATCATGCTCAACACTTGTGCATCCTCATATGCAGTATGTCCTCAAAATAAGGTGTAAGATCATAAAGAAAAAAACCCCTTACAAAAAAACATTTTGAACAGACACCCCTGGGGTAGTAGTGGTAAGATCGAATAGGGCTGAGAATCCTTTCATTGACCTTTCTTTTCTATAAAGAAAAAAGCCCTCCTTAGTTTCTAAACTAGCAGAATCGCAGGACATAAAAGGTGTAAAAGTTGCTCCAAAAATTGTTGGGAGATTAGAAATAGGAATGTTGCTTCTGAATGTGCCGGAAGACTTGGACATGTCGTATAATGGTTGGAAACAGTACTTCTAGGCTCTTTTCGCATGAATACAAATGTGCCGAATCAAAATAAACGAAAGAAACATCTTCAAAACGTTTGCTAATCCTCATCCGCGACGTGGGAAAGCAACACTACATCGTGGCGTCGAGTGAGGAGTCACAATGATCGTGAAAAATAAGAACGCCACGACGTGGTCTAATGGTTCCACGTCGTGGTGACTTCTCAGAATGTCTTTAAGAGCCAAAATAATGCATCTTTTCTTCTTAAGGGCTTATGACCATTACCGAACTCTTCTTTCTGTAGAATTCCTTCAAAACACTCTATTTATCAAGTATGGAACCCCACACTTATTAAAAAATATGGTCTTCAATTATAATATTCAAAACTCACACAGCTTTTTATCTCTTGACAAATCAACATTTGACCCCGATTGTTGAAATACCTGAAAGCATCCGAAGGGCAAAAGTTCTGCAAAGATCTGAAACATCAAGAGCATGAACATTGAAAAATAAATAAATAAACAAAAAATAAAAATAAAAACTCACTAAAATAACTAAAAAATAGCAAACCAAAATAACTAAAAAGGATATTACGATCACACGTCTTCGGTTAAATCAAACTACAATTGTTGAATAAATCTATAACATCCCCCTCTGGCACGTTCCATAATATTATCCGCTTTGGGCTCCCGGCACGAAAACTTCCTTGGGGGTCAACCATCCCTGGATTACTCTCACCTGGGCACGCTTAAATGCAGAGTTCTTATGGGAACTTCTGCCCCCACTGCTTTAAAACGCGTTGTGACAAGGAAGGTATCCACACCCATTATAAGGAAATGTTTCGTTTGCCTTCCTAGCCAATGTGGGATTAGGTTCAACCTACCTTCACCCCCCATTATAGGGTTCGACGTCCCCGTCGAACACATCAACCCGTGCCCAACTTTGATACCATTTATAACACCCCCCTCTGGCACGTATCACAATATTATCCGCTTTGGGCTTCCGGCATGAAAACTTCACTAGGGTCACCTATCCCTGGATTGCTCTGGCCCGGGCACCCTTAAATGCAGAATTCTTATGGGATCTGCTACCCCCACTACTTTAAAACGTGTTGTGACAAGGAAGGTATCCACACCCCTTATAAGGAAATGTTTCGTTCTCCTTCCAAGCCGATGTGGGATCAGGTGCAACCCACCTTCACCCCCATTGTAACATCTAGTTTTGAAGTACTTCCATTATTGATCCTTATATTGAGATGTATTACATTTTTGGTCCCTAAGTTGTGAATGAATGTGCAAAAGGAGCCCTAGTGGCATTTTCATAATTTGGACTTGAGGAGTACGCCATGCGTACTAGTGTGTACGTTGAGCATCAGTATAGGCGGGGCGTACTTGCCAGTTAAGGAAACCCTACTTTTTACTGTGTCACTCGTATTTAAGCACTCTTATGGCCTCATTTCATTCACCTTAACTGCCTCCATCCCTGTCAAAAGTTTGTGCAATCCTATTTTCACCTTAAGGAGCCTTTTTAAGCTTAGAAGTGTGTTTTTGGTGCCTTAGAAGAAGGAAGGAAGCCAAGTTCATCTTGAAGGAGTGGAACACTTGGATCTAGGATTTCTACATCATTTGTAACCATTATAAGGTAAAAAGCTTGCAACTTTATCACTATAGCATATAGATCTAGATTTAAATGTATTTATGGATCTTTTTGGTCCCAAAATGTTAGATCTTGAATATCTCATGTTCTTGATCTTTGATATGTCCTTTCAGACCCCATGATGGGTGTTAAGTCATAAAAATGGGTTCTAAATGGTTAGTTTTGCTTCATGAATCATTTAGAAGGTCCTAATGGAATAAGACATTGTGTTAAGCACTTATTAGACATGCTAGATCATAAAGTATGAGACCTTATGACTCCTATGAGGATTTTAGCCATGGATCTGAACTACGGAAGTAAGAGCTTAAGCCATTAAGCTCTTAATGGGGTTTGGGACTTGCGATGGTACGCCCCGTGTACTTGGAGTATACCCTGTATACGAGGCCAACCACCCTAATGGTGGTCAACTACGAGGTTGCGTGTACGCCCAACTTAACTCCGGAATAAGCCTCATGTACGCACCTTGAGTTGACTCGGTCGAGTTGACTCAGTTGGCTTGACTCGGATGGGTTGACTCCGTTGACCTAGATGGTTTAACTAGTTGACTTTGACAAACTTTGACCTTAGGGTATTTTGGGATTTTGATGGAAATTGGTCATTGGTGGGAATAGGTGTCGGTTAGAGAGTTGAGATTCTGAGTCGGGACCTCATCAACTTCTGTTCAGTTTGTGAGGTGAGTTTTCCTCACTGTACTTCAAGGTCAAAGGAACCGAAGCCGACCCATTAGATTAGATATCCTGTTATGTCATAGTATGTTATTGTGATTAAGTGATCTGTTAGATCGATATCCTGGTATATAGGATGATGTTATGCTTAGTGATCTGTAGATCTGCCCGGTTGCCTGTTGACTAGTTATATGTTGGTCAGTGATTGAGGTTTTACTGCTAAGTGCATGATCCAACAGACCAGAGGCATTCCAACTCGATGGATGATCAGGCCCGAGGGTACTCTATCCCGAGGATGACTGGACCCATTGTATATTGGCATTCCAACTTGATGGTTGATTGGGCCTGAGGTTTTCCAACCCGATGGTTGATTTGACCTGATATGATTGTATGGTATATGGTGAGACTGGACTGCTTTGTGCATCAGTCAATAGCCGGGGTATTCCAACCCGATGGTTGATTAGACCCAAAATGTTGGGTATTCTAACTTTATGTTTGATTTATGATATGAGGGTATTCCATCCCAGGGATAACTGGGCCCATCGTAGACATGCCTGGTATTCCAGCTCGAGGCTGATTAGGCCAGACATGAATATTTGAGCATGTTTGTTGTATATGTTATTTGTTTGTGCGGTAGTATTTTGGGGGAACTCGATTAAGCTTCGTGCTTACAGTTTTGCTTTATTGTTTTAGATACTTTAGTGGACCGTGGCAAGGCGAAGGCGTGACCGTGCACATACTTGGTTTTACAACTGATTTGATTTTGGGAGATTCTGATTTTAAATAATATTTTGGAAATGATAGCTTGTAATCAATTTCATTAATAAATGGATCGCTTTTGAAAAGTTTATATTTCTTGTGATTTTTATGTGTGTTACAAAATCCCTTGCATGTTAGAGGTGGTTTGTGAAAATAAAAACTTTTGGGACCGGTCAAACTATTTTCTTTGTTTTCTTTACACCATTAACTAATAAGTAGAACAAGATTTGACCCAACATGTCAAGAGTAGTAAGAGTTTGGTCTTCCAGTCAACCACCTCGATACGTCTTGCTATACTACACCTCAAAGATTGTGTTCGACAAATCACCAAAGTAGTAGACTAAACAAGTCAAGAATTCCCTAATCTCTTGCAATCTCGAAAACCATGCAAAAAGTAAAACCTAGCAATGTGTATGATCACGAATTCCTGCACATAAACACAAAAACCTTCCCGACAAGTGACATGATATCAACGAAAATAAAAATAAATTAAAATAAAACTAAGAATTTAAGAACAAATAACGAATAATCTAACAAACTAAATTCATTGAAAATCGTTCCCCGACATTGGCGCCAAAACATTGATGTGTGTTTTTATGTGTATAATTTAATTGCTCAAGTTTTAAATTTATAAAACTGATTTAATTGCAACCAAACTATTAACCACACTAGGCAAGTGAACCTAATCGTGCAATAATATAGTTGTGGTAAGACCAGGATCGAACACTAGGGGAACGATGATGAATTAATTTGGATTTCTTGATTATAGGTTACACAAATCACACGAAAGCAATCAATAAGGGTTTTATTAAATTAAATCTCAAATGTCCTATTAAACAGCAAACTCGATAAACCGACCGAAGACAAATATCTTTAGGTACTTTGATTTAGATAAATTACATCTCAAAATAGTGGCTAACCACTGATACAATGGATATTTATTCATTATTCAACGATTCCTAATATGACTACCATCATGGTCACGCTACTGATCCTTTGATTTCAACACAACTATTAATTCATTGATCAACTGAATAAACAATCATGCAAATCAATATTCAGTTCGTATTAAGAAAGATTTGATCTTATTTAACCCTAATGGTAATAGGAGTTAAATCATGCATTGAATGGTCATCTACTCATGCACACACATTAAATTTAACCACTTTATTTCCTAACCATAGGTTTTGGTCCAACTCTAGTCATAATCACCAGTGGTCATTGGACAATTATGATTCAAATTAACATAGTCAAAATGGTCATCTCAACTCTATTAATTCAGCAATAGGGAATAAAGTAAGAATCTTTAACATATATGGATCTTTCAATTAAACTTGAAAAAATAAATTAAATAAGAATACACAATCCAAATAGCAATTAAACCATAAACTCAAAGATCCATTCAATCATAAGCACAAAGCAAAAGGTTTTAACACCCAAATTAAAAAGTAAACACATAATGGAATCACAATGGAATGCGAATCATGGTCAAAACAACAAACCACATGATCTCCAACATGAATCCACTCCCTAATTATAGTAAATTAAGTGCTTTGATTTGGCATGCGGAATCGTAAGAACACAAAGAACACAGTGATTTGGGTGCTAAAAGATTTAATCGATTATCATGAAGAGTTTACAAAAAAGGAATTAGATCTAATCTAGATAATTAACTCACTAAAAACTCTCAATGAACTACATATCTCAAGCACACTCTACAAGTGGTATGCAACCTACTATATATATAGGTGCTAAAATCTCTCTCTCTCTCTCTCTCTCACTCACTCACTCTCACTCTCACTCTCACTCACTCACTCTCCTGTCACAAGGCATCAATCCCATATGCAAGTGGGTCTTCAATTCAATCCATTAAAAAGTCATTGCATGAATAACTTTTCACCCTAACATCTTCCCCCTCAAAATTAGGAATCGATGACTCGGCTTCAATCTTCCAAAAATAGCAACTTCACGAACTAAGCCCCACGTGTGACAAATGTAAAAATGAACATCAAACCTTCAATTCTTCAATGATTTTCCAATTCGGGTTCTAGAGTGTGAGACCTTACAAACCGAGCATCAAAAGGTAATTTGGAGTATCCACACCTCCACAAACGATTACCCAAATTTGAGCATAAAAACACACCCAAAAAAATCTTCATTATGTCCAAACCATCATGAACCGAGAAAACCCAAATCTCTTCAAAATCTCAAATCAAATCACTTCATAAACTTCGATTTCTCAAGGTCACATCAGTCTTCAAATCCGCGTAATATGAAAAATTCACAACTTTTGAATTTTGATATTCAGATCTCTCCCCCTTTTTATAAACAAAAATGATTATAAAACCGAAAAGGAATGAGAAAGCGCTCAATTCGGAATTTTCCATACAAAACTCCCCCTTAACACATGGCATAAACGTTTTGCATAAATCCGGAAAATCCAAAAATATCAACATTTTTGAATTTGATACTTCTCGGACCGCCTTTGGCTTAAAATCCAAAAATATCACAATTTTCGGAAAAATGATTATAAAAATGTCACTTGCAATCAATCATGGCCCCATTGGCGCCCAACTAATCCATCCCGATGATAACCTTCGATCCTCTCAATGACATCAACAAAAAATCAATAAAGTAGCTCTCACTAAACAAATTCCGGACACACCCACGATGCACCCTCGAAGCACTCACGGTACGGTTATTCCCATTCTCAACCTTTAGTGGAAAATTCAATGTCCCGGGAGCATCACAAAACTTCTTGACAAGCGCAAGAGATACAAAAGATCGGGTAGGTCCCGAATCAAACAGACACATTTGCAGACATACCATTGACTAGAAAGGTCCCCATACAAGATCAAATATAAACATAAGCATAAATAAGGAAAGCAATAAAAGATAAGGATAGTTCACATACCAGTAACCACATTTGGTGTTGCACAAGCCTCATCGGTGGTCATTCTTTATATGCACTGAAAGGTATTGAAGAGCCACATAATCCTATCTAGTTACTTTTAACACATGTTGAACTAAAAACACAATACATACAACAAGCCTAACATATAAGTTTTCCTTTTTTACCCTTTGGTTCCAGCACACAAAACAAGGTCTTCAATCTCATAACCACTATCATCAACCCTCAATAAGGTCTAAACTTTACTTCCTCAAAGCCCATAGTTTACATGATTGAATTAGAATCCAAAACTCTCAATTAAGAATCATCCTGAAACTCGATGTTACATATGTATTGTTAGTTTAGTCGTTTTTTATGGGTTGTTTGTTCTGATGATTTTGTTGATTATGCATACATTTTTGTTAATTGAGATAGAGATGATCCAAATGACATGCCAACAGGGAGTTTTCTTCATTTAATACTTAATTCTCTTTTTAATGTTCGGGATGGCAATTTTTAAAGTTTAAGGATGCGTTTAGTGGTAATTTTATGATCACTAAATGTATTGAAAAATTTATTTTTACCCCCAATTTTAATATTTTTACATGGTTTTGTAGCTTAAAAAGGCAAATTTAAGTTAAATTTTGCGATTAATTTTAAATCTCCCAGTTGATATTTCTTTGTCTCATTCAGTTGAGATTGACCTGCATTGGTGGGTCCATCGCACCGATTTGATATGTTGATGGGATTTAGCTTTCTTTTATGAAGTCCAAAGTTCTTAATCGGATTGACCACTCGTTACTTGTTTTTACAAGTTTGCCTAAGTTTCGTATTCCTCATCGCCTATTCGACGGATATCGGTGAAAGTTGGTTTTCGTCCTACGAAATCAAAATATAGTTTTTTAAAAGCTAATTGATATGAAGTTATGGTTTGCATCAACACTTGTCATTACAAGTGCAACCCGAATCCCTCGGGTTCCCCTCTGCTTATACAATTGGTGGGAGTTGGTTTTCTTTTTATGAAAATCAATATATAAAATGTTGTGCTTAAAATTGAATTGACAGTTTTTTATGTCACTTATTATTACCAGTGTGACATGTGCTTCATAGGTTCCCTACTGCCTATTCTATAGATTTTGGTAGGAGTTTGTCTTCTTTTATTGAATTCCAAATTATTTTGATAATGAATTGATGAAAATTTATTTCACATGTTAAAGAAAGTGCGACCTATTTTGATGGGTTCCTCATCTCTTATTCAACGGGTTTATGGGAGTTGAACTTATTTTTATAAAGTCTAAAGGTTTTTAAGGAATTGACGGTGTGGTGTGATGGTCTTCATTTTTATGAAGTCCAAAATGAGTTTTACAAGGAATTGACGAAAAGGTTGTGGATGCACAGCTTGGTTGAAGATGTGATTTAAAGATCAAATATTTGCAACCCGTTTCAACAACATAAGTCAACAAGAAACAAACATCAAAGTGCAAAATTACATGATTTAAAAGGCCAAAAATTCTTAAATTTCAAGTTTATTTTGTAAGGCAATTTTAAGTCGGGTAAATGACACAAAAAACACTCTTTTTACACATAAATTAGATTTCAACACCGTGTTTTTTTTGTGTCAATTTCGACACTGTGTTTTCCAATTTGTTACAATTCTGACCATTTGACCGGTTAACTAGGTTACATGCTGACGTGGCATGATGACGTTTCAGTTTTGATGACGTGGCATGCTGACATGATATGGTGACGTGTCAAAATTGATTTTTTTCCCACAAAAAACACTAATTTTCACTGTTTTTCAATTTTGACACTAAGTTTAATTTTTTATTTTAATTTTGACACTATGTTTTTTTTGTTCCAATCGAACATCATTTATCAAATTTTGTTCAATTTTGTCTATTTTTCATTTGAAACCGTATAAATATATTTTTTTTTATTACATTTTAAACCGTATAAACTTATTTTTTTCGTTTAAAAACCACATTTTTATTTAAATACAAGGTGTTTTTTTTTCTTACATTCAAAGCATTAGTTATATCATGAAAATCAAACTAACCATAAGCTTTTAATAAGATGTAAAAATTTTATAGGTTGCAAACTTGATATCCGAGTTTTAATCGACTACACGCCTCCAAACCTCCAAACACATTTTAAAGTTGCATATTTAATTTAAAATACAATTTTTATATAACTAATACATATTTATACATAAAAATATGGTTTGAGTGTAAAAAAATGTATTTGTACAAAACTATGGTTTTTAAATGAAAAAAAAAACATATTTATACGGTTTAAATGTATTAAAAAATATTTATACGATTTCAAATAGAAAATTGTCAACATTGAATAAAATTGGAAAATATGATGTTCGATTTGGAACAAAAAAACATAGTATCAAAGTTGAAAGAAAAAATTAAACTTAGTGTCAAAATCGAAAAAAAAAAATGAAAACTTGGTGTTTTTTGTGAGAAAAAAATTCAATTTTAACACGTCAGCATGCCATGTCATCATGCCACGTCAGCATGCAACCTGGTTAACCGGTCAAGTGGTCAGAATTGTAACAAATTGAAAAACACAGTGTCAAAATTAACAAAAAAACACGGTGTCAAAATCGAATTTGTGTGTAAAAAAGTGTTTTTTGTACCGTTTATCCATTTTAAGTCGATTAAGGTCTATTATGCTCTTCTCCAAACACATAAAAGAAAAATGAGATAAAAGGGAATCAAGGTTTTAGTTAATTGTTCAACAAGTCATTTATAAATCCAAAAGAAAGACTACATTTATAGCATTTTTGTTGCTGTTAGATTCACAACGTGAAATGTAAGGAAAAATGAATAGGTTTCCAATTTGATGAGATGATGATTTCAAGAAGAAAAAGTCATTTATTGACTTTCTGTTTTGAGGATTTCTTGGAAATAAAAATATTGGCATCCATATTCGATCTTCACCAATACCCTTCACCCATTAACTCTCTTCGCAACGTCACCAATTCTCCACCCTTATCCCACCATTCAGCCAATCGAAAACACCAAAAAACCGCCACTTGAACCTCCACCACCTCCCTAACGAGCCTTTAGCCATCATCGATCATCCCACATTCCAGTTTCCACCACCATTTTCCCACCATAAACCACCCTTATCTTTACCACAAACAACCGTACACCACCTTAATAACCACCGAATGAATATCACAGCACATACACCATCGAACCACCTTATACCATCATACACCTTAACTCTCCAACCAACCCCCCATCATCACAGCCGATACCATCAAATTCGAAGAAAGCACTACCTTCATATCGATCTGAATCAGCCAAGGACCATTTGCTAAGAAAATCAGAGTACAACCGCCTTCTCCTGGTCAGAAATACGTCAGCATTGCCGTCAATTCTTCCCTGAAAGGCCACATTCACCAACATCAGCGGACCACCACTGCTTCATCTTCACGCCCCCAATATTATCATCTTAGAAATTTCGATTCAAAGTAAAGAAAAGGGGTGGTTTTGTGCAATTTTGAGAAGAGAAAAGAAGAGTGGGATAAGAAGAGCGTACATGGTCCTGTGATTTTTGTGAGAAAAGAAGAGTGGGATCAAGCGAAGGAGAAGAAAGAAAGAGGAGTTGACTTCCTTCTCCTGCTGGGATATGGGTGGGACACGCACGCCACAAGAATGATCCAAGAAGCGTGTGTGGCCTGTTGGATCTCATTGTTGGTTGCTGGTTTTATTTCTTTCAGTCTAAATACTGGGCTGGGTATTTCTTTCTTTTAGAGGGCTCGCAGGCAATAACACAGAAAAAGGGTGTACTCTTGCTTTATGGCCTTTTTTATTTTTCCTTTTAATTGATTTTAAATTTACTCCTATTATTCGCAGAAAATATGTCAAACACTAGTTTTATTAGGTTTATTTTTGTTTAATTAACTGCCATGGAGTAATTTATTATATTGGGTTAAGTTAATTGGAGTTAAGTGATGATTTTAATGTGCTAAGTTAATTGATACAAGTTGTGTGGCAATTGTTTTCTTTTTAAACAAGTATTTAGTGTCAAAATTGCTTAATCAAGTTAGGTTAATTGACAATGTTTATTATCCGACCAATAAAGGATGTTAAACATAAAGTTGAGTAATTACTTAAAACTTTTGACTTGGAGATGAGCGTTAGTTGCGAAATCATTTAAACATAAGTGTGTGATTTCGTGATCCCACTTAAAATCAATATAGACGTGTGTTGGTGCACTTTTAACAAAACCACTAAACCTAATGTTTTTTTAATTTTCATCTTGGTGCAAGATGCGCCATTTTGGTTCCTTGATGTGCCATAGTATCCCTAATTAGTCATGCATGCTATGAAGTCCTCTATGATGCTCAAGATTGTTCATGGATGCTCAGAAGTTGGTGATGCTCAAGGAATACGCTATGCTTTGCCGCCATGATGGATGTTCGACCACTAGTGTTCATGATACGCCGCCTGTGCATCATGATGCTCCACAATAGCTCATGGTGCTCCATCATGTGTGTTATTGATGATAATATGTTGTATGATAAGGATGAATGTTCCAAAAGCTATTGCATGGCGGATTGTGATTGGTTGATACCTTTCATGGACCTATGGGCCAATGGGCTTGGCCCATTAGGATTTTAGGTTTGATCCCTTAAGTATAAATATGATGCATGCTTAGTCTTTTGATATGTCGTATCATTTGTATCCTTAGCCAGTAGGACGAATCTATGTTGAGTTATACTTGTAATCTCCATTTGAGAACTATGTGAATAATGAATACTCCCCTCCTGCCCATGTACGTAGGTCACTTTGACTGAACCATGTAAAATATGTCTCTTTGTGTGTTGTTGGTTTTGCTTATTTTCCACACTACTTCCTAAAAAAGGTCATCAGAACTTGACAAGTGGCATCAAATTTGTATTGAGTCTTGACAAGTATTGTCTGATTTCCAAACAAGTGTTATCAGAGTTACGGTTTGTGTTACTGTGATCGAATATTTCTACTCACAAGTTTGATTTGGAGAAGTTTAATGGTTTAAATGAATTCACTTTGTGGAAGGTGAAGATAAGCACTCTTCTTGTTTAACAAGGATGTTCAGCGGCACTAGAAGGAGAGGCAAAATTGCCAAGGGACATGGCAGCAGAAATGAAGGTGGATATTCTAGCAAGAGCGCATATTTTTGTTTTCTTGATTTTGAAAGATAGAGTACTGAAGGTGGTTATAGATTAAACAAGTTCATCTAGGCTTTAGGAAAAATTGCGTGAAAAGTATCAGAACAATTCTCTAACAAATAGGTTGTATTAAAAGCAATGTTTGTGTGATCTAGGATGTAAGAAAGCACCGAAGTGAAGGATCATTTGGATAACTTCAATAAGATCATCTTGGATATACATGGTATTGATGTAAAGATTGAATATGAAGATCAAGAACTTATCATCCTATGTTCACTGCCGAATTCTTATGAGAATTTCATTGATACCATGTTGTATAGTTGGACAACAATCAATGTGAGTGATGTGAAGGATTCTTTGATGTCCAAGGAACTGAAAGGAAACACTTGTGTTGAAGATGATGTTTCCAATTCTAGTTTGTTTGCAGGAAGAGGAAGAACATCAAATAAACGTGAAGGTAACAGAGGAAATTCAAGTTCCGAATCTAAATACAACATCAAATGTTATAACTGCAAGGAAAAGAGCACTTTAGAAGAGATTGTTACCTTAAGTATAAATAAGGATGCATGCTAAATTATTTGATATGTCGTATCATATATATCCTTAGCGAGTAGGACGAATCTTTGTTGATTTATACTGTAATCTCTATTTGAGAACTCTGTGAATAATGAATACCCCATCCTGCCCATAGACGTAGGTCACTTTGACCGAACCACATAAAAAGTGTGTCTTTATTTGTTGTTGGTTTTGCTTGTTTTCCACACTACTTCCTAACAAAGGTCATCAGAACTTGACAAGTGGCATCAAATTTGTATTGAGTCTTGACAAGTATTGTCTGATTTCTTAACAAGTGTTATCAGAGTTACTGTTTGTGTTACTGTGATTGAATATGTTTACTCGCAAGTTTCATTTGGAGAAGATCAATGGTTTAAATGACTTCATGTGACAACCGTCAAATTCTGGTCAAGTCAAATTCAACCAGTCAAACCGGTCAACTCAGTTAACCCTTGTATACTAGGGTTTACGCTATGTAATTACAATACAACTCGCTATTTTAATAAGAAATTATCAACTGACAAGTTTGTATATCTAGATTTCCTTAACCTAAAACTATGGTAAGTAATGAACCGAACCGATAAAACAATGTTGCATACTCATCTGGAGTGTGTAAGATCCTTAAACATGGCTTAATGGGGCTTGCGGACCTTGCGTTGCGAAGCCAAACACTCAAAAAGGTCGCAAAAGAAGCCTCTCTCAATCTCTTTCACTCTATCTCTCTATATTAGAAATCTCTCCCGAATCTCTCCAAGAATATGGAATCTCTCCCAAATCTCTCCAAGAATGTGGAATCTCTCCCAAATCTCTCTCCATATGTGAAATCTCTCCAAGTATGTCAAATCTCTCCAAGAATGTGGAATCTCCCCCAAATCTCTCTTCGTATGTGAAATCTCTCCAAGTATGTCAAATCTCTCTCAAAACCTCTTTTGAGTTTTATAATCATTTGGGGGCATCCAGACACTTGACTTGGTGAAAAACCACTCGAAAAGGGGTGATATCTTGGAAAATAGCCTTTTAGGGTCGAAGTCTATCTATGGGGGTCAAACCCTCCTTGGACCGAGGTCCCAAGAAGCAAAACCAGAGGCTCCTTGAGTAGCCGCAGCCATCTGACCGCAACCCCCTTAAGGAACCGCAGCCTTCGGACCGCAATGGCTAAGGACTGGAGCTGCGAGGACGAGGCTGCTGAAGACCGCAGCGGAATCGAACCCGGAACTGAGCACCGCAGCCAACCTGCGCTTCGGACCATCCTGACGAGCCGCTTGTGGTATCTGCTCGGACCGCAGTCCCCTCCCCCTCGGACCTAATTCAGCGACTCCGGTACTAAGGCTGCTGAGACCGAGCCCTCGCCCAGACTTCAGATTTTACACCTTTTTACCCAGTTTTCGACCAGGACTCTGTTTTAAGCCTGTTTTTAATTATTTTAACAGGGGATTTTCACCCAAACTCATATTTTGACATATAAGGTTCCATATATTCATATATTCAACATATTTTTAAGGAAATCGTTATTTAAGAATAAAATCCGTTAAGTATGATCTTGTGGTGGAGTGTTGACTTTGCCATAGTGTTAGACACAAGCAACCCTCTTTCCCACTCCATGACTAACCTACACCCCTCTCCACCATACCTGGTCATTAAAGAGTACTTTTCCCACTCATACTCACGTCCTAAGAGCTGGACAACCCTCTTTCACCTCACACTTCCCTCATTCTCTCATTTTTCCTCCAAGGATCACACTCCAATTTCTCTCCCAATTTCGAGACTCCCAAGGCTGATCATCAAGCTTTCTTCCACTCTTGGTAAGTATAATTCATTCTTCTTATGATTATTACACATCCTTCTACTCAAAATCATAAGAATCTTACACAAACATCGTCACCTTCATATTAGGTTCTCGGTTCTTCAAGGCATCTTCTAAGTGTTCTTGAGTTGAACACTTCTCTTCTTCAACATCCATCCACTGAAATCACATAAGGCGAGTTCATACCCCTATCTTTTCATGTTTTCTTAAGTTTTAGGGGGGGGGGGGGGATACAAGTTAAAACAACAAGAACACAACTAAACTCTTCCAACAGCTTTCATCAAAAAAGTTTGACTCCATTCACGGACTATTTTGGGAAACTTAAAAATTTTAGTTTTCAAAACTGTACTAGGTGCACATAGATCAAGTTCTTAGCTTTAAAATTACTACTTGCACATCTCCATAAGATTTTTCTACAATTTATGGTGATTTTTACAAAACTGCCTATCAATTCAAGGACGAATCTGGACCAGTCTGTGATTATGTACTTTTTCACACAAGTTGGAGGTCACTAAAAATCATAATAAAATTTATGAATAAACTAGACTCATTTTCCAAACTCCCAGAAATTACGGATTTTGATTTGGACCTTTGATAATGTTTCTATAAATTTTATAAGAACAGCAATAGAAAATGTTAACAACAGAAAAATGCTATCAATTTCATTCCACCTTGTAACTTTTTAAGCAAGGTGTATATCATTATCTGAACATATATTATTACATTATATGCCATTTTTTCTTGGTAATTAGTCATATATTACTAGACAAATAGATTTTTACCTTCTCAAGAATGGTAATTAGTTTAATGTTATAAACAAAGTTTACGTCCATGGCATGCAAATATTTGATAAACTATGGAAGTATAGTTTATGTTGCTTTTACATTATAAACGATTATGATAAACTATAATAGGTATAGTTTATGTATCATTACATTTCAAACTCTTTACTAAAGGTTCTCAGTTCACGTAAATCTGTTAATGAATAAATTTGTGAGACATTCGCTTTGTGTTACATCCATGTAACAAAGTCAAAAGTCCTGTAAATTGTAACCAGAGTCTCTTGTAGGAAGAACGTGATAGTTGTATATAGATCTATATTGGGTCTGACAAACCCACACCTGAGCTGCATGCAACAGCTAGATCGACAGGTCTATGGTGACAAGTGTCATTTAACTTGCGACACCTGAAGAACGTCGTATTATGAGGCCATCTGAGTCATAGTATGGTTATAATAACTCACATGTGGTATTAACAAACATAAGATTTACGGGTTTTACTTATAAATTTAACGAGTTTATGTCGATTTAAACTTGCACAAATTTCCTTTAAGTATGGTAAAATACTTGTACATTTCGGTCTTGACTGTTAAGATTACAATGTATTACGTAAGAAAATATGAGATTTTTCTTGAACAAACATTACTTTTACAAGGAAAGGATTTTAGTATCACCTTCAAAAGCTTATGAACTCACCAACCTTTGTGTTGACACTTTTTCAAAACTGCTTGTATTCTCAGGAAATCCATAAACAGGTAATCAAGTGCTTTTGAGGATGGGACGTTAAGGCATCAAACATTTCATTTTGTCAACATAATATAATTGATTTGGAAATATGTAAACTCATACAATGATGTAACTCTTTCAATTATATTTATGTTGGTTGTGTTTACTTTAATCACTATTACAGTTGTTGTTATGATACTATACATGAAGTCCTCCACCCCCGGACGTTTCTGCCATCCTTGGTTTGGGGGTGTGACAGATTGGTATCAGAGCACAGTTTATAGTGAATTAAGTATATCAAACCACATAAGATATACAAACTATAAACACATTTGGGACTAAAAGTATCTGATTGGAACATTTTTCAATTGGTTATAGTTTTAGAAAATAAACAGTTTTCTTGTTTAAAGTATACATACATGCTCGCATAGTGTCATAACTAGGGAGAACATAAAGTAAAAGAAGAGGAGTTGAACACTACGAGTATGACTTGGTATGTGTAATCTGTTCTAGGAAGGATATAGCCTGATCAACTATATCCGTTCGAGAAGTGACTTGCACATACTGGGGGATAGTCGTAATGGGCAACAAATCTAATGACCTAACTTCACTCTACAAAGAATGCTCTAGAAACAAAATCTGAACACTTAAAATACTATAGGAGTATTTTATGTTTCTATAGCGCATTATTATTATTATTATCATCCATTACATGCTTCATACACCCCAATTTTCGCGCAGACAACATGGCCGAATTTCATCTACCTGGAGATCCTTACTTCCCTATTGAGGGAAACGCCGGATGGATCGAGGCAGAACCCGAGGAGATGATCGAGGAGGATCCTGAAGAGGACCCTGAGGAGGACCCTGAGGAGATTGACGAAGAAGAAGAACATGAGGAGGAAGATGAAATGGAGGATGAAGAAGAAGAATCGGAGGAGGAAGAAGAAGAAGAGGAACCAGAGGAGGAAGTCTTCAACCCTCCTTACATCGCCAGGGTGCCTGCGAACCGCTTCGGCCACAACGGGCCTGAGCCCCGTTGGGCAACAATGATCGAGAGGTGGAGCCGATAACAACGCGAACGATCACCATATGGCGACCAACGTGGTTACTACAACCTCAACCACGGGGGACCGGATGATAGAGCCCTCCCCGTCATGGTCCAACATATCACGAATTTGGGGAACCAGAGTAAGGAAATGGCAGATCAAGTTCGGAATCTCAATGTTGTTACGACAGCCACCGATGCACGCACCAGGGAGTTGGAAAGGGACTTCTATCCAATGGACTAACTTATCAAGGACCTTACCACTACTCGAGCGGAGGTAAGGGAGTACCAGGAGAGGCACGCAGCTCTCGAGGAGAGAGTGATCACAGCCGAACACCAGATTGTGGAGCTTCAGGGAGCCTCGACCTCATCTCAGGGCCACCATGGACCAGATGCCACCCGCCGTGAGTAGTGGTTGCATTGCTCATGTTTTGTTATAAAACTAGGATTTCGAGTATGCGTTGGTGCTACTCTTTCTTGCGAATAGGTTGACCCCGCGATTAAGTGATTACACTAGTCAAAGAGCTTTTGTGCTGCCAAAAATTATCCTTTATATTGATGTAATGTGGACCCCTATGAGGTCAAATTTTCCCCAAAACAATATGTACTAAAAGTTTATCAATGAATTTGGCATGCATTTTATTTCGTTGGATGTTTGGCACTAGATCTCACTACTGAATTCATAAGTTTATTTATATAGATTTCTACTTTAAATTTGTTGCAAACATATGGAAGTCGGGAAATACTATACTTAAAAACTAATAAACTAATTTCACGACACTCGACTTATATCCATTACTAAAAGACTTATACCCGTTTCATCTTTGAAAATTCTATGACAGAAAAATGCCACCTCGTAGATCTGCCAGACGAACTGAGAGAACGCAAACAAATTCACCCCCGCC
This sequence comes from Lactuca serriola, assembly GCF_051521515.1. Classification (NCBI taxonomy): domain Eukaryota; kingdom Viridiplantae; phylum Streptophyta; class Magnoliopsida; order Asterales; family Asteraceae; genus Lactuca; species Lactuca serriola. The sequence goes on from NC_136410.1 coordinate 8,756,985, forward strand.
GCCTTTCCAATATGACCATGTTATGTTTTAGGCTGCGGTTACAGCTGCAGTGGCAACTGCTATGTCCCAAATCAGCACTGATGGTGCCAGGAGGTCAGGGAGCGGTATTAACATCTCTGCTCAAGGGGATAGCCAAGGGCGTTCGAGAGAATGTTCCTATAAAGACTTCACAAATGGAAAACCTGATTCTTTCGATGGAAGCGGGGGCATCATCGCTTTGATGCAATTGTTCGAGAAGACTGAATCCGTCTTCGAGATCTGTGCATGCCCCGAAACAGACAAAGTCAAATTCGCAGCTTGCACTTTCTCCGGCAGGGCCCTCACTTGGTGGAACGGCCACGTAAAATAACTGACACTCTCCGTGGCTAATTTGTTAAGTTGGGAAGACTTGAAAACTATGATGCTAAAGGAATATTGCCCAAGGGGTGAGGTGCAAAAATTAGAACATGAACTGTGGAATCTCAAGATGACGGGCTCTGACCTTGCAGCTTACACCGCCCGATTCAATGATCTAGCACTCCTCTATTCGGCGAGGTTACACCGTAAAACAAGAAGGTGGAACGATATCTCTGGGGCCTATCACCCCAGATTCAAGATAGCGTGCTGGCCTCAAGACCAACCACTTTTGACAGTGCCAAGGAGCTGGCACAGCAACTCATTGATCATCAGGCCAGCCATGTCACGGTGCCAACCACCTCCGATCAAGCAAAGGGAGGGAACAATAAGAGGAAGTTATAGAACCATAAAAAGAAGCAACCAGTGCAGGACCCCGCAAAGAAACAGCAAACCGTTGCCATCCATGCTGCCACTACTCCCTCCACTCCGGCCCCACGGAAGCAATACGCCGGAACTCTTCTCAAGTGCAACAAGTGCAACTTCCACCACACCGATGCTTGTTGGGAAATGCACTGTAGTAATTGCAACAAGAAGGGGCACACTGCTCGATTCTGTAAAGTGCCAGCCCAATCCGTCACTCAAGCCACCTCGACCGCCAACACCGGAGCAAGCCAAACCTGTTACGGCTGTGGAGAGGCAGGGCACTTCAAAAGAAACTGCCCAAAAGCACGAAACACCAATGCTGGAGGTGCAAGAAGAGTCCTAGCTTTATGGCATGGAGAAGCAGTCAAGGACCCCACGGTGGTTACCGGTACGTTCCTCCTCAATAACTCTTATGCATGCGTACTTTTCGATTGTGGGGCAGAAAGGAGTTTTGTGATCCACCAATTCAAATATTTACTTAAACAAAGTCCCCAGTCACTAAAAGATTCATACGTCATAGAAATGGCAAACAGAAAGGTTGAGCGCGCTAATGATATTTACAAGGGTGTACCCTCACTCAAGACAACCATTCGTTCAAAATCGATCTAATACCGGTGAAAGGCCCAATTAGTGGTTTGGTCTAGGCTTTTCATTGTAATAGTGGTTGTGTATAGATAGAGTATTTTCGTGGGCTTGGTAGTATTTACGAGTCTGTAATGAGTTTATGGCCGTAAACACCTTACGGCCGTAAACTCTTTTCGGTCGTAGTTCCCTATATATAGAGGGTTAGCCAGTCGTGTTTTGTTGTTGATGCCTAGTTGTTCATGGTTGTATATCGAGTTGTACCAGACGTTTTCAGCAATAGAACGTGTGCAAGCTTGATTCCTTTTCTTTTCTAATATTATTCTTGTTTCTGTGATTGTGTTTGCTTTTGATCAGTGGTAAGATCCATTCTCAGGACCTTACAATTGGTATCAGAGCAGAACCAGCGTCAAAGGCACTCTACAATCGATCTTGGAGCGAGTTTTCATTGATTTGAGACTAAATTTTGTAACTGCTGCGAAAAGGGTTTTTAGTCCAGTCAAAAAGCTGCAATATTCAAGTTTTCGGCCTGAGCTTACAGCCGTAATCACTGTTTACGGCTACAAACTCTTGAAGATACTTAAACCGTAAAATCGAATTCTTGAGCCGTGAATAAGGAATATTCATCAGCCAAAAACTGTTTGCTCTTGGACTGTAAGCTTCAGACCGTGAACCTCTTACGACCGTAAACTCAGAGTTTACGGCCGTAATCAACAGCTTGACTGTAAACATAGTTTACGGCAGTAAACTGTGTTTGACCAGTAAACTGTGTTTGACCAGAACTCAATTTAATCATAATTAATTTAACTTCTGTTTCACATTAATTAAATAATAAAATAAAAAAATGCATTCTCAAAGTCAAACAAACCACCAAGAGCTTGATTCAGTAATGGGCACGACCACCCTGATTCCTAGACTCTTATCCGCTGAAGGCTTCCCAGAATGGAAGTACAGAATTGAGAAATAGGTAAAAATGAAAGACTTCAAAATTTGGAAATGCATAATCAAGGATCCAGTCAGAATAACCACTACAGTTGCAGGGCAAGTGGTTGACAAGAAGATAGAAAACTACACTGATGAGGACTTAGAGAAAGTGGAAGAGTAGGAGAAGGCTTTGGCCACTTTGACCATGGCCCTATCTCCAGATATTGCTCAAGGTTTCATGGAGTATACCTCTGCTAAGGCTTTGTGGGAAGCCCTTATTGAGGTCTATGAGGGGAACAAAGACATGCGGGAGAGTTGCCAAGATCTGCTGCGACAACGATTCAATATGTTCAACTATGTTCCTGGAGAGACTCTTGAAGCACAGCTGCAACGGTTCACATCTCTCAATACTGAGATGACTGTAGCTGGGATTTTCTATACAAAATCAGAGATAAACAAGAAGCTACTGAATGCTCTCCCAAAATCTTGGGAGATGAATGTAGCTGTCATCAAGAAGACCAAGGACCTTAGCTGTCTCACTCTTGCTGAAGTGATGGCTGTTATCAAGGCTTGTGATATCGATGACAAGCAGCGAGAGATCAACCATGTGAACTCATACTCATCTGTGAACCTTGGCATCTCTACTAACAATGCTCTTTCATCTTTTTCTCTTCCTTCTGCAGGTCAATCATTCACTACTCCGCAAGCTCAGATTCAAACTTTTCCCACTCCATCAGCTTCCTCTGCATCAGCCATGCCTTTCTCACAGAATCAATCGTTCGTGGCTTCTCAAGCTACTTCATCCTCAAATGGGGCTTCTTCTTCTTCAAGGGGAAAGGACGATGATGAAAATCTTGCATTTCCTTCAGGGCTTGTCAATTGCTACAATGCACTCGTAGCCGGGGATCTTCCACCCCAACTGTCATTTGCTGATCTCGATCAAATTCACCCTGAAGACGCTGAAGAAATGGATATTACATGGCAAATTGCCATGACAGTCTTTAGGGCGAAACAGTTTGCCAAAAAGACTGGAAAGAACAACTGGGGGATGAGTGCTGACAAGAAAGTTGGGTTCAGCAAGGGAAAGCTATGATGTTTCAACTGCCATGAGCCAGGGCATTTTGCTCGTGATTGTTCACAGTCAGACAAAAGATTAAATAATGATAGGACAATAGTTGCAGTTGGAAACAATCGAAGTGGTGCTCATATAAACAACGAGAAGGCTATGGTTGCACAGTCTTTCGACTGGGAGGATCAGATGCAGGCCCAAAATTTGTCTGCACCTGAAAATGCTCCGACAGAGATTGTGGCAGCTGAAGACAAAATGATGGAGCTGCAGTTTGCGTTGATGGTATCTTCTTCTCATGAACCGAATACAACCGAGGTCAGTCTACCATCATTCTCTCAAGCTTGTATTGATTATGTTAAAATTCTGCATGAGAAAATTGAGACATTAGGTAATGAGGTAGAAAGCCTTAAAATACTCCATGAACTTAATGACTCACTAAAAAGGGAAGTAGAAGACCTTAGATATGAAGGTTACCAACTCAGAAAAAGTCAAAAACCACTTAAAGCCCAATTGGAATCCAAAATAAAGGACTTTAGGAGACTTCACGAAGACTACAGTAATAAATGTGAAAATTATGATTATGTAGTGAAACAGAACGCTGAACTAGTGGCTGAAATTGAATCTTTAAAGGGCAAATTTGAAACCGCTGATTTTGATTTTAGAAAATATGATGTCTCGAGTGAGTTAGTTGCAAATATGATAGACCACTACATGCAATTTAAGAGAAATCAATCAAATGGTCTAGGTTATAATCAAGTGCCCCCTCCCTTCAATCATTCATATCAGCTGTTGGGTTAAAGATTGTGTCATTGGGCTCGGCTATTAGTCCAGTTATTTTGTACTCCGATTTGGGCCTGTCCAACCGAGAGCCTTTTAGGTTTATTATTTAAGTATATGCTTGCATGCATATTAGGTTATCGATCTAGAGTATAACGACAATATTACAGATTTCTTTGATCGTTCTTGTAAACCTACTAATCCTCTACAGTTGATGTTCTTAATCGAGCTCTTCTGAGGGTTTTGTTTTAATCATTCGACTCGTTTGATTCATCGTTGAGTTGTTCTTTATTTTGCATTCGTTCTTACTGTTTAAATATTTATTTACCTGTTTAAGATCTAATCGATCTTCAAGATTAAGTTTTAATCTCATCAATTGGTATCAGAGCAGGAGGCTGTGTAATCGATACACATCTTTTCTGTGAAAAGGTTTCAATTAGGGTTTTTCCGCAATCACTGATATTTATTGAGCCGTCATCTCATTATTGACGTATCTTGATATTTATTGTTTTGCCCTAATCTGATTTATTACAAGTCTGATCTTTAAACAAGTTTTTCGATCATAATGGACGAGTCGCAATCAAACCCCATCAATATTTCCAACAGCATCGGTTCAACCACGAAGATTCCAATCCTATATACCCATGATTATGAAGTCTGGGCGCATCACTTCGAAGACTATGTTATAGGATCTGAGGATAATGGATACCTCATATGGGAAGCAATCATTAATGGACCGTTTTCTCATTCTGCGACGTCGAGGATCATCAAAACTCAAAAGGAGTATAATGATCTGCTGAAGGATGTCAAAGATATTGCGCAAGATGAAAAGGATAAATTCCGGTGTAATATCAAGGCGTTAAGATTGATAAGATTCGCCCTTCAGTCCGACACCTTTAGGTTGGTCAGCTCATGCACGACGGCAAAGGAAGTTTGGGATAGACTTCGCGAACTGTACTCTACAGACGAGGATCTCGAACATTCTATCCAAACCTTGCTTTTATCTGAGTTTGGAGAATTCAGGCAAGGAGCCGAAGAAACTGTGACCCAGACGTTCGATCGCTTCAATCATCTTCTCAGCAGGATGATCAAGCATGACATCGAAAGGAAGCTTATCGAGCAGAAGGTTACGTTCTTAAATGGTCTAAGGTCAGAATGGAGAGCTGTGGTATCAACAGTTAAAGCCCATGAGCAGTTTAAATCATACTCTTTGGCGAAACTGGTGGGTATTCTCAAGTCCCAGGAGAAGATTGTGCTGCAGGAAAAGAACGTTGTTTCAAGCCTACGTTCACTTGCCCTCCTGTCAAAAAGTAAAGCTGTGATGGAGGATGAAGACCTCAACTTGGAGGAGTATGACCTCACGTCTGAGGATTATGCTATGATGGTGTCTAACCCCAAGAGGTTCATTAAGAAGAGATTCCCCAGCAACAAAAACCGAAACTGGCAGGGGAGTTATAGTTCAGAAAAGGTTAACAATGAACCGAAGGTTGAAGAGCCCAAGAAGGAACCGAAGGCAGATGGTGATTCTGGAGTATGTTGTTACTACTGTGGTGGGAAAAACCACTATGCTAAGGATTGCGTCCTCAAAAAGATGGCTGAAAAGGACGAGGAAAAGGATGAGGAAGCCTTGTTGCAGAAAAGGCTTGACGAGATGAGAAAGAAGAAATCTACCACTAACCCTTCCATGAATGCTCTTATTGTGCAGGGTTCGGTTGCTGATGATGAGTTCGGTTGCGTTGAAGTTTGGTCAACCGACTCAGAAGACGATGAAGTGAGGAAGCCTACTCATGGAAAGGCTTGTGTGGCAAAGGAGGAGAGCAGTGGAGGAAGATGCTTCATGGTATCCGATGTATCTCAGGGGATACAACACTGATGGTGGAAGCAATGAACCGAAGGAGCAGCAGGACATGTGCTTTACGGCCAAACCACTCAGCGTGCAGTTCAACAAGCTCGATGAACTGATCAAGAAGGTACAATCGGTTTTTGTTTCTTTTAAAGTACCACAATCCTCATATGAGAAAGAACTAAAAAATGTTAATACAAGAATTTCTCATCTAGATAGTAGCTTAACTCAAACTCGAGTCACCAATTCTAACCTAACTGATTAATTAAGCAGGGTGTCTTCGAAGAGTGAGGAGCGGCGCATGTGGATCGAGTTGAAGGAGTCTGAATTAGTTAAAATAAAAGACGAAAACATTTATTTACAAAGAGACAATTTAAAGTTGTTAAAACAGCGGAATGTTTTTTGTTTAATTGCAAAACGTCTTTATTCTAATATTACTCAACTTCACTTGGACTGTGAAATAGGCCAAAAGATCCATCGCATGATTTTGCCCTTCCTTGAGTTTAAGGAGGATGAAATCGATGTCAAAGCTTATAATTGTGAGAGTGTGATATCATCTGATGACGTCAATCCGACCTACATGTATGGACTGGACAAAATAGAATCTTTCATTAAATCCAAGGACCACAAGGACATGCTTAAAAACCTTTTGGATGAAAATGATAGAATTAAACTGAGAACCGAAACCATACAAAAATTTGACTCTTTAAACGCCAACTTGAGCTCAGAAAACAAAATAGATGTTGAAAATGCATCTGAGCTTAATGAGGACGACAACATGAGTGAAATTTCTGTAGAGGACACCGTTGACTGCTCAGAATTTGTAAAAAGCGAACCTGAAAACCACAAGAATCTAATTTCTGAAAATTCTGTGGAGTTCGCTCGATTGTCCCAACAAAAGTCCCCAATCTTAGCAGAGAAAGCGGTTGTATATCAAAAGGTCAAGACCACTCCAAATCAAGTCTACAAGGTCACTGGAGTAACCGAACATCAGACCGCTGAACTCACAGCTATTGTGAACGAAGACAATGCTGATGGCTGCGATGAGTACTTCTGGTCAGCTCCAATAGATAATGCAAACGAAACGGTAGGCTTATCAGAAAGAACCTCATGGATGAGTAAAGGTAGATACATACCAGAACCTTTGAATAAGCCAGACAATTTCGATGAGCCAAGCACCAGTGGTACGAAAGATATTCCTCAAGAGAATGGAAGTTCGGCAAAAGAAGACATTCCCTCTAGGTCCTCAGTTCAAAGTGAAACTCCCACAGTTCAAAGTGAACCTGCTAAGGAGAAACTGAAAATGAAAGTCAATATTCATCATCAAGCGAAGCAGATGAGGAATAAGAAACGTGAAAGGGACCAGAGATACAGGAAGAATCTCTCTGAAAGGAAACAATTCTGGCAATCCCAGAATGCATACTTCTCCCATCAAGACAAGAATCTGAAGTTTGAGAACAATCCTGTCAAAAAGCATGAGGGTCACAACAACCGAAAGCCTAGGTTCGGTTCAGAAGAGAATACCAACCGAAAGCAAAGGTTCGGTTCTGAGAATGACTCCAACCGAAAGCATAGGTTCGGTTCACAGAACGACTCCAACCGAAAGCATAGGTTCGTTTCTGAAATCAAAGGAAATCACAACTCTAAGGTCAGTCCCACCAATGATCAAAAGCAAAAGGGTCACCTAGAGTCTCAACCCACTCCTTCTCATTCATCTAATTCTTCTAATTCTTCCAATTCATCTCCATCTTGCTCTAAAGCTAATTCTGTTCGTTCTCAAAAATCTCAATCGTCAGCTGAACAAAGGGGCAAATAGAAGGTTAATAAATCCAAACCAGAGTCTAAACCGAACGCACCTAATCCTAATAAAATCAAAGTTTTTACCATTAAAAAGAAAGATGAAACAACACTTATAAAACGAACATATCTTGTTGACATTTCTCTTACAATTCCTGTTCCCATGAAAAGCTCACGTGGACCCAAGAAACTTTGGGTTCCTAAATCTGCTTAATTTTTGCAGGTTATAAGTGACAAGCAGTTCGACGAAGAATGGTACATCGATAGTGGCTGCTCGCGTCAGATGACAGGGAGGAAAGAGGAGCTCAGGGAATACAGGTCTCTTTCAAATGGTGGCAACGTCAAGTTTGGAAACAATTCTTCCGGCACCATAAAGGGATACGGAATGATAACTAATGGCGATTTTACTATAAGGAAGGTGGCATATGTGGAAGGACTACAACACAACCTCATCAGTGTATCTCAGCTTGTTGGCGGTACAGGTCTCAAAGTCTCATTCGACGATGAAGGTTCTGAAATTATTGAGAAGAAGACAAAGAAAGTAATTCTCAAGTCGGGGCGTAAGGGTGAAATGTTTCCTCTAAACCTTAAACCCATCAAAGGAAACCCAGCTATATGCTTGTTATCAAAAGCTCAATCTGACGAAAGCTGGTTGTGGCACCGAAGACTCTCTCATCTCAACTTTAAAGACATCAACAAACTTGTCACTGGAGGTCATGTTCGAGGCCTTCCATTGCTCAAGTTCGACAGAGATCATTTGTGTGCTGCATGCGAAATGGGGAAGCAGAGTCGTAAAAGACATCCATCTACAATTAACACAAAAGTTCTTGAACCACTCGAATTACTTCATATTGATTTGTGTGGTCCATCATCTATCGAAAGCATCGGTGGTAGCAAGTATATTCTTGTTATTGTTGATGACTTTTCACGATTTACATGGGTGTTCTTTCTAAAGCTCAAATCTGAAGCGACTCATAAGCTGAAAGTTTTCATCAAGCAGATTGAAGTACAGCTCAAAAAGGTCGTTCGCAACATAAGGAGCGACAATGGTCTGGAATTCAAGAACAGGGAGTTTGAAGAATTTCTAGCAGAAAAGGGAATAAGTCACAACTTCTCAGCTCCCTACACACCTCAACAGAACGGAATTGTCGAAAGACGAAACCGATCTTTGTGTGAAGCTGCCCGAACTATGCTAAGTTTCGCTTCCTTACCTCTTTATTTTTGGGCTGATGCTATTTCTGCTGCTTGTTTTACACAGAACCAGTCCTATCTCAACAAGCGATTCACGCTCACACCTTATGAGATTCTTAACAATAGGAAGCCCAATGTGAAATTTTTCCACGTGTTCGGCTCACGGTGTTTCATCTTTAACTCTAAAGAACACCGCAACAAGTTCGATGTCAAAGCCGACGTGGGAATCTTTCTGGGCTACTCTCTCACATCCAAAGCATACAGAGTCCTAAACAAGCGTTCGAGAAAAATCGAAGAGACCTATTACGTGACATTCGACGATAGCTATGTCAAAAAGCTACAGGCCAAAGAAGACACAGCAGGGGAAATCTTTCCTCAAACTGGCCAAGTCACAGTCTCGATCGCCAATCTATATGAAAAGTTTCTGGAGCTATTTGACGAACCAGAGAAAGCTACTCTCTCAGAAGCAGGTACAACAGACAACAAGGTAGACCACATGAAGCAAATCGTCGAAGAAGCTGCCAGGAGAATGAACGAAGGAGGATCGAATTCTGATGAACCTCCATCCAACGACACTTCAGTCGAGGGGGAGCCAAGCTCACATGTTGAGGGGGAGCCAAGCTCTACAACTCCAACCGAAAGTGCTTTTCCAATCGAAGGTGCATCAACACCTGAAAGTCCAGCACCACAAGAAACCTCTGAACCTCAAGTTTCTCATAGCTCGTCAATCGAGGGGGAGCAAGCTGATATGACGCTTGACTACGAAAGCCAATCTGAGCCAGAAGAAATGATCAACGCTGAACTAGACCCCACCTTTGATCCAAACTACCCTCCTCTCACCAAATGGACCAGAGATCATCCTATCTCTCAAGTGGTTGGTGATGTCTCTGAAAAGGTTCTGACCCGATCATAACTAAAGGCAAAACAGACATCCTTATTTTCAAAAGTTGAGTTTTGTATGTTTAACTCATTCGTATCAAAAGTTGAACCGAAGACAGTTAACACTGCCCTCGATCACTCCAATTGGGTTCAAGCAATGCAAGACGAACTGAACGAATTTGAAAGGAACAAAGTCTGGCGCCTCATTCCAACTCCTCCAGATGCCTCGGTTGTTGGTCTCAAATGGGTCTTTAGAAATAAGATGGACAAGGAAGGGAATGTTATAAGGAATAAAGCTCGTCTGGTAGTAAAGGGATATTGCCAGGAGGAAGGGATTGATTATGAAGAGACTTTCGCTCCCGTAGCTAGGCTAGAATCTGTTAGAATGTTTCTTGCTTACGCTGCCCACAAACACTTTGAAGTTTTCCAAATGGACGTCAAGTGTGCATTTCTTAATGGAGAACTCGAAGAAACCGTGTATGTGGAGCAAGCTCCTGGGTTCGTGAACGAAAAATATCCAAATCATTGCTACATTCTGGATAAAGCTGTGTATGGCCTCAAACAAGCTCCGAGAGCCTGGTATGAAACGCTAACTAAATTTTTAAAGATGTCTAAATTCAAACAAGGTTCGGTTGACCCAACCTTCTTTCGCAAAAAGGAAGGTAACCACCTTATGATAGTTCAAATTTATGTCGATGACATCATCTTTGGCTCAACGAATCCCAGCCTAACAGCTGAATTCAGAAAGCTGATGGAGACTAAATTTGAAATGAGCTCAATGGGTCCTATTAACTTTTTCCTTGGTTTAAATATTAGACAGGGACCCGAAGGCATCTTTATCAATCAGGAAGCTTACACGAAGACTCTCCTAGCAAAGTTTGGTATGATGGGAGACTCCAAAGTCAAAGTCCCAATGGCATTCGACACCAAGCTAACTCCCTCCCTAGACAAACCGGCTGTTGATATCACGCTTTATCGTCAAATGATAGACTCACTAATGTATCTTACTGCTAGCAGGCCTGACATCATGTTTTCTGTTTGTTATTGTGCTCGATTTCAGGCAAACCCACACGAACCTCACATGCTTGCAGTGAAGAACATTTTACGCTATCTCAAGCGAACCACCTCCTTAGGTCTATGGTATCCTTCCAATTCAGGCTTTTTCATTCAAGCCTATTCAGATGCTGACCTTGGAGGATGTGGACTCGACAGAAAAAGCACTACTGGTGGCTGTCAATTCCTTGACGGGAAGTTGGTTAGCTGGCAATCCAAGAAACAAATGTGCGTGTCGTTGTCTACTGCCGAAGCGGAATACATAGCCGCTGCATCCTGCACCTCTCAAGTGATTTGGATCCAGAGTCAACTTTGAGACTATGGACTCAATATGAAGAAGATCCCGTTATATTGTGACTCTGAAAGTGCAATTAGGATCTGTCATAACCCAGTGCAACACTCTAAAACCAAACACATAGCACCGAGGTATCACTTCATCAAAGATCACGTGGAAGATGGAAACGTCGAAGTTCACTTCGTAAGAACCACTGATCAACTGGCTGACATCTTTACCAAAGCTCTTCCTGAAGCATCATTCAACAGAATACTGCAAGGGCTAGGTATGATGGAATCAGAGTCAGTAGCTCACACTACCTCTCAACCTCAAACGTAAGAAGCGATATTGACCGAACGTTCAGGTTCGGTTAAATCATCTGACTCGCTCATCACCACAAAGGTAGTTTTCTTGATTGTATATTTCTTGTACAAAGTTGTTTATCTTATTGTTAAAAGTATTTTCTGATTGCTGTCTAAATTCCTTGGTTTCTTAAAATTTTCTAAAACCGAAACCTACCGAAGGTTCGGGTTCAGTTTCTTAAAATTTTCCAAAACCGAAACCTACCGAAGGTTCGGGTTCGGTTTCTCAAAATTTTCTTGAACCGAAACCTACCGAAGGTTCGGGTTCTGTTTTTCAAAATTTTCTTGAACCGAAACCAACCGAACGCTCGGGTTCGGTTTTTCAAAATTTTCTTGAACCGAAACCAACCGAACGCTCGGGTTCGTTTTTCAAAATTTTCTTGAACCGAAACCAACCGAACGCTCGGGTTCGGTTTTTCAAATTTTTCCCAACCGAAACCAACCGAACGTTCGGGTTCGGTTTTTCAAAGTTTTTCCAAAATTATTTTTTTTACTCTTTCCAAATCTTATTTTCTTTGCTTATTTTTCTTTTCTCTTTTAAATTTTTTTTATCTATTTCAAAACTCCAAAAATATTTTTCTCTTTTAATTTGGTTTGTGTTCCTTCGTTTATGGGGATATAATTGTTGGATTACTTAAGTGTCCCTAGAAGCATGCTGCTGTATGTGTCCCAAGCCTCATATGATTTTGAATAATAGCCTTCATGACCTGGTATAAACAAACCTTGTCTTCCCAATAAGGCTACCACATTTATTCTAATCGTGAGCTACCTCACTCTCTTCTCACATGAGATAAGAGTTTTTCTGCTTGGTCCTTATTTTCGCAGCAGAGGTACTTTATTTTCTTACACCATCTTCATTACATTTCTCCATTACATTCGTTTCATCAACGTAACCCTTGAGACTCTCAGACATTACCACTGAGGTTTATGGTTACACAACATCTGTGTTTATGATCTTAGTTTCGTGTCACTACGAGCTGAGTGAAACCCAAAATTCAACACCAAATCCGATTTGACGGTGACCAATTAATTTGCTCAAGCTTTCACCAAAGAATTGACGGATGTACCTAGCTGAAATCTCAACTTTTATTTTGGGTGATTCCTATGAAATTGTTAAACACCATAACATTTCTTCCCATGGGATCTAGTTTTTATCTTTTTGAGATTTTATATTTTCCAAGCTATTTAAATTAATTCCTACCTACTTGTTCAACAGACTACACCGGTCTCACAAGTACTTTGATCACTTTCTTTCTTATTTCAAGATTCGAATTGTTGCATCAAAGCGAAAGCCACCCTAAAGTAGCCTAATTAAAAGAAGCCTTTCAACATTTATTAATAAGTGTTTGATCGTAATTCAACGGGAAATCCACATTAACACTTTAAGGTCTCTCTTGACCTTGAAGGAAGAGATTCGTGCCCGGGATCACTTGTTTCGTGTCATTATTGACATCACATTTATTCCTAAAAAGAGTTGCTTTATTTCTTTTTTTTTTACACTCTTTGCACGAAAATCTTTGATTTTCCAAACTTCCGTTACTAATTATTACAGGCTGTATTATTGCTTCGGTGGTTAATTCTCAAGATGTGGTCAAAAATCGTCCACGTGGGTATTTACTTCAAAAGATGCCATTTACATGATAAGACCAAAGGTTGCTGACTCAGGCGGGAAATAAACGGATTGAATTTCTACCGGGGGTAAAAAGGGGCGCGTGTGAATTTGAAACGCCCATACTTTTACTGACACAATGGACGCGTGTGCGAATTTCAAGCGACACCCCTCTGGTACTTAAAGGCGCATGAGGATTTGAAACGGTATGTTTTGAAACGGCGCTTGTTGGGCGGCGTGATCCTAGAAATCTGACACTCTCTCTCCTACGTGATCATCGCATGCCTTAACTGTCACGCATCTGTCATTCCGGGAAACCTTTTCGTATTTCCATAGAAGATTTGAACAAATTTTTCTCTCTCCTTACACCCACTATAAAAGGCAGTCTTCACTACCATTTACCTCTTTACTGCTTCAGAATTTACAAAGAGAGCAAAAACTCGAAAACGCTTTACTGTTCATCTTCTTCTTCCTACCTTCAACAATGGCAGAATCATCTTCCGTCCATGCTACCTCACAATCCTTCCTATTCGTCCACAACAATGCTTGGTGATCGACCTAAACCCTCTGGCGTACGACTCTTATATGTCGCCGATCATCGAGTGCCTGAAGTACTCCCAAATCGCTCCAGCTCTCTCCAGGATTGAGTCTGTGCCAATGGAGGTTCTCTCGCAGGTGTATGCGACTGCCTATTACGACAAAGCAGTCAAGCGGGTGTTCTTCGAGGTTGCTGATCACAAGACCTCCATTTCTCGACAAAGATTTGGTACTTTGCTAGGTTTGGCTTCTGACCCATCGAGAATTAATCCGGAGACGATTTCGGTGGGACATCTTTACAACATGTTCTACAACATGGGGTACACGGAGGTGCTCACCTCCGTTGCGAAGTTCAAGAAATCCTGCTTGCCGCCGCAGTGGAACGGCATGTTCACAGTCCTCTTCAAGGGCTTATCTGAACGGAGCTCAGGATCGGATGGTGCTAGTTGACTGTTCTTGTCGATTATGTATGCAGTTTACAACGGAGTCAACTTAGACTTTGGGTTGGTCCTCTGGCAACAGCTCATCCAGAGGCTTTCTTCTTCATCACGACATTCTGAGGTGTCGTATGCCCGGTTCTGGATTCTAATCACTAAATGGGCGATGGATAAGTTGGATATTCCCACTGCTGCAGGTGCATCGATGTCTTCGGTCGGTACTTTTCATACCACGAAGATCATCGTCTCTGATGCATCAAAGTTTTCGTTCATTGGCTCTATTCCGGAGACGATGTATGGCGCTGTTCCTTCTGATAGCAGGCTCATCAAGACGATTAAGGAGTTCAGGGCAACTGGACCGAGGGAACTTACACCGGAAATGCTCAGATCCATCCATGATGCTGACAAACCGGTGAACAGGGGCAAAAAGGCGGATAAAGGGAAGCAAGTGACCAAAGCTCCTAAAGGTCCTTCTCCCAAGAAGAGAAAACAAACAAAACCGGCTCAATCCCCGCAACCAAAGAGAAGAAAGACTCAACCGAAGCGAAAACTTCTTATCCCTTCCTCTTCGAGTGACTCAGAAGACGAGCGTTCGGGTTCGGACGGCTCTCAAAGAGGCAAAACCCCTCAAAGAGGCAACACCCCACCCCGATCACCTACCCCAAACATGGACATTCATGTCTCACCAATTCCTTCACCTCCTCAAACCATCCCTACTTCCATTCCGACCATAACCCCTACTACCACTATTCCACCAACCTCTTTCCCTATACCACCACCCATTTTCACAACTGCAACCGAAACACCACCTGTAACCGAAACCCCACCCATAACCAAACCACCTCAAACTGAAACCCAGCATACAACCGAACCTACCCACACTCAACCACCACCCGAAACTACTCCACCCCATACTCAACCTGAACCTACCCAAACCACTACACCCCCAGCTTCACCACCCCCACCATCTCTAGATCATGCCTCTGATGGAGATAACCCGTTTCTTGGCGGAGACAACATGACCTTCGATTCGGTCTACTATAGTCCGTTTTAGGTTCAAAGTGATGAAGAGGATGATGCTCCAGTGACAAAGAAGCATCTTAAGGAGCTTAACAAGAAGGTCGACTTACTTCTTGCTTCTTCTTCCAACAACCAATCCTCTCTATCTGAAGCTGCTCTTCAGAAGATTGTTGATGCCTTCTCCAGAGCTTAGCATGATTCTGTAGCTTCCGCCACTGCCGCCATAGACGCTTCTACCAAAGCCTGTGAGGCAGCGACCGCAAAAGTCGATAAACTATTCTCAGACGCTTCTACCCTGTTGAAATCCTTACAGGAGAGCGCTGATGCCACAAAGACAACTTTGGAACCGATTGTTCAGCAATTGGCAAAGTTTGTCTCAACGGAGTTAACATCGTTCGCTACCCTTCGCCAAACCATAAGCGATGACAACTCGTCCCTTCGTGCCTCCATTGATGAGCGCCTCGCTAAGCTACAGGAGGATCTCGCAGCTGAAAACTCTTTAATGGACGTTCTGGCGAGCAAAACCACCGCCCTTAAGGTCAAGAGCACTCAGCTTTCAAGCTCACAGCAACAGCTTGAAGCTCTTCGATCCGAACGGGAGGTTATCAAGACATGTGTTTCGGATGTACACGCTGCCCTATCTAACATACTGGAAGCACATGATCCGATTCTAAATCATTCGGTGAGGCGAACCCTTGCTGAAAAACTTTCTCCTGCCATGGACCTTCTCAGCAAAATCGAAGGCTTACCGAGTTTCGTGTCCGATCCAAAACAAGGGGGAGAAGGGAAGCAGTCCGGATCGAAACCACCTCCTTCCTCCAAAGCTACTCACACAACCGAACCACCTCCGACTAGTCAAGCTTCGGGTTCGGGTGTGAAGGATAAAGGGAAAAACATAGCTGAGGAAGAAGATGAAGATGAAGATGATGAAACCATTGCTGACATGTTGAAATGCAAAAACAGTCGCAATGTTGATGATGATGTCAATCGTGTGGCGCGAGAAGCTGAAGAAGCCGAACGCAAGCAGAAAGAAGCCCACGATCTCCTTGAGAGCAGGAAGACTCTCTTCCCTGCATGGACTCGGGAGCGAATGATTAAGGAGGCCATAGATACTCCCAGCATCCTATGGCTCGAGCCGGTGATCTCGTTCGATTGCTATAATTCTGTCGATTCGCAGTTCGACATGCCGTTGACTCGAAAGGCGTTTATTTTCCACGCCTTCTCTAACATTTTTGAAGTCCCTCATCCGAATCCTAAGGTTGATAGGGAGTTGATCGAATTCTATCTGAAGGTTGCTCGTCCTCAGTATCAAACATGGAGCGCCCAGAAGATAGTGAACGTCCGGGTCTTAAAGCCTTACACCGAAGGAAGATTCATCAACGTTCGGTTCAAGGTGGTTCGGGGGTCTGCAAGAACTGAACATCCTATATCCCTGGCAGATCTACCGAACTTAAATCCTCATGATTGGATTGTCTTGCATAATATCCTTTTGACGAATGAAGCCGAATATGGTTCGATTATAGACCATCTCAAAAGGATGTTAGTCTGCTACATCATGGAGGTTGCCCTAATGGATCAGGAGGTAGCCACTGTCTTCAAGAAGAAACCAAAGATAGCTCCTGTGGGATCGGCCAGTGATCTCAACCAAATGCAAATGGGCAAGATTGATCCGAGACGCAATTCGGTCATGTTCACTAGAGCAGAAGGACAGAAATGTCTCTTTGCTTTAGCTGACAAACATCTTTACACCACTGCTTGTCTAGAGCACGTGTTATCGATCATCCGAAGGTGTAAAGAGAATGCATCGGATGATGTTAAGTACTTCAACGACATGATCCAATGGTACATCAGGTTTAGGCAGACGATACTTGCTCTCATCTCGCGTCTGTTTAACACTGTGAAGAAGAAGGTACCTGCCTCCGCTGCTGGCCCAAGTAACAAGTAAAGATCTCGCTCCAATTGACGCAAAGGGGGAGATTGTTGGGTTAAAGATTGTGTCATTGGGCTCGGCTATTAGTCCAGTTATTTTGTACTCCGGTTTGGGCCTGTCCAACCGAGAGCCTTTTAGGTTTATTATTTAAGTATATGCTTGCATGCATATTAGGTTATCGATCTAAAGTATAACGACAGTATTACAGATTTCTTTGATCGTTCTTGTAAACCTACTAATCCTCTACAGTTGATGTTCTTAATCGAGCTCTTCTGAGGGTTTTGTTTTAATCATTCGACTCGTTTGATTCATCGTTGAGTTGTTCTTTATTTTGCATTCGTTCTTACTGTTTAAATATTTATTTACCTGTTTAAGATCTAATCGATCTTCAAGATTAAGTTTTAATCTCATCATCAGCACAAGCATTTGTCCAAAGAAGAGATTGCTAAAGAACCATTTATGGTTTATGGCAAGCCGTCTGGTTTTGTTTCAGGAGGATTTATTAATGTTGAAAGTAATAACATTTCAACTTCTCCTGCAGATCAATCCTTGAATCAGTCAAAGCACGAAGTTGAAGGATCTGTTTCTGAAAATAAAATCGAGTCTAAACTTGAAGTTTTAGTTTTGAATAAAGACAATCTTTTTTCTGATGTTTCAAATGACAATGTTTTTTTGTGGTGGTGTTTCTATTGTTTATGATACTGTTTTGAATGGTTTGAAAGTGTCTGCTTTGAACAATTTAGTTGACAATTCTGATGTGTGTGATAATGATTTTAAAGAACCACCAGTTTCACAACTTTCCCCATCTAATGCACCCTCACTTGCCTCACAACCTAATTCTCATTCATGTTCTTATGGGAGAAGCAAGGGTGTTGAGATGGAAAACAAATCTGATCAATGTAGTACAAGTTATAACAATAACAAATAGATCTGTTTCAATTGTGGAGTTGGTGGCCATATAGCTAGAAATTGTGAAAATCGTATGTTTGTACACTTCGAATTTCCAAGAGGAGAAAATGAATTCAGAGGAAGGTCTTTAACTAGAAAGTCCTCAAGAAATCATTCCAGGAATGATGATTGGAAAGATGATCGGAGTAGAAAAAGGGCAGTTTTTCAAAAACATAAAAAGGTATTTCATTACAAAGTCCCAGGCAGTTTACCAAAACCGAGCATGGTTAAGCCAATGTTGGTTTCGTTAACAAGCAGCAGTGAGTCTTCAACCAACTTTGGTAGAAAACCCACATGCTTCAAGCAAACTAATAAACATTCAAAATCACCCGGGACTATTAGAAAAACAAATTATCAATGGCTGCCCAAACAAGCTTCCAATTCATCTTCCGTGTCCTCTGAAAAATTTGAAAGTTATCAATTTGAAAAGGCATCGGGACCACCCAGGAAAATAATGACCTGGGTTCCCAAATCTAATTAAACCTGCACGTTTTGCAGGGACAGTTGTGGGGGGATGTTGTCAGACCCTGGTTCGTCGACAGCGGCTGTTCCCGGCATATGACGGGAGATATTGCCCAACTGCACAACATTCAATCATTTAATGGGGGATACATCTCCTTTGCGGGTGGAGAAGGTGGCAAGATCACTCAAAGAGGAACTATCACAAACAGGGTTTTAAGTTTCGAGAATGTTATTTTTGCTCCCGAACTGAAGCATAGTCTGTTAAGTGTATCTCAGATCTGTGACAAGGGCTATTGTACGCATTTCACTAATAAGGAATGCATGATTCTCAAGCCAGGATTCGTCATCCCAAAAGAGTGGATTCTCGTAAAATCTAAAAGGGATGGGAATGCCTATATAATTGATATGAATAGCAATCTTCCAGAACAAGTTACGAGCCTTTTCTCCAAGATCTCCGAACAAATTGTAATGTTGTGGCACAGAAGAGTAGGTCATGCGAATGCCAAGAACTTGAATCGTCTTGCGAAAAATGAGATGGTCCGTGGATTGCCTATCAAAGACTTCATTACGTTCGAAAAATGTGTGTCATGTGCACAAGGAAAGCATCATAGAAAACCACACCTACCAATACAGTTCAACTCAATTAGCCATGTGCTTCAATTGCTACATATGGATTTGTTTGGACCAGTAAATGTTCTCAGCATCAACAGAAATTCTTACTGCCTGGTTGTGATTGATGATTTCTCTCGGTTTACGTGGGTCTTCTTTCTATCCAACAAAGCTGGAGTTGCTAATTTGATTAATAAATTCATTGTATTAATTGAGAATCAAACTAACAATCGAGTGAAGGCGCTTCGTACCGATAAAGGAACAGAGTTCAAGAATTATGTACTCGATCACTTTTGCGTAGAAAAGGGTATCATGTGTCAATAAAGTTCTGCACACACACCCCAACAAAATGGTGTTTCTGAAAGGAGAAACAGGACGTTGAAAGACGCTGCAAGGACGATGCTGTATGATTCAAAGCTACCAGTCTTCTTTTGAGCCGAGGCGATAAACACTGCCTGCTATGTTCAGAATCGCGTGTTGATCAACAAAGCTCAGATGAAGACCCCATATGAAATTTTATATAATCACAAGCCATCAGTCAATCATTTCCATGTATTTGGCTGTCCTTGCACCCTTCTTCACTTAAATACCAACACAAAGTTTAATGCCAAAGCTGATGATTGTTACTTCGTAGGGTATGCTGATCGCACTACTTATAGAGTCTATAATAAGAAGACAAAACAAATTGTGGAATCCTATGACGTGCGTTGGCTGGAAGAAAATGAGACGAAAACTAGAGTGGGTCCGAATTGGCTGTTTGATTACACGTTGCTGTTCAAATCAATAAATGTGTCGTTGAGTGGTTCTTCTGGATCTGTTTCTGGTTCGGAGAAGACTTCTGAAGATGAATACGAAGAAGTTGTCTACAGACCTCCATCTGCATCCTCTTCTTCATCCAAGGGGAAGTCCCCGGTTTCGTCTGAGGGGGAGTCCTCTGCTATACCTGAGGGGGGGAGTCCTCTGCTATACCAGAGGGGGAGTCATCTGTACAACATGGTAGTCAAAATGATACTTCTAATGCTGAAGCTACGCCATATGCTCCTATGGAAAGAGAATTCATGTCTAATGACGCTTCTGCAGCTTCCTCAACCTTTATGGAACTACTCTTTCCTGAACTTATCTCAAATGAGTTTGTAGCAGAGCCTTCTGGAGCGGCTCAATCAGCAAATGAAGGAGGTATCGACATTCACACTCTTCCCGTATCTCTCAATGACATCGGCCAAGAGATACCTTCAAGAATTCAACGTGATCATCCGATCAACAACATCATTGGTCAGCTGGGGGAAGGTGTTAAAACAAGAAGTCAGAGTGGAGATGTTAATGCTTGTCTCTACTCTTGCTTTATCTCTCAAATAGAGCCCAAGAATGTTGAAATGGCTCTGAATGAGCCCAGCTGGGTAGATGCAATGCATGAGGAACTGCATCAATTTGAAAAACTTGGTGTTTGGAAGTTAGTTGTGTTACCAAAGGGCAAGAAGTCTCTTGACACAAGATGGGTTTATCGCAATAAGCAGGACGATTCAAGGGTTATAGTGTGAAATAAAGCTCGATTGGTAGTTTGCGGGTTTCGACAAGTCGAGGGTCTTGATTACACTGAAGTTTATGCTCCAATAGCTCCCCTGGAGGCCATACGCATCTTCCTAGCATATGCTTCTTACATGAACTTTACTGTGTATCAAATGGACGTCAAGACTGCCTTCTTGTATGGCAAGGTGAAGGAAGAAATCTACGTTGATCAACCTCTTGGGTTCGTTGACTCAAAATTTCCTAATCATGTCGACAAGTTGGACAAGGCATTGTATGGGTTACATCAAGCTCCTCGAGCGTGGTATGCAACTCTAACAAAGCATTTGCTCGAGCATGGTTACTCTCATGGTACTATCAATCAGACTTTGTTTATCAAGCATGTCGACAATGATCAAATTCTTGTGCAAATTTATGTTGACGACATTATCTTTGGGTTGACTAGTCCGCAGCTCTGCAAAGAATTCGAAGGTGTAATGAAGAAGCGGTTCGAAATGAGTTCGTTGGGAGAAATGACCATGTTTTGGAGGCTTCAAGTTAAACAAAATTCAACCGGAATCCTGCTACATCAAGCCAAGTATGTGGAGGATATTCTTGAGAGGTTCGGGTTTCACGACGCTAAATCTGCTTCAACACCAATGGCTGAACGACCTCTTCTGACTCCAGATCCTGACGGAGAATCCGTAGATCAGACCCACTATCGATCAATGATCGGATCGCTAATGTATCTTACTGCAAGCCGACCTGACATCATGTTTGCAGTTTGTCAATGCGCACAATACTAGACTAATCCTGTTGAGAGAAAATCTTGGGGACACACTTGAACAAACGTTAGAACAAGTTAATTGCGAAATAGTTAATCTCTAAGGATCTAAAAGCTCAACAATAATAAAGTTAGATAGTTAGATAGTTAGATAGGTAGTTGCGGAAAGTAAAGAAAGATAAATGACAAAAGTTATATCAAGAATACACTTAAACTGATTCATAACAAGGAATGCAGTCACTCCAAGTTAGTAAGCGAGATCAAGTTTAGTGATTAAGTCTAGAAGACTTGCTCCGAAGAGAGGTTATGTTCCAGTAGCACTTTGAGTGTGATAAAGATAAGAGAGATAACTGATGAAGATAAGAAAGATGAGAAATCTTGTGTATTAAGAAGTTAAGAGTTTTCACACTCACATATATCACAAGTACACAAGTATCACACGTACATAATACATAAGAAAGAGTCTTTATTTATAGAGTTTAGAAATGAACAACTCTATGAGCAGTCGTGCAAGACATGCTAGACAATAGAGTGAAATACATAGAAAGGAAATAACTAAGACTGTGGATAAGTAAGACTTGAATACTCCAGATGTTGCTGATCAAAATGGTTGCGGTCTCAGTTGTAGAAATTGACTCCGGTGCTGAATTGGTTGCGGGTACTGAACCGTTGCGGTAGATAAGTTCAAAAGGGTCACTTTCATGTTTCAACAGATCCTAAACTTTCACATCTTACTGATGTCAAAAGAATTTTTTGGTATATCAAAGGGAGCCCAAAATTGGGTCTTTGGTATCCGAAGAATTCTGAATTTGATCTTTATGCTTTTGCTGACAGTAATTATGGAGGCTGTGAGCTTGACAGGAAATCAACCTCAGGAGGATGTCAATACCTAGGTGACAAACTAGTTTCGTGGCAATGCAAGAAGCAACATACTGTCTCAACTTCCACAGCGGAGCTAGAATACGTTGTTGCATTGGCCCGCTGTTCTAAAGTCATCTGGATCCAACATCAGCTGTTGGATTATGGTTTGAATTATTTAGAAACTCCTATTTACTGTGATAATGAGGCCGCTATTCAAATTGCCAAAAATCCAGTCCAACACTCTAAAACCAAGCACATCGACATTAAAATTCACTTTATCAGAGATTGTTACGAGCGTTCACTAATCCGACTGGAACAGGTCCCTACTGCTAATAATGTGGCGGATCTGTTCACAAAACCATTTAACAAAGCTTGCTTCGATGTGCTTGTGGGTTTTCTGAAAATGATTCGTTTTGAGGATTAAGTTTCTTTTTATTTTTTCTTTTTCTTAATTCTTCAATGTTTATTTTTATTTTTTTATTTTTTATTTTTATTTTTTGGATAGATTAAATTTGCGCATGTTATTTTTATTTTATTTTATTTAATTCTCTCCCATGCACAAATTTAGGGAGAGAAATAAAAACAAAAATCCAAAAACAATAAAAAATCAGAAAAATCCAAAAACATTAAAAATCCGGAAAATTAGAAATGTTGCTGTTAGTCTTGTTTGAAGGTGTTGTACTGGGAAAAGAAATTAGCAAGTGATAAAAGGCAATCTGAATCTACGTAACGTACCTAAATTGAATCGTCTACGCTCTGTGCCCGATGCGCTGGTAGGCACGAAAGTTTTTAAATGGACTTGACTAGGGAAAGCTGCATCTAATGAATTTAAGGACTTGACAAACTTTGACCTAAATAGATTCGTTTAGCCTGACATCACGACGCTCGGATAGGTTGAGCAAGGAGATATACATGGGAATTAATCGGTCATACTAAATAACCCGTATCTAGAACTGTGGATTCACTTTTCCTCGATGTACGGATTTTGTCCTTAATTCCGGTTGGATGGGGTGACTGGGGAATTCTGATAAACTTGGTCTATAGAAGGTTATTTTCTTTCTTTCTGTCTGTTAGTCATATGTTGCCTCCTCTGCATGATCGGAAGATCTGACCTAGACTGTAACATATGCAACTCTGTTTCTCTGCATCTTCTATCTATGCAATTCATTCTATCTGTTAGCCATATATTGTCTCCTCTACGTGACTCAAAATCCAACCTGGTACATAGTATATGCACCATTCTCTTCTCAATCCCTCTAAAACTTCAGTTAGTCATATGTTTCATCCTTTGCGTGATTGGAAGAGATCCGACCTGGATGTACAACATATGCATTTTAAATCTATCTTCTCTCTTAATAATTGTCTACTCACCCGATGTAAGGAGTATTTTGGAAGTCCTTGATGGCTGGGGCATGCCAGGAAGCGGGAAACACGTTCTAGTACAATTAAAATTGAACACATATAGGTTGTCTGTAGATCTCGCTGCTCAATTTAGGTGGACAACAACATCCCTGGTTGTAGTCAGTTAAATGGCCATAAGAAAATTTTATTTAAGAATTAGGGCCAATCATGATAATAAAATTATAATCATCTATATGAATGTGTCATGTCATTGGTAAGTTGTCCTAAAATTGTCACAAATTTTTCGTGTTTAAGTGGACCACAATACTGGCGATCGATCAGACGAAGACATGAAAATAAGGGTACCGACAAGTGGAATAAGGTTGTCCAACAACTATGATCCCAGCGTCACAATTTTTTTCTCGATAATTAATGTTTAAGTTGTATATTTTTTAATTGGAGTAAATTTAATTTGATTTTTATTTTTATTTTGTTAACTACTAAAATAAAATTGTTTTATTTTAATTTTTAATTTTTGTAAAGTTAATTTTATTTTATTTTTAATTTTAGTTTTAATATTAATCCTCAAAAGATTTTTAAAATTTTGAAAAATATTGGACTGTGTTGGAGACTGTCTTCTACTGAGTGGCCATCAGGTAAAGGTGAAATGGGTATAAATAGGAGTTTACCGCCAGAATGTCCATTAGTTTTCTGATTCCGGCCGCAAACTCCTCTCCACCCTCTCTCTTCAAAAAAAAATCGTCAAATCTTGCAAATCTAATCTGATAGTCTCGAAGGTAATGAGTTTTGGACCAGGAATATGTATCTTATTGCATGATTCACTGCGTTTTTGAGGCATAAATTGAGAAAGAACAGTCGTCGGAGTTTGCGACCCAAGCTTAAGGCCGTAAACTGCTTGCGACCGTAAACTCCGTAGATGGTCGATGATTTACTAGCAAGGGGTTTACGGCCGTAAACCCCTATTGACCGTAAACTCCCAGTTGACCGCAAACTCCAATGTTGACTAAGAAAATTGATTTTGACCTAATTTTAAAATTGTTATGTTATTGTTGGGATCAAAATTAAATTGTTTAAAATTTTTGTTGTTTGTTTGGTTCTTTCTGTCTTACTTGGTATGGTTAGTGCAGATCAATGGCGAACCTCAAATTTGCGGACATGCATAATCTGGCTATTGTCTTGGCGGATCCTCCAGTTGTTCACTCGGACCTCAAGTCGATGATCCACAGACTCAGGGAATGCTGTCTATCATCAGCCATCACTGTGAATCCAATCGTCTACCAAAATTTGTACAGAGAGTTCTGGGTGACTGCCAAAATGGAAATGGATGATGTTGGAGTTGTTGTTATTAAAGCTACTGTAAAAGTGTTGGATTAGTGTCTAAGTCCATAACTATTTTGGTATGTACTTGACCCGATGGTGCATGGTCCTTTTGGGTTGCCTTCACCAAAGCAACTTGATTGGAGAAATAAATAGAGAGAGAGAGGTTATTATGATTTATTAATATGTTATAAGAATAATATATTAAAGGAGAAATCATATTTGTTTAATTAATATTGGTCAATAATTAATTAAGAATTAATTTTGTGATCAAGTGTGATTAATTAAACTAGAGGGGCTGAATTGTAGTTATGTGATAGTTACAAAATAAGGTAAGGATTATCTTAAATATAGGGTGAACGAATTTAAGGAGATAATGCCTTAGAATTCGACTAGGATAAGGGTTTCTAAGACTTATCTTATGGTTGCTTGGTGGGCAAGCAACTAGATAAGGATAAGGACTAAAACCCTAATCTTTACACCTATATAAACCCCCTAAGGCTCATGAATTCGTCTAAGCCTTCCCAATAAGTCCTAAGGATGAATTCCTACCTCTCTCTTCTCTCTTTATACCTTCTCCATTTGCTCTTGGTGTTTGTAAGCCATTAGAGGAGTGACACTTGTGACTCTAAGCCTTCCAAAGTCAATTCAAGGAGGAATTGGGATTGTTATTGCTACATAACAATCAAGGTAATATCATAAACCTAATCATATGTTAATATTGATTTCCATATGATAGAATTAGGGTTTATAGTCTTGGATTCAAAGCATGTACAATAGAGAAACCTAGATCCAAGCATTAGGGTTTGTATTAGCACATAGGATGTCTTATGACCAAAACCCATCAGTGGTATCAGAGCCTTGATTGGTTTCTATTGTATTGATGCTTGATATGTTTGAAAATTTTGAATTTTGTGGAGTTTGGACTCGCCGAGTCCATAGATGAACTCGCCGAGTCCAAGGTGACTCAACGAGTCCATGCGTGACTCAACGAGTCGGCTCGTCAGATGGAGGGTATTCCGGGATTTCTTGCTGTTTTTGCTTATGGATAGTTACCTTATCATGATAGATCAATATTAATCCGATTATATGATATATTTGACTATAATTTTGATCTAATTGAAGATATTTATCAATTAATAAGATAATTGTTTCCTTATGTGATAATTGATTAATTATTTTGAGTAAATTGATAAATTGTTTTGCAAGAAATCATTAAATAAATCAAATATGGATAATTATGTGATTAAATGTTAATTCAAATTATTTTTTATTTGATCCTTGTTGTTATGAGAAGTTTCATATTTTTCCCTTTAGGTTTTATAGTTTAAATTTGAACCCCAAAAGTTTTGTTGTTTTCAAATTTAAATAGTTAAAATCCTAATGTTTAGAAAAAGGTTTCAAAACTTGCCCTCAAGTTTTGGATTTAAATTTTGATTAATAGTTTAATTTTGATGTATATTTAAATTCTAAACCCTAATGTGTTGAAATGTTTCAAAACTTGCCCTCAAGTTTTGGAATTTAAAAGTTGATTAAAAGTTTAATTAGGAATGTTAATTTCTAAAACTCTAGTATAGTTTTGAAAAAGTTCAAATCACACCCTTATGGTTTTATTAATTAATTAAGGTGTATAATTAAAAGAAGTTAAATAAATCCATAAAAGTTTAGGTTTACAATTTAATTGAATTAAAGGTATAATTGTTAAATTAGACCACCTAGTATCTTAAAAGTATAAAATACACCCTATACTATATATAACATTAAAAGTCTAACATTATATATATGTATGAGTAAAAGTCAGTCTTACCGTTAGTAGGCCTCATTCACGAAGCTAGTCTATAAGGGGTGTTTAAGGAAATTGCCTATAAAATGGTGATTGAATGGGTATCCACTCTTACCCACCGCACTCTTGACTAGTGGAGGGTCGTTAGCCGAACGGGTAGGATAGGACGAAACCTTCCATTATAAGTATAATGAATTATTAAAGTAACTAAATGTTTTCATAAAATTCCCAATCTTAGTTACTTAGGCAAAAGTGAATTGATGCGATTCGATGAAATTACACTTTGTGCCCTTGTGAAGACGTTAGTGGAGCGTGTGTGGTTTATCGGCACACTAAATGGTTCTAAGCAAAGGTAGCAAAGGGTGACTCAATGTTTGTCATAGTTCGGTGGAGCGTGTGTGGTTTACCGGCACATCGAATAGGTGACTGTAACATGTGAGGGCACCATGTAAGTTTGCATGGTTATTCACACCCGCTTTGTGATCCTCGGCATCCCAGTCGCAAACTAGAGGGGCATATCGAGATTTAAACATGCCATTGAAATGTTCAATGAATCTCAAAGGATCTAGGAGTTTTCATAGATTTAAAACTTAAATTTCTTTTTCATTTTTCGTGGTGGAAATTAGTGAATCATCATTCACTTACCTTCAAATATTCTGCAATTAGGGTTACGGCATCCCTCTCCCGAGTTGTGGAATATTGTGTTGGGTCCTAGCCTTAGTATCTCATTTGGGTGATTTACTAAGGACTCTATCTACCAACTAACTTGAATTTCATTTTCTCTCGTTTTGTAGATGTCAAAGTTCGACAACTATGGTCTTCCCGAATCCCGTGGAACAAGCATTCCACATGAAGATGATATTCCACGATTCGATCGAGGTACAAGAAATCATGCTTCACTTCCTCCTCCTCCTCCAATTATTCCCCCTAACCCACAAGATTGTAAAATTGAAAGGTTCAATATCACTCAAGCCCTTTTGCAAAGTAAACATAAAGAAGGAAAGCCGGTGTGTGCACACGTCCTAGGGATGAAATCACACATTGATAGGTTAAGAATGTTGGGATCCGTTGTTTGTGAGGAAATGGCTGTTGATTGGGTTCTTCAGTCACTTCCTAACTCATATAGTGAGTTCCTAAGAGAGTACTATATGATGAACTACGACGTGACCCTTATAGATCTCACCGCTTATTGTTGCTGAATCAGCAATGATTTGGCGCAATAGAAAAGCAAAGTTGATTGGTGAATCTGCCTTCGAGACCTCTATGGATATAGACAATGGCAATGAAAGACATGCTATGATCGAAAAGCTTGATCATAAGAGAAAGGCAATGTCTGAAGTAGTTCCGTGTGCTGTTCCAAAAGAGTCGATTTGCTTTTATTGCCAAGAGAAAGGGCATTGGAGACGAAGCTACCCCATTTACCTAAGAGATCTAAGAGATGGGAGAGTCGAAACGTATGGCTCTAATTTAGGTAAAATCCATTGGCTAACTCTTTTAAGCTTCATTCTAGATTCTGAACACATAATGTGATAAGATTACAATTGATGTTTTTGTAGGATCGAAGAAAAGAAAGGAAGCTTAAGGGAAGAAGTGAGCAGAATCTAACCGTGAAGGAATGGATTTTGATCACGTTTCTTGAAGATTAGATTCTTGAGCTACTACTTAGAGTTAGAATTAGATTGCTAAGAAAAATGTATTAGCATAAGCTTTTCAATGAATTGCATTGTAAGGACAATTTTTTCCGCAATAAAATAAATTTTGACTTTAAATTTTATTTATTTATCCTTATAATGGCGTGTATGAAAAATTGATGTTAAAATGTTTCTATTATTAGCAATAATGGATTTGGTTCTTATTATGTTATTTATGGAAAGTCGAGAATTTACCAAATAGGGAGAGTTTCTCATCGCCCAAGTTTCAATTGGACAGAAACTTGGAATCATGCAACGTGGATGCACGATGAATGAGAAATTTCGTATTTGGAAATTAGACTAATTCATTGACAAAGTGTCAATTGAAGGATTAGGAGATCGAGCACACAAAGTTGTGTGTTGATCAAAGTCCACCATAAGAGTAACGAGGTATTCGCCATGATTTACTAAAGGTTTAGTAAATATGATTCTAATTATAAGATTAAGTGTAATTCTGAATTGATTGAAAAAGTTTAAATAAATAGTAGAACGAATAACAAGAATCAAGTAGGCAGAGAGATAAAAGTTTCTCCATTATAAGAAGAAGGGAGAGTACCTTTTATGCTTTATGATAGGTCTTAATGATTAAGAACCATATTTCAATTGATCCTCTAAGTACAATTGTATGTTTAAGAAGAGGAATCAAGAATTGAAGAAATGGTTAAATCAAAAAGTCAATCATACTTCGTTCCAAAACAAGTCTTAAAGTTAAGATTGTGACATTAAGTGAATAGTATTAAGAAGGTTTATAACATTCATCAATTGTGGAAAGTTGTGATGTCTTGGATAAGACAAAGACAACCTAAGACCAAAATTATGAAGTGTTTTGTTTTGATAAAAGCTACACTAACTCTTGAATATTTGTTTATCAAGAAATGTTTTGACAAGAGAATCGTATATGTCAAGGAGTCAGTGGGAGTCTTTATAGTCTTGAAAAGTTTCAAGAACAAATCAAATAAACCTTATCGATCATCACTAGCACACGAGTTGAGGTTTACAACCTATCGTGATGACATTATTTTGTTTCTGTGCCAATCCAATCGAGTTAATTATGCATGTGAGTTCTATGAGTTCTCATTTGAATGCATAAAAGGCAAGGACCTTGATCAATGGAAAGTACATTGATAGGAAAGCGTGAGCTGCTTAGCTACTTGGAAGACATGGTGGGCAGCTGTGCTACCATAAGGCAAGAAATCAAGATTAAGAAAGTTCGGTCCATATGAGTTTGAATTTGTCGTAAACTTTGGTTTTAACAAATTCACATGGATAGGAACACATACGCCATTTAAATCTAAGTGTCATAAGATTTCCTCCTTCATGAAAATGATTGTGAGGAAATGCTTT
Source organism: Lactuca serriola (assembly GCF_051521515.1). Lineage (NCBI taxonomy): Eukaryota > Viridiplantae > Streptophyta > Magnoliopsida > Asterales > Asteraceae > Lactuca > Lactuca serriola. The sequence goes on from NC_136410.1 coordinate 8,786,692, forward strand.
CACTAAGAAAGATTTTAAGAAGATAGTGATTGTAAAATTGCATTCTCGAATTCAATTATGGTTACGGTATCCCTTTCCATAATTTGAATTGTGAGGTTTGGCAATTAGTCTTAAGTGTTTAGACACACATATGAACTATCAAAGGCAAAGGTGTATAAGTTCGAAAAGCCTCGATAAAAGAGTATCAAAGCATTAATTATTAGAAACATGAACTTAAAAAATTCAATAAGTATTGATTTTTGAAAGTTAAGATGTTTATGAATACATGTCGAAGCTAGTGGGAGCATAAGTGTTATGTTTTATAATAATCATCATGATAGTGGGAGCATAAATGTTATGATTGTATGATTATTAAGGAAAGTATTGCAAGTTGGCAATATTAATTATAGAAAACAAGAGTCATTCTTTGCAAAGTCATAAGGAAGGAATAGTTGTTTTGCTATAATTAAGGGAGAGAGTATTATGCTTGATTTCAAATCTAAAGGCTTAGGTTGAGAAATGTTAATAAATTTAGTCAAAGGTACATAGTGTGTTCTTAAAATTTCGATTATGATTACGGCATTCCTCTTCACAATTCAAATTTTGAGAACGTAGCAACTAAAACATTATGCGTCGTGTCCCATACGCTTCGGTTATAGGATCGATTGCAAATGCTTTAATGTTTGACCATTCTAAAATTTTCCAAATGTCTAGCGCATTTAGAGGGAAAAGGGACTAGAATCGGTTTTGACTAAAATAATTAAACAACTATCAAAGGACAATCCAAAGTTCGACGAGGATTGGTCGCTTGTGAATAGTTGGAAGTATAGTATTGGAAGATATGGAAATGTTCTCATATTGGATGGACCATATCGACATTATTAGGAATAGATAAGATTCTATTAAAAATAAGTTGTCATATGGAAAATATGGAAATGTATCTATATTGGGAATTGAATATTGAAAATCTATGTCCAGATTAGAAACTTTTATGCAAAAGGATGTTCAAAGGAATGTACTTTGAGTGAGAGACATCATATCTAAGGAATTGTCTTGTAACAATCTCCGATAGAAGACTTTGTAATATCATTGGCAATGGTCTTTGTGACTTTGGTGCAGTGATATTACGAAAGGATCGTTGAGTAAAGTGTTAGAATCTAGCATATTCTATAAGTAGCAAGAATTTGATATTCTTTCACTTAGGAAAAAGGATTTGGAGTTGTGAAATGAGAATGGTTGGAAATGTGTTCCATTTGATCTATTTCACAAAAGTATGAACCATAGGTAAACATTGTGTGCATGCTAAGAAGCATGGGACAAGTGTTGTAATTCAAGTAAGAAGTTGATTAACCGAAACGACAAATAATGAGTAATCGATATGGTGATAAATAAGAGGTGTTTTATTTGTGCTCAAAGGTTTGAGGCCATATGGGATTAGTATTATTCTTGTGTTTCACTTTGCATGTTTTGACTTCCAAAATAATTTAATTGGTTAAGAACAGTCAAATTATTCGAACGGGCCACAGTCGTTCATATGTTGGAAGTAGGTATGAATGAAGATTGTCATGAATTGGTGTGTGGATTGTCTAGAAGAGTATTAGACATAAGCAAATGTTTGCTGAAACGTTCATGAGTGATTATGAATATGATTTGAGCATTGGATTAAACCCACACTCACTTGGATCACTCCATGAATTGTATCACGAGTGATTGGTGAGACGATAACATCTTATATTCTTGAAACCGAGATGGTGAGTTGTATCTTGCGAATCGGTTGCACATTGATAATATGTAAACGCACTAGTAACTTGGTGTTATAAAACATATTGTTGTGTGTGATTCGGTGCATGAGTGCAAGCAAGCATTATATCAAAGTTTATCCGTTCCTTTTATCCAAAGTAGGATAAAAGCGATATCTTTGGGCCCCTCGATGGTTTAGTGATGACAAACGTAAATGCTCGGCCGGGCTAGGGCTAATTTGATTTGTTCAATTAGTCTGTCGTCATAAATCAGAAATCGAGAAGTAGTACAAAGAGAATGATTTGAAATCATGTCTGATATGATATCTAGAATGGAGGAATATATGATCCCTTATCTAAGGACACACGTATTTGATATGATCAGAGTTGACAGCGGCTTTGGAAAGCTACGATTGCAGATCGAGATCTGAAGTCATACGTAGAATAGTTGTTAGACTTATCCAAGTGGGAGACTGTTGGATTAGTGTCTAAGTCCATAACTATTTTGGTATGTACTTGACCCGATGGTGCATGGTCCTTTTGGGTTGCCTTCCCCAAAGCAACTTGATTGGAGAAATAAATAGAGAGAGAGAGGTTATTATGATTTATTAATATGTTATAAGAATAATATATTAAAGGAGAAATCATATTTGTTTAATTAATATTGGTCAATAATTAATTAAGAATTAATTTTGTGATCATGTGTGATTAATTAAACTAGAGGGGCTGAATTGTAATTATGTGATAGTTACAAAATAAGGTAAGGATTATCTTAAATATAGGGTGAACGAATTTAAGGAGATAATGCCTTAGAATTCGACTAGGATAAGGGTTTCTAAGACTTATCTTATGGTTGCTTGGTGGGCAAGCAACTAGATAAGGATAAGGACTAAAACCCTAATCTTTACACCTATATAAACCCCCTAAGGCTCATGAATTCGTCTAAGCCTTCCCAATAAGTCCTAAGGAAGAATTCCTACCTCTCTCCTCTCTCTTTATACCTTCTCCATTTGCTCTTGGTGTTTGTAAGCCATTAGAGGAGTGACACTTGTGACTCTAAGCCTTCCAAAGTCAATTCAAGGAGGAATTGGGATTGTTATTGCTACATAACAATCAAGGTAATATCATAAACCTAATCATATGTTAATATTGATTTCCATATGATAGAATTAGGGTTTATAGTCTTGGATTCAAAGCATGTACAATAGAGAAACCTAGATCCAAGCATTAGGGTTTGTATGAGCACATAGGATGTCTTATGACCAAAACCCATCAAAAAGGATGCGAGATAGTGATCACTGAGGGTTTATCAGAGATACGTTGCTGATTGACGATCAACCTAATTTCCCCACGGAGATTGGGATTGAGGATGCTCAAAGAATTCTAAGGAGGATGAGATATGAAGGCACTTCACCTCCAACTTTAAAGAAGCTCTTACCTCCGTATTGGAGATTTTTGGCGCATGTGTTTATTAGCTGCATTTCAGGAAGAAGATCAGGAGCTGATGAAATCTCAATAAGGAATACTAGAGTGATCGTTTCTCTTGCTGCCGAAGTAAAATTCAACTTTTCTAGATTTATCTTGGATGAGTTTATGGTAAATATCAGGGCTTCAACCCGGGATACTTTCTTATTGTATCCTAGGCTCGTTCAATTGTTTATCAATACTCAGTTTCCAGATATGGTAAAGGAAGGCGATACTCTTGATATGAAATCATTGGGTCCTCACACTGTAGGGCTCATCAAGCAAAACCGGAGAGGAAAAGTTATTTTTCAAGGAAAGTATCCTCTAGAGAAGTTTGGAAAGTTCGCCGAACTGAATAAGTCCTCAGAATCTTATGGGTCCTTTGACAAGGCGTCTTCTGAGCCTGTATCTTCTGAGAAATCATCTGCAAATGACAATGTTATTACCGTATCTGACGATAAGAATAGAGAAGAAGAAGAGACTCCGACTCCTGAAACTAATGTGGCGGAAGAACATGATTTGATCCCTGCTAATGTTCAAAGTGACTATGTTGAAAGGACTGTAGCAACTGAGACGGAGGCTGAGGGAGATAAACATGATTCTTTTGATGATCTTGATCTTATCAGATTTGATCATGATGATATTGCTGCATCTCTTGCAAGTAGTGCTAATTTTGTTACGAACGAGAACCTAGACACAATTTTCAGCAATGTCGATGAAGTCGTTCCTCCAACGACAGAGACAAGGGAGCCTGATGAAGTTCTTGAAACTGCACTTCCTACCACAAACCAAATGGCGAATACTTCCACTCCTATGGAGACGGTTATAGGATTTCCTCCTCCTATTTCTGCTTCTCCTACTATAGAGCCATTCATGAGTGATCTTACATCAACACAGACCGATCAACCCTCATTGAAGAAAAGAAGGGATCCAAGGCAAAGTGATTTAATTGCAGATCTTGTTAGTGGCCTTCCAGTACCACCTACCATTACTCCTAGTCTTACTACAACCAAGATTTTTACTGTAGGACTAGACACCACATTTGAAGTTGGTGGATCTTCTTTTCCACCAGGTTTTTCTCCTCCTCGATCTGATGACAATGATGCTTCTGTGAGACTAGCCAGGCTCTTGGCTGAGGAGCAATTTTTGACGCCTCCCCCTCGCGGTAAAGGTATTTCTATTGGGGACGGCAGTTCTGGAGGAGACAATCTCACTATCCCTGGGCTACAGAAGGAGATCTCGGTGCTTAGTCAGAAGAACATTGAGTTTAAAATCCGTGTTTCGGATCTTCAAGTTGAAAATACAAAGCTTAATGTTCAAGTATCTAAACTTCGATCTGACAATTCAAGGCTCGGTGTGCAAGTAGCTGATCTTCTTAAGGACAAAGCATTAAAGTCAAAGCAGAAATCTGATCTTCAGGATCATTTCAATCTTTTGAATTCAAGCTATTTTGAGCAAAAGAAGAAGCTTGAGGAAGACCTTGGTGATAGATATCAAACGTCTGCTGATGAATACAAAATAAATCTTCATGTTCAAGTCTTTCCTATTACCATGCCAACTGGTCAGACATCAGGAGATGTTGATCGCGTTGAGAATGAGCCACCCCGAGCCCCTCATGTCTCAACAATGATACGTGATGCTCAGGAAGAAGCAGCTAAGAAGGGACAACTGCTGTTTAAAAGGAACCCTACCAAGAATGCTTCTTGGGATGAACCTGAGATTACTGTGACTCATCTTGAGGTTGTCCGATTTAGAGATACACTCGGTGATAGATCGGGAATAGTTTCTTGGGGATTTCATGATCCTCTCAAGATGTGGATTGTGCTAAGAAAGAGTGGCAACTCTAAGCTTTACAGAGATAGTCATGATTCCAACTCATGGACTAGGGTAGATTTGACAGAATTGTCATGCGCTCCTTTTTCCAATCTCACAAGCAATCCACAGGCGACCCAGTTCAAGCATTTTCTTGAAGATCAGGTTAAAAAGGGGTTTCCTGCCATGAAAACTGCTAAGTCCGTTATGTTGGAGCATCCTGATGTTATTGATCCAAAAATCGACAAACCTCTGCATGTTGTGATGTGGCCTGCAACTAAACTGGTTACACAGTTTCCTGTACTTCAGAATTATCAAGATGGATCTCTAAGCTCAATGGAGTGTTGGGTTTTCGATGAAATTACTTCCACTGCGGTAATCAAGCTCAAGAATGCATGCATTTGACTCTATGATCGAAGAGATTTGTTACAATTCCGAAAGTGGGACATTCATCACCTAAGCAACTTTCAAATATTGGTTACGGAGGATAGTTTTGAGGATGCTGTGAAGGTATATACGACCATGGTTGCTGAAATTCTGAATAAGCGCATGTGGAATGGGGCGATGGGGTAAGCGGACGTTATGGTAGTAAACAAGGGTTAACTTCAAGCTAGCACCAAACCAAAGGGGAGATTGAAAGGCCAAATTAGTGGTTTGGTCTAGGCTTTGCATTGTAATAGTGGTTGTGTATAGATAGAGTATTTTGGTGTGCTTGGTAGTTGTTTACGAGTGTGTAATGAGTTTACGGCCGTAAATACCTTACGACCGTAAACTCTTTTCGGTTGTAGTTCCCTATATATAGAGGGTTAGCCAATCGTGTTTTGTTGTTGATGCCTAGTTGTTCACGGTCGTATATCGAGTTGTACCAGACGTTTTCAGCAATAGAACGTGTGCAAGATTGATTCCTTTTCTTTTCTACTATTATTCTTGTTTCTGTGATTGTGTTTGCTTTTATTCACCGGTAAGATCCATTCTCAGGACCATACAGACGGTCACAATAAAAAGTTTCGACATCATCATTGGTATGGATTGGTTAAGTTCTAATTGTGCTGACATTTTATGTTACGAAAGGGTCGTCCGCCTTAATTTGCCAAATGGCGAAACCCTTCTCGCCTATGGCGATAAACCTAATACAAATCTACACATCATTTCTTGCGTCAAGGTTCAAAAGTACCTCCGAAAGGAATACCACGCCTTCTTAGCCCACGTCGTAGATAAGAAACAAGGGGTGAAGGATATTAAAGACATTCCAGAAGTGTGCAACTTCCCCGACGTATTCCCATAAGATCTGCCAGGTGTGCCACTCGCACGGGTCTATCAAGACCACCCTGATAGATACATTTGACGAGAGATTCGCTGCTCTTTCTGATGCTGCTATTGCTGCGGCCACTGCAGCTGTAGCTGGGCTAGACCGCAGGGTGGTGATGTGTTGCCGTTCCAGGAGTTCAGCAACACAAAACCACCGAAGTTTGATGGGACCCAGGACCCGATTGCAACGATGAGGTGGATTTCAGACATTGAGGGGTGTTTCTTTACTTGCTCATCTCCTGAGCATTTGAGAGTCCGGTTCGCGCTGAACCAGCTTCGCTTGGGAGCGAAGGACTGGTGGAAGTTTGTGACGACGCACTATACACCTGCTGAGCTTGCTGTAGTGACCTGGGAGAGGTTCACTGCTATGTTTCGAGACGAGTACATTCCCCAGGTGGAGAGGGAGCGTTTGGCCCAGGAGTTTTTGACCCTCAAGCAGGGTACTGAGTCTGTCACAATGATTATGAGGATGTTCCATGAGCGGGAGATGTTCTGCCCAGAGCACGTGTCCTCCTAGTAGGCACGTATGAGCCGATATCTGAGCATTTTGAGGAGGGATATACGGGAGTTCGTGGCGAACTCAACGTACCAGACATTTACTGAGCTTCAGGCAAATGCCCGGAAGAGGGAGATAGAGCTGGAGACTCAGGCTAGGGAGGAGGCTGAGTCTCAGGGGAGGGATCGGCGACCATCGCAGTCTCAACCGGCAGCCAAGCGGGCTAAGCCTGCTGATTCGAGATCTGGGAGTCAGAAGGGCCGCACTTGTGGCAAGAGCCACGATGGGGTGTGTAGAGCAGGGTCTTGCTACAAATGTGGCAAGGAGGGGCATATGGCTAAGGATTGCCCCAAGGGGTTTGCAATATGCTTTCACTGCAACCAGACCGAACACCGCAAGGCAGAGTGTCCACAGTTGCGAGGGACAGCCCAGGGAGCACCTCAGGGATCTGTCCATGCTGATATCAGAGCTGCTGAGAGCCGGCCAGTGAAGGCCGAGGTACCAAAGGCACGAGGGAGATCCTTTCAGTTAACTGTGGAGGAGGTCCGCGCTGCGCCCGACGTTGTGGCTGGTATGTATCCTTTCTTTTATTTATTTTGATTATTGGGATATAGTTTTTATTTTATGTTATGCGTAGGTACTTTTCTTTTGAATTCTATACCTGCCTTGGTGTTATTTGACTCGGGTGCGAGTCGGTCTTTTGTATCTTTGACTTTGAGTCAGCACATCAGTATTAGTCGAGAGGCGTTGAGTCGACCTCTGAGAGTTTCCATAGCTGATGAGAGGACGGTGTATGCTGCCGAAGTGATCCGAGGATGTGTACTCGAGATTTTCGGCGTCGAGTTTCTGATTGATTTGGTTCCTATTGTGATGGGGGATGTCTGTGTCATCGTGGGCATGGACTGGTTGAGCAAAGTGGGAGCGGTTATCGACTGCGAGAGATAGCTGGTGACCATACGAGACCCTAGTGGGGGAGTTCTTACAGTGTATGGCGAGGGTACACGTTCTGGGTCAGCATTTTGTTCGGCCGCCAGAGTGAAACAGAGTCTACAGCAGGGCTATAGGGGATTTGTAGCATATGTGATGGATGCGAGGGTTGATTCAGAGAGACCGAGGTCAGTTGATGAGGTCCCGATAGTGCGTGAGTTTCTGGATGTATTTCCAGCAGAGTTGCCGGGTGTGCCTCCGGAGAGGCAGGTAGAGTTCAGTATCGATTTGGTTCCGGGGGCTGCGCCTACCGCCAAGGCGCCTTATCGCCTTTCGCCTCCAGAGATGCAGGAATTATCCTCGCAGCTCCAGGAGCTGCTGGGGAAGGGGTTTATTCGGCCGAGCAGTTCGCCATGGGGAGCGCCTATCCTTTTTGTCAAGAAGAAGGATGGTTCACACCGGATGTGCATTGATTACCGGGAGTTGAACAAGCTAACGGTCAAGAACCGTTACGCGTTGCTGAGGATCGACGATTTGTTCGATCAGTTGCAGGGAGCATCTTGGTTCTTCAAGATCGATTTGAGGTCTGGATAGCATCAGGTGAGGGTGCGAAATGAGGACATCCAGAAGACAGCATTCAGGACACGTTATGGGCATTACAAGTTCGTGGTGATGCCTTTCGAACTCACCAACGCACGAGCGGTGTTCATGGATCTCATGAACAGAGTGTGCAAATCGATGTTGGATCGCTCAGTGATCATGTTCATCGACGACATATTGGTGTATTCGAGATCCAGAGAGCAACATGAGGAGCATTTGAGGGAAATCCTCGGAGTTCTGAGATCGGAGAGGCCCAACCTGAATATGCGCCAGAGGAGATGGTTGGATGTGGTGAAGGATTACGATTATAAGATCCTGTACCACCCGGGAAAGGATAGTGTTGTAGCCGATGCACTGAGCCGAAGGGCGGAGGGTGCCCCGATGCGAGATGTTTGTTTGAGATTGACAGTGATGACTCCGGTGTTGGAAACTATTCATGGAGCCCAGGCTGAGGCCGTAAGGCCAGAAAACCAGAAGAAAGAGCGAGTTGTCGGGCTGGTATCGGGGTTCGTTACCGATTTTCGGGGGCTCATGACATTTCAGGGTCGGATATGGGTACCGTTTGTGGGCGGGACGCATACCATGTTGATGGAAGAGGCTCATAGATCAAAGTTCTCGATCCATCCCGAGGCCACTAAGATGTATTTGGACCTGAAGAGGGAGTATTGGTGGCCCTGTATGAAGAGGGATGTCGCATGGTTTGTAGAAAGATGCTTGACCTATCGTAGGGTTAAGGCCGAGCACCAGCGTCCACATCGTAAGCTGTAGCCATTAGAGATTCCCGAGTGGAAATGGGAATAGATTACCATGGATTTCATCACCAAATTGCCAAGGACTGCGAGAGGTGTCGATGCAATTTGGGTGATTGTGGACAGGTTGACGAAGAGCGCTCATTTCCTTGCTATCAGTGAGAGCTCTTCCGCAGAGAGGTTGGCAGAGATGTACGTGAGAGAGGTGGTATCACGGCATGGAGTGCCGATCTCGATTGTCTCAGATCGAGATGTACATTTCACTTCCAGATTCTGGAAGAAGTTTCATGAGGAATTGGGTACGAGACTGCATTTTAGTACCGCATACGTGAGCGGACGATTCAAACGCTCGAGGACATGCTCCGAGCATGTGTGTTGGATTTCGGCAGGAGTTGGGACACGTAATTACCCTTGGCAGAGTTTTCCTACAACAACAACCATCATTCGAGCATTGGTATGCCACCCTTTGAGCCGTTGTATGGGAGGAGGTGTTAGACCCCCATTTGCTGGGGAGAGGTAGGGCAGCGTGTGATGGGTAGTACTAAGATTGTGCTTCAGACAACAGAGCAGATTCAGCAGGTCCGACAGAGGTTGTTGACCGCTCAGAGTCGTCAGAAGAGTTATGAGGACAGGCGCCGGTCCAAGCTCGAGTTTCAGGTCAGCAACTTCGTGCTCCTGAAGGTCTCTCCTTGGAAAGGAGTGATTCGATTCAGGAAGAGGGGCAAGTTGGGACCCTGATATATTGGTCCTTTCAGGGTGATCGTGAGGGTAGGCAGGGTAGCCTACCGTTTGGAGTTACCTGCGGAGTTGGTCAGATCCATGAAATTTTCCACGTGTCGCAGCTGAGAAAGTGTATAGTTGATGAGTCAACAGTGGTGCCATTAGAAGATATTCAGGTGGATGCGAGCCGGAACTATATTTAGAGACCGGTGGCGATTAGGGATTGGAAGATCAAGGTTTTGAGGAACAAAGAGGTGCCTCTGGTGCAGGTCCAGTGGCAGCATCGAAAAGGGTCAGAGTTGACTTGGGAGCTGGAGCGTGAGATGCGGGAGCAACATCCAAAGTTGTTTGCAGAGTGAGACTTCAAGGGCGAAGTCTAATTCTAGTGGGGGAGAATTGTAACACCTGGATTCCCAGGTATATTAATTATTCCTTTATTTTTGGAGGTTGGGAGGGGACTCGTCGAGTATGGTCGCGGATTCGTATCCGGGTTCACAGCTGGACTCGACGAGTTCGTGAGTGGACTCGGCAAGTCCACGCTCTTTAATGAAACCCTAATTTCCTGGGTTTGGGACCTATTTAAAGGCCCTTAGGGCCGTCATTTGTAGCTACCAAACCCCAGAGAGAAACCCTAAGAGATCTAGAGCGTTTGTGAGGAAGGAGAGGCCATTCCTGATCATTTTGTTGGTGTAATTGCAAGAAGGAGGTGACCAAGGCAAGAGGAGGCTGAAGGAGGTGCGTTTCTGGTGATTTCAGAGTTCAGAGACTTCATCTTGAGGTATTTATTCGGACCTTCTTTAGATTTGGTGTTGATTCTTAGAGTTAGGGTTTTCTAACCCCTTTAGAGGATGGATATGTGGAGCAATTGGTCCCTTCTCAAGTTTATGCTTTGGATCCGGACTCAAAGAAGTTCAGAGACCTTAACCCTTGGAGCTTTATGAGTTATTTTGGGAGCCATGAACTTAGGATGCTATTTTTGGGGCTAAATCACCAAGTTAGACCATCTAGATGTTATATGAGTGTCAAGGTCTGAACTTTACATGATTATCATGCTTGGGAAGGTCAGATCTATGGATTAAAGGAACAGATCTGACCTCAGGAGGTCTATGGAGTTTGTGCATGGCATGAACTCGCCGAGTCCAAAGATCAGACACGGCAAGTAGGGTTAGGGTTTCCCGTAAATCACGCAGTGAGTCAGAGGGGGATTAGGGGACTGGAGTTCAAGGCGGAACTCACCGAGTTGTTCTTGAGACTCGGCGACTTGAGTCTGGGTGGCCCCGCGATTCATGCCAGGTGTGACTCGTCGAGCAAGGGGAGGAAATCGACGTGCCAAGCGGGACTAAAGAGTTAGTGGACACGTGTAGACTCACCGAGTCGCCCAAGTGCACTCGACGAGTCGGGTCAAAGTTTGACCATTGACTTTTGTTAACTTTTAGGGTTTGGTCAACAATGTGGCCTCTGAGCTAAAAGAGGGGCAAAATGGTCTTTTGCCTGCTGAGGGTGCCCAGAGAGGGTTGAGCGTAGTCCCAAGAGTTATATTTATGAGAATATTTACTTTATGTGATTAGGCGGAGGCTAGATCATATTTCCACCGCGTCAAAGATTTACCAAGACATCTGAGGTGAGTCTTCTCACTATACTTTACCTAGTGTGGTAACAGAATTATGTGACAGAGTATTTAGAGTTATATGCCAGGGTATTTGCATGTTACTATGTGTTGTGATTTATTGTGATATGTGATATGCATGATTCAGAGTTTACAGAGTTAGGTACAGTGGGTCCACAAAGTTATGGGACCAAGAGGGTCCTACGAAGATATTCGACCAGAGGGTCAACAGAGTTACAGCCTTGAGTGGCTGATATGTGTTTATGTGGTATTTTGGGGAACTCACTAAGCAAATATTCTTACAGTGTTATGTGTGGTGTTTCAGGTACCAGCGATGATCGCGGGAAGGCGCCGGCATGACTCGTACACACGCACACTGGAGTTTATATATTTTGATCTTGGGGTTTTGTATTAAAATAATGATGATACAATGTTTTAAAATATGGATGTGAATGAAATTATATGGTTTTTAAAATACGAAAAAAATTGTTTAAATTTTTACGGTGTTACAATGTTTTCGTAATACCTACTCACTGGTTTCCTGATAATACAAGCAGTTTTGAAAAGCGTCAACATTAAAGTTGGCGAGTTCATAAGCGTGTTTGTATGAATAAAATCTATAATGTTTTCTTGTAACTGATAGCGTGAAGTTTTCTAGTAAATCCAATATTTTCTTAAATGTAAGATGTAGTGTTAAACCCTAAGACGAAAAATGTAAGTTATATTGTACTGGGAAATAGTATGTAGGTTTATCTTTATATAAAACAAATAAATTGTAAGTTACTCTGTAAACCAAGTCGATCGTTTTGTTAATCCCTATGTGAGTTATTATAACCATGCTTAATATGACAGATATGCCTGGACAATGTTCTTCATGCGTCGGAATCAGTAGACTTTTGTCACCCTAGACTTGCCGGTCTAACTGTAGGGAACAACTGAGGTGTGGGGTTGTCAACCCCGTATAGATCTATACAAAACTATCGCACTCTCTCTCAAAGAGACTCTGGTTACAATGCAGGACTTAGGGTTTACACTAGGTAGGTACTGTGAAGGAATGTCTCACAAGAGCATTAACAAATTTACATGAAATATGACTCCTTTTTCTTGTAAAATAATTATACATATGAAAACTAAATGGTTCCTTTGGAATGAAAGTGTAGTTTTGTGACTCTCCATACTATACCAATTATAGTTTATCTTGTATGTTTGTTGAGACTATTTATATAATCTTTTATATAAATATAAAGATGTTATCTTTTCTAGTGTCAAAATATGACAGTAAAAATTGATATCTTTGTGATGAAACCCACCAAAATAGTAAATGACCACAATGTAACTATTTTTGCTAGAAAAACTATCTTTTAGTGAAAAGTTCGAAACCTTGTAGTTTTACAATCATATTTTCTTGATGATATTTGTAACATAATGTAAATTATGTTTTTGGTTAACTTTTGCATATCAAAACTATTTTATCACAAATTTTGTATGAAAGTAGTGATAATCCTAACTTGAGCAAATAATGGTTTATACTTCAACATCAAGAAGTAACAACAAATATTCATGTAGTAAATAGATTTTAGCTTGTATTCCCCCACCCCCTCCCTTAAAAACATGAAAAGCTTGAAAATGTGGGGGGTATGAACTCACATTGAGTGGCTTTGGTGGATGACTTAAAGGATTGAGATGAGGATTTCGAACATTGCAATGGAAAGGGAGTTGATGAACTTTAAGGAAAGGTTATTATCCTAAGAATATCAACACACAAAAATGTTTGTAAAAATGGTGAAACTAATATAAAATCGTATATAAACACTAGGGTATTATGAAAATACTTACCAAGGAAATCTAAGGATGAACTTGGGGCTTAAATCCTTTGAAACTTGGAAATGAGTTCTTGAGAGAAGGAGTAATTTAACAGGAGATAGAATGAAGTAACGGTGAGGTTTTGTGATGTTAATCTCATTTAAATAAAAGCACTGGTATTGATGTGAAGTTTACTTGGATAACTGGAGGTTTGGTGGGTAATACGTGGGTTACTGTGACTATATTGAAAATGGGCAAGAAATCAAATCCAAAAGTCAAATTTTCTTGTCTTATCCTCATCCTAGACCGCAAACCTCTTTAATTCACCATAATATGACCGTATTCACATGTGATTTCGGTCCTAGGCTTACCTTTACTTTTAGATTTCGGTCCTAGGACTTTTCCCATGGTGATTTCGGCCTTAGTGGGTCCTTAAGGTTTGTTTTTGGCCCTAGTGGGGTCCTTGGGGTTGATTTCAGTTGTAATGTTTCCTAGACAATGTGATTTTGGGTTTGAGTATTATGGATCACAAAGATGATGACCTTAAAACTTATGAATTCAAGGTGCTTTCATAAATAAATGTTGCTATGTTAAAACTATTTTATTCTTGTTTTATTTGCATGAACTTTTCAAGGCTTAATTCAACATGATTTTCCAAGTGTATATTATCTTTAATCATACAAATGGTGCCCTCTTGGCTTTCAAATAACATTATTGCATCAAGTTACATAGTTATACATTATGGATACCCTTATACATAAGACCCTTTAGACTTGGTTTGACCCAAAATTTTCTAGTAGTCACATCATCCCCCCATTAGGGGGAATTTTGTCCTGAAAGTAGTTTAGAGTAGGCACTAATGAATTGGGGATGCGATGTGGGTACTTTTGTTTCATTTGATCTTCGCGTTCCCAAGTGAACTCGGACCCTACTTTGGCGTTCCATTAGACCTTCACAATGGGGATGTGGATTTGTTTTGTCCGTTTCACCTCCCTGTCCATTATTTCTACGAGTTCATCGATGAAAGGGAGATTTTCATTTTCTTCAATCTCCTCCAGAGGGATGACAAAAGTTTTGTCAGACAGGCATTTCTTCAAATTGGACATCTGGAAAATAAGATGTATGTTATGGAATTCTTGAGGTAACCGAAGTCTATCTGCCATTAGACCGATCCTGGCATGGATCTCAAATGGTCCAATGTACCTTAGATTCAATTTTCCATTCTTCCCAAAGCGTATCATCCCTTTCCAAGGCAAGACCTTTAACGACACAGGGTCGCCGACTTGGAATTCCAAGGGTTTCCTTCGTTTATCAACGTAGCTCTTTTGTCGGTCCCGCGATGCTTTAAAGCACTCACGGATTTAGGCGATTTTCTCTGTGGTTTCTCGTATGATTTTCGGGCCTATGAGCATGCTATCAGGTACTTGTCGCTAGGCAAGCTATGTGTCTCCAACCTCGTCCTAGAACAAGGGAGATCTGCACTTGCGTCCATAAAGGGCTTCGAATGGAGCGACCTTAATGCTGGTGTGGTAGCTGTTATTATAGGAGAATTCAACAAGTGGCAATTGGGCATCCCAATCTTTACCAAAGTCTATCACACACACCCTCAACAGTATGGTCCTCTTGATCTACCCGTCGGTCTGAGGATGATAGGTGGTACTCATATCAAGTTGGAGATAATAGATAGTGGCACACCATACAATCACACTATTTCCTTGACTTACGTCCTTGCCAACCTTTCCATCCTGTAGGTCTCCTTTATTGGCAGGTAGTGGGCAGATTTGGATAACCTGTCAACGATCACCCAAATGGTGTCAAGTCCACCCATTGTATTGGGTAACTTGGTTATGAAATTCATGGTTATCCATTCCCACTTCCACTATGGTATGTATGGTTGTTGTAGTAGACCTGAAGGCTTTTGATACTCTACCTTAACGTTGGCACAAGTCAGGCACTTGCCCACGTAGGTAGCGATTTCGGCTTTCATGTTCAGCCACCAATAAAGTTTCTTAAGATCCAGGTATATCTTATCCAAAACTGGATGGACGAAGTACCTTGTCTTGTGGGCTTTATTCATGACAACGTCTCTGTAACCACCAAACTTCGGTGGCCAGATTCGATCCATGAAGTAGTAGGCTTCGTCGTATTGGAATCTAAGGTTCTTACCCATTCTTCACAAGGCTTCTTTTATGACATTCTACGGTTTCAAGGCTTCCAGTTGAACCGCTTTGATCTGGGAAGACAAGTAGGAATGGATAATCAGGGTTAGTGTCTTTACCCGGCGACCCGAGTATTCCTTTCAGCTCAAGGCATCTGTGACTATGTTGGCCTTGCCCGAATGATATCGTATTTCACACTTATAGACGTTCAGTAGTTTTACCCAAATCCACTGCCTCATGTTGAGCTCCTTCTGGTTTAGGATGTGCTGGAGGCTCTTGTGATATGTGAAAATTGTGCACTTTATACCATAAAGCTAGTGCCTCTAGATCTTTAGAGCGAACACTATTGCACCCATCTCGAGGTCATGCGTGGTGTAGTTCACCTCATGGTTCTTTAGTTGTCTTGCTGCGTAGCCTATGACCTTTCCTCACTGCATGAGTACGTAGCCTAGTCTTTGATTGGATGCATCGCAATAGACCACAAAATCTTCTATCCCTTTTGGGAGGCATAAGATTGAGGCACTGCATAGAGCTTGTTTCAAGGTTTGGAAAGCAACCTCTTGTTTCCTTTCCCAGCTGAAGGTTACACCCTTCTGAGTTAAGGCGGTGAAAGGTTTATTGATTTTGGAGAAATCTGTATGAACCTCCTTTAGTAACCAGCAAGGCCTAAGAATTGCCTCATCTCTATTGGGGTTTGGGGTTCTTGGTGTTGCCCAGCCTTCGATTGCCTTTATTTTGGCAGGGTCCATGTGTATCCCCTCTTTGCTGACCACGTGCCCTAAGAAATCAACTATGCGGATCCAGAATTCCCATTTGGAGAACTTCGAATACAGCTTCTCTGCCCGGAATGTTTCCAAGACTTGCCACAGGTGTTGACTGTGTTCTTCCTTACTCCGAGAATAGACAAGTATGTCATCGATGAATACAATCACGAACTTGTCTAAGTACGGTCGACACACATGGTTCATTAGGTCCATGAATGTCGCAGGCGCATTTGTCAGACCAAAGGGCATTACTATGAATTCATAGTGACCGTAGCGAGTTCAGAATGCAGTCTTGGGGATATTTTCTTCCCCGGATCGAACCGGAATTGGTGGTACCCAAATCTTAAATCATTCTTTGAAAAGTAACTTGACCCTTGCAACTGGTCGAATAGGTCGTCGATCTGGGGAAGAGGGTATCGGTTTTTGATGGTGAGTTTGTTTAGTTCTCGGTAATCGATGCACATGTGAAACGACCCATCCTTCTTGTTTACGAATAAGACCAGAGCTCCCCCAAGGTGAGAAGCTTGGCCTTATGAATCCCTTGTCCAATAATTCACTCAATTGAGTGGAAAGGTTTTGCATCTCCGCAGGAGGCAATCTGTATGGTAACTTGGCGATTGATGTGGCTCCAGGTATCAAGTCAATCCTAAATTCGACTTGTCGATTGGGGGGCCCTCTCGGGAGGTCTTCAGGAAATATGTCAAGGAAGTTACATACCTCCGGTATGTCTTTAATGTTCTTTTCTCCTTTCATTTTTTCGACCACATGGGCTAAAAAGGCGTGGTTCTTCTTGTGTAAGCACTTTCGTGCCTTGATAGATGCGATGATGCAAAGGTTCGTACCAGGTTTGTCACCGTAAATGATCAAGCTTTTGTTGCTTGGTAGCTGAAAGCGAACGACCTTCTCGTAACACATAATGTCGACACGGTGCCAGTCCATGCCAATGATCACATCAAAACTTCTTATGGTAACCGACATTAAGTCAATTGGAAAAGAGTGTTTATTCAAGGTTAGTGTGCATCCTACCAACACATCATTTGTTGTTTCAGCTTTTCTGTTGGCCATTTCCACGGTGAATATTTCGTTTAGTGTTTGATGGTTTTGTTTGAGTAGATGCGAAAACTTATGACTCACAAAGCTTCTCTCTGCAACGCTATCAAATAATATGCTTGCATAAATGTTATTGAGGAGGAACCTATATGTGACCATGATAGGATCTTTCATTACCTCCGCATGTCCTATTACTAGGACTTTTCCCATTCCCCTGATATTTCGGTTGTTGGCCTTTAGGAATTTCCTCTTGTAGTGACCCGTTTCCCCACAACCATAGCACGCTTGGCTTACCCCGATATTACTAGGTTGGATGGCCTTTTATGCAGACATTCTGGAATATCGGGCAATCTGACCCTTCCTGTTGCAGTTTGTACAATGCATTTCCCGGCAGGCACCGTTGTGGTGAAAATTACACTTGTCACACTTTGGGAGGGTACCGACATATGGCTTGGTAGGTGCTGGTGTGGAAAAGGTGGTAGCGGCATGAACTGCCACAATCTGTTGCTTCTTGGAGGGTTCCTGAGTTGGTTGGCCCTTCTTCTTGTTTCCAAACATCCTCTTATTTCCACTCTCCTTCGTCTATTCGGGTATGGGAGTCATTATGCCTTGTCGAACTCCATGATCAATGAGCTTTTCAGTAAGGAGCTTGGCGCTGTCGAAAGTTGTTGGGTTTGTAGCAATTACGTTGCCTTGAATCTGAGGAGACAGTCCCCAAATGAAGCGTTCAACTTTCTTGCTCTACGACGTGATCATTCCAGGCCTTAGGATTGCCAGGTCGCTAAATCTTGCGACGTAAGATTCGATGTCAAAGCCGTTCATTGTGAGATTCCAAAGCTCCTGTTCTAGCTTTTCTACCTCACCCCTTGGGCAGTACTCTTTGAGCATCATCACTTTGTGATCCTCGCAGAATACCGAGTTTGCCATTGGGAGAGTTAGGGAGTTGATGTGGCCATTCCACAATGAAAGGGCCCTGTCAGAAAAAGTGCAGGCTGCAAACTTGAATTTGCGCTCCTCTAGGCAGGCACAAATTACAAATACTGATTCCGTCTTTTCGAACCACCATGTCAGAGCAATGACGCCACCGCTTCCATTGAAGGGCTTGGGCTTGCAATTTGCAAAGTCTTTATAAGTACATTCCCCTGGGTGCCCTTGGTTTTCACTTTGATTGGAACTGTTTGTTCCTATTCCTCCTCCGTTGTTGATACTGCTTATTTGAGCCACGTCAACGGCTACAACAATGGTCACTGCAGTGTCCATTTTTGGAGCAGGTGGTAGTGGTGGTGGCTCCGTGGTATCGTTCTTGCGCTGGTTGTATCTTCGGGGCGACATTTTTTTCCACATGATGAAATGATGATAAGTTTTTGATATGAGTCATGGTTCAAGCACTACTATAATAAGACACCTTGTTTGTATCAAATCTAGTTGTTATCGAGAGTCATTTGTAGTTTATAATTGAAATTTGACTATACCAAATAAAAATGAAAAGGAAATACATAGCAGATAACAACATCCAATAAAATGAAATACATATTTGCTTCATTGAAGACAAGGTGCTAGTACATATGTTTTAGGGAAAATTGACCTCTAAGGAGGTCTATAGTACATTAAAAGAAAATATTTTACAACATCTACTAAAAAAACGGCCTTTTACGACGCGCAATGCGTGTCGTAAAACGATCAGACGATGCGCAAATGTGTGTCAAGGAAGGCCATGTCATAACGAGAGACGACTCGCTTTTGCGCGTCGTCTATAGACGACGTGTATTTACGACGCGCATTTATGACACGCATTTACGACGCGCAATGCGTATCAAGGAAGGCCATGTCATAAACGAAGACGACACACATTTGCGTGTCGTAACCTTACGACGCACGTTTAGGACACACATTGCGTATCATTAAAGCCCCTGTCATAAATGTAGATGACACACATTTGCGTGTAATAAACTTCAGCAACCATTTACGATATGCATATACGACGTGCCTTTACGATACTATTTTACACATAATACAAAAATATAGAAAAATATATATACCAAAACAATCAATTTCATCCAATAACATCATGTCAAAAAATTGTAATACATTGTTATTAAAGGGATCTGATTGTACATTGTTAATAAGAGGTTTTCCCTAACTATATAACCTAATACTACATTGCTATAAAGGGGCACCTTCTTGTTTCAGTGACTCATCATTAAGCTGTTTGAAGCAGCTCTGAAACGTTTCCAATTTCCGTTGTGTCTTTTCCTATTTCCTTAGTTTGTGTACATTGTTGTAAGCAAGTGTGTATTGAAGCACCTTCCATGCAATAGTACCCCCTTGACCAATACTAGTATCAGAACATAAAGCACCTTTATGCACAAAAAACAACAATCAGTCAACAAAGACTCAACATTCTTTAAAATACTATATGAAACAAAGAGTCAAAAAAGACTCAACATATAAGTACATATCTTGAGTAACAAATTAGATTAGTCAATCTCATAAATCTTCAGAAGGCTACTTCAAGTATCTATTTTGCTCAAATCTAAGCAATTTAGGATCCCATTTGTGTCAATCATAACAAAACCTGACATAACATGTTGTAGTTTGTACAACGAATTGGACTGATGTTGATGTGACAAAAATGGCAACTTTTTGTCGACCCACCTAAAATTATGGAACAAGATGGTATTTGTGCAAAAAGACATGAATGCCCTCCTCATCTAATTCAATCCTATCATATCCCCAAATTATAAACTCAAAAAGATGATAAGAAACGTATCACTAATTCTTTTGGTTATGTTGATTTAAAATCCATCAACTTTACAAGATACCTAAGATTCCACAATCAATAGTTATGTGTAAAAGAAACATGCCATTGAGCTCCAAAAAGGCAGTTGAAACATGATGAAATTGGTCCATGAGGATTATGTATTCCTTTGTACCTCTTTTAAAAAAAAGAAACAACTAGAATCAACATGTAAATCATTTATGATGGATAAGATCTCAAAGATTTAATAAGGGAAGGCAATACATTCAGCACTCACATGAGAAATTCCAATCAGGATCATCGATATGGCGATGAAATTCCATCAAAATTGGTATCTTCACTATAGTATCTATCTTTGTATCATCCTCTGATCAAAAGGAAAAGCCATTTCTATTACTTTCTCAGTTAAGTCAAGAAGAAACATACATATATAGCATACAAGATTAAGTTGTGTCCCCTTTATGTCCATTAAGTTAAAAAGAAACAGCATGTAAGTAAGGATTATTGTCATTTTTATTAAATAGGCGGATCACAAAGACCTTGTACATTAAGGTTGGGTTTTTTACACAGGACATGATTGACAGGAGTCCATGTCCCAACTTTCCAAGTAGGACAAAAAATTGCAATTTTTGTCTCATTGACTAAGTCCCAGTCCTAGTTAAGTCAAATGCATAAAATACCATATCCTATGTCATATCCTAATAATAAATGGGGCCCAAAGGTGTTAGTAGGCTGCCTAATTTGTACAAAAAGTAAAAGAAGCTACAAGTGATGTAAAATAATAGAACCTACACATAAAGGTAACAGAGCATACTAACAGCGTCAAGGGCTCGAAGAAGCAGATAGAAAACGCACACCTGCATCAGCAACATGTTGACAAGAGAATGAGGAAATCCAACAATATTTTAACATAAAGCTGAAATTATAATGAGATTGTTTTATCTTCTATAGATTAACAAAGTTAGCATCGACTCCACAAATTTCAATGCTGCCAAGTGTCCACCATACAAATATTTCTTTGCTATGATCTCAACACGAAAAATTAAGAAAATTGTTTTCTTGCTACTAACATGCAAGATGAGAATAAGTTTTCCTTTGTGTTTTTCACTTATTGCTCATTGATAGATACCACAGTGATAAAATATGTCTAGTATAAAGCTGCCTAAAAAACTAATTAGATATAAAGCATTCAGCCACTTAATAAGGTAGTGTTTTCCGATTCTTGATATGCATGAGAATGACCAATGTTTTCTACAACTTACTTGAAGCCAAGCAGCAACAACATTGACATTGGGCAAGGTGGCACTTATCCCAACAATTTGAAGATCATGAGTGGGGTCACCAGCTCCATACCGAAGTTTTGTCAGCATAAGTTCGAAGAGATAGCCCCTGTGCTGATCTCCAACCTGCCAATCAAAATGATTAAAAGAATGTATTTTTTGCATCATAATTCTCAAAAATGCCAAATTCAAAGTACCATGTGAAGTTCATCAATTACTATGATCCCAACTTCTGACAAACGCCTCTCTTACAACAATCTGTTGAGCCGTGAATTTTCCTTCTCGATTGTGCAAACGGCTATAAAGGTATCTTTAGGAATTGCGCCACCACTTTGGCTTACATAATAACTACGAACACGTGCACCAATTGGTTCAAGTAAGGCTTCAAGATGTGATGTCTGCATCACTAAAAGACTAATAATCAAGTTTAAGGACATACATATTACATATTCACATACAACTTTAACAAATACAATGCACAAGGCAATAGTCCACCTTCTCTATACAAATTGACAAATAGGGAAGAACAAGAATTATCACTTTTCTTGTTGACAACACTCTACGTAACATCAAGATTTCTGCAACAAAACTTTTCCCAGCACTATGCCAGAAAAAGACAAATAGTTATGAAAAAGTGATTAAGTAGAAAAGATTTAGCACAAATCTTAAGATAAGTACCTTGTAGATGCACAATACAAAATGTTCCTTTTTCGTAACACCCCATCCACCAGAAGGCGGTCCACCTGGAAAATGAAAATTGAATTGAACATTGAACATTGAATATTGAACTTTGAAGTAAATGACTATAATATTAGGTGATTCAGGTTCTTGTTGTGTAATAGAGACAATCACCTTGTGATATTCATTCATGGAGTAATAACATAAACAAAAAAGGGTGATCAAAAGGACTTGAAAAATACCTGCCAAGGATACAGTTTTGATATACCATTTCTCTTATATGTGTTGCACAACTCGGAAGAGAGCCATTTCCCAATATCCAAACAATCATCAGAAGGCAACCAGCTTGATAAAGTACTTTCTACACTTTTAAGAATGTTCAGATTACAAGTTCTGATTTCTGTACTTGGTGTATTAGATGTTCTGTTATGATTAGTTTGATTCAATACATTATTTTCAGATCCTTTAGATTCTTCAACAATCTTTTCAGGAAGATCTTCAGTATGATAGGACATATCATCAACCACCTAGATTGCCTCCTTTTAATTTTCCTGCTTCATCTCACTCCAGATGTCCAAGAAGACCTTCCTCCTATCATAATCATCCCCATTATATCATAAATAAATAAATAAAAATATATGATTGATTCATAATTTTTAACAAGGAACAGATGAAGAAACCTACAAGGCTCTGGCGACATTTTTTCGGATCAATCTTACTCTTACATGTTTCTATCTTCTTTCTCTTATTCGTTCTTGTCCTTATATGCTCCTCCTATTCATAATATATATTTTAAAGAATGTTTGTTAGTGTTACTCATAAGTCATAACATGGAATTTTTTGACTTTACAGCGGTCAAGAACATAACTTTAACTTAAGATATTATTTTTATATAATTATTAATTAATAAGTAAGATGTATTAAACAAAAAACTATGGAAAAAACCTATAGCCAAACAAGTTGTCATTCGCCTCATATACGTTTTCTAATAAATAGAAAATATCGTTTATTAAACAAAATCTGTACTAAAAAAACTAGTTTATATGATTATATCATGGTATAACTGTATAAGAGTGCCTTTTTTGTTGGGAGTTCATAGTTTATAAGAACAGTAGAGCTGACAGATGATTCTCCTGAAGCAAGAAGAAGAAGACAAGCATCAGTTGCAACTATCAAATGAGATTTTTGTTCTTCCTTTTCATCTCCGGATTGAATGGCTACTGAATTTTGATTCCATTTTGTTGTTACATAACAAAATTTATCTAGAATCAATGCACGTTCAGCTTCAGTAAGGTCACTATACTAAGAAGAAAAGGTTCAGAAAATGATGATAGAATGTAAATTATTGACCTTGAATGCAAAAATCTTAAGAGAAATAGGTAAATGAAATACTAGAGGTGTAACATAGATGTAAGAGATGTTGGAGATGGAAGAACAAACAGCATCAAACTCATCACGTGTGCTGCAACAAACCACCATTGATAATACTATCATTATTTTATACATTTTTATCCTTTTTGGACTTGTCGAACACCCCTCATTACTCATTATTTTATACATTTTTATCCTTTTGGACTTGGAACAAACCATCAAGCTCATCATGTATGCTCCAATTCCCTTTCCTTTTCACGTTTCAGGTCTTTCTCACGTTCTCTGCTTCTTCTACTGCTTCTGTCAGGTGAACTTGTTTCAGGTCTCTCACTGCTTTTTCTCCTCATTCCTCTCTTCTATCAAACAAGCTTCTGCAACCACAAA
Source organism: Lactuca serriola (assembly GCF_051521515.1). Lineage (NCBI taxonomy): Eukaryota > Viridiplantae > Streptophyta > Magnoliopsida > Asterales > Asteraceae > Lactuca > Lactuca serriola. The sequence continues at coordinate 8,810,339 of NC_136410.1, forward strand.
ACTCAGCCTACAAATTATGCAAAAAGATAACAATTTTTAGTTTCAAGTTTCAAGAATTGGGACAAAAAAGTTTGTTGCTTTGGTATATATGTTGAGAGATTTACAGTGAGAATGTGTAATAGATGATGGTCCAAGCTCGATTTCCACCAGGTACTAATGGCCTTCCAAAATACATGCATTTGGTTGCTCCTATGGGTAAGGATTCACTTGAGAGAAGAAACAAAAAGGCACCAACGTCATAGCCTGTTGCCACATCTGAATCGTATGCGCAATAAGTGGAATTGGTTGCATTATATGTATGAAGGTTCATAGCAGCTTTAGTGTTCAAAAACCTAGATCTCATGAAGCAGAAGAATGGAATTGAAATGACGAATTCATTTAGCAAGCCAACATATATAATCGTCGCTAAACATGAGAAAATCAATGCGAACAGAGGAATCGAGCAGAAAACCCTAGCTTATAGATGAAATCAACATAAACAGTTCAAATTTAGATGAGAGAAAGAGAAAGTATAGTGGTATGGCGGTGTTCGACGGCAATGGCGAAACCAAAAGCAACTAAGCATAAGATGATAACTAGAAGATGAACTTGGGATGATCCTTTTCCTTCAACCATCTTTCTTGTGCTATTGCTGCTGCTTCTTGGTTGTTTGTAGAGAGAAAAAGAGTGGAGTGAAAAAGGGTGTGCACTTGTGAGGTCCAGAGCATAAAATCCCTAGTTCTTCTTTGATATCAGGGACAAGAAAACCCTTAAAATCGTCGGCGTTTCGAGTTTGAGGAGTTGTAGACCCCCAATCGCCGACTCCAAAGATATTGTGCGGTTAGATTTTTGGGGAAGGCGAGGTACTTGAATTTTTTAGGGATTTGGTTTCCACCGTTAGTTGCATGAAAGAGGGGTGCGCGTATTAAAATTTTATAAAACGACAACTCTACACGACACCCACTTAAATTTAGGTGCCTTCCGTGTTTTTAATTTTTTTCGTTGGACATTAATTTTAGGGAACGCACAAATGCGTGTCTTCTATCCTTCAAATTTATCAAAACTAACATTACTTTTTAGGGCACGCACAAATGTGCGTCCTCTATCGGCGCGTGTCATTGTTTGCGCGTCATTAAAGGGTTGTTTTCTACTAATGAGCATAACGACCCCTCGAATAGTGTTGTCACTTAGACGTAGGATCAGTACCACAAACATGAAAAAGAAAAAGCGTAGCACCAACGCATACCCATAAACCTAATCTGTAACAAATTGTGAGTAGTATGGATCCTACTCACGACGGGTAGTCCTTTGCAATCCATAGGATGAAGTAAAGGCACCCTATAACTCAGCCAATCGACGCTCGACTGCGATCACTCTTTCCTCGAGAGTCTCATGCCTCTCTTAATATTCCCTTACCTCCACTCAAGCAGTGGTAAGGTCCTCAATGAGCCTATCCATGGGATAGTAGTCTCTCTCTCTCTCCAAATCTCTAGTCCACACGTCTGTGACCTCTGCAATGGCTCCGAACTGCAAAACGCGATTCGCCGTTGCCCTGGTCTTGTCACCAAGGTCCGTGATCCGCTGGATCATGACTAGGAGGGCTCTGTCGGCCAGTCCCCCGTGGATAAGGTTATAAAAACCTCTCTCCATACTGAAAGGAGGGAACTTGTGCTGGTGCCGGCTCCATCTCTCCAGATCTTCCGCCCAGCGAGGCGTAGGTCCGTTGCAGCCTAAACGGTGTGCAGGGACTCGTGCGACATAAGGTGGATTTATGACTTCTGACTCCGCATCCTCCTCCTCCTGCTCCTCTTCTTCCTCTTCTTGTTCCTCCAGCTCTTTTTCAAACTCTTCATCTGGCTCCTCTTCCATGATCTCCTCGAGATCCTCTTTAGGATCCTCCTCAATCCACCCTCCATTCCCCCAGTTGGGGAAGTAGGGATCCCCTGGGTTATGGAAACCTGCCATCGTGTCTGTACGAGAATATAAGTATGAGAAATACCTGAAATTTTTATAATGTGCTAAAATACTCCTGTAGTATTTTAATTCTTTAAGTTTAGTTCTCAGAGCTTTTTTGGTATAAGGTCAGTAAGTTTTAGATTTGTTGTCCACCACGACCACTCCTAAACACATGCTGGTCATATCTCGAATAAATGTAGTTGATAAGGCTAAATTTACCCTAGATAAGATTAAATAACTATCTAAGCTCAATCGTGATGTCCAACTCTTCGAAATACTTCTTATTATAACATTATTTCTAATATGCATGCATGTATGTACACTTTTATAAATTACTTATATTTTTAGAATATACTTTTAGCCAGAGTGTTTTAGTCCCATTGTATTTATACTTGTATACCTAGTATGGTTTCATATATTAGTTCACTATAAGCAATGCTCTGATACCAATCTGTTACACCCCAAACCAGAACGGCGGAAACATCTAGGGGCGAATGGAGTGACTTCATGTATAGTATCATAACAATTAAATATAAATGAATCACAGCCTCACAAATATTCATACATTTAGAATACAAGGTTGCATTGTTTACAAACTTTATTTGTTCCAAAAGTTAAGTACAAGTAATTAAAAAGTAGAAATCATGATGTAGTGACGCTTGTCCTCAAAATATTTTCGTAATACCTGTTTACTGGTTTCCTGAGAATACAAGCAGTTTTGAAAAGCTTCAACATTAAAGTTGGTGAGTTCATAAGCATGTTTGTATGAATAAAATCTGTAATGTTTCCTTGTAATTGATAGCGTGATGTTTTCCAAAAAATCCAATATTTTCTTAAATGTAAGATGTAGTCTTAAACCCTAAGATCAAAAATGTAAGTTATACTATATTGGGAAATAGTATATAGTTGTATCTTTATATAAAACATATGAAGTGTAATTTTCTCTGTAAACCAAGTCGTTTTGTTAATCCCTATGTGAGTTATTATAACGATGCTTAATATGACGGATATGCATGAACGATGTTCTTTATGCGTTAGAATTGGTAGACTTTTGTGACCCTAGACTTGTCGGTCTAACTGTAGCGAACAACTGAGGTGTGGGGTAGTCAACTCCGTATGGATCTATACACAAATATCTCGCTCTCCCTCAAGGAGACTCTGTTTATAATGCATGAGTTAAGGTGTACAATAGGTAGGTACTATGAAGGAACGTCTCACATGAGCATTACAGATTTACATGAACTATGACTCCTTTTTTTTTGTAAAATAATTATGCCTTTTAAAACTAAATGGTTCCTTTGGAATGAAAGTGTATGTAAATCTCCAAACTATACCAATTATAGTTTATCTTGTATGTTTGTTGAGACTATTTATATAATCTTTCATATAAATATAAAGATGTTATCTTTTCTAGTGTCAAAATATGAAAGTAAAAACTGATATCTTTGGGTTGAAACCCACCATAATAGTAAATGACCACAATGTAACTATTCTTGATAGAAAAACTATCTTTTAGTGAAAAGTTTCTGAAACCTTGTAGTTTTACAATCATATTTTCTTGATGATATTTGTAACATAATGTAAGTTATGTTTTTGGTTAACTTTGCATATCAAAACTATTTTATCACAAATGTTGTATAAAACTAGTGATAATCCTAACTTGAGCAAATAATGGTTTATACTTCTACATCAAGAAGTAACAACAAATATTCATGTAGTAAAAAGATTTTAGCTTGTACCCCCCCCCCCCCCCCCCCCCCCGGTAAAAACATGAAAAAGCTTGAAAATGTGGGGGTATGAACTCACTTTGAGTGGTTTTGGTAGATAACTTAAAGGATTGATATAAGGATTTCGAACTTAGCACTTGAAAGGGAGTGGATGAACTTCAAGGAAAGGTTATTATCCTAAGAAAGCCAACACACATAAATGTGTGTAAAATGGCGAAACTATCATAAAATCATATAAAAACACTAGGGTAATATGAAAGTACTTACCAAGGAAATATAAGGATGAACTTGGGGCTTAAATCCTTTGAAACTTGGAAATGAGTTCTTGAGAGAAAGAGTAATTTAACAGGAGATAGAATGAAGTAATGGTGAGGTTTTGTGATGTTAATCTCGTTTAAATAAAAGGAGTGGTATTGATGTGAAGTTTACTTGGATAACTAGAGGTTAATGTATGGATGTTTGGTGGGTAATTCGTGGGTTACTATGATTGTATTGGAATTGGGTGAGAAATCAAATCCTAAAGTCTACTTTTCTTGTCTTATCCTCATCCTAGACTGAAAACCTCTTTAATTCACCCTATTATGACCGAAATCACATGTGATTTTGGTCCTAGGCTAACCTTTACCTTTAGATTTTGGTCCTAGGCCTTTCCCCATGGTGATTTTGGCCTTAGTGGGTCCTTAAGGTGTGTTTTTGGCCCTAGTGGGGTTGCTTGGGGTTGATTTCGGTTCTATTGTTTCTTAGACAATGTGATTTCGGTTTTGAGTATTATGGATCACAAAGATGATGGCCTTATAACTTATGAATTCAAGGTCGTTGCATAAATACATGTTGTTATGTTAAAACTATTTGATTCTTGTTTGATTTGAATGAACTTTTCAAGGCTTAATTCAACACGAATTTCCAAGTGTATATTCTCTTTAATCATACAAATGGTGCCATCTTGGCTTTCAAATAACATTATTGCATCAAGTTACATAGATATATGTTGTGGATACCCTTATACGCAAGACCCCATAGACCTGGTTTGACCCAAAATTTTCTAGTAGTCACACAACTCCTCACGGAATCTCTTTTAGAACCTGGAAGTAAACCGACCATTTCTATCAGAAACCACCAAAACCGGCACCCTATGCCGTGCTACAACCTCGTAAATGTAAAAATTAAAAGGAATTGTATACTAAAACACTGCATGAGTGGGGATAAAATGGTTTTCCGAACTAATTTCTATAGAATGTTTAACAAGAACTTTGATTGACAAGTTTGGACCCATGAAACTTGGACCTATTTTTGACACGTGTTACACTCGAGGTAATAGAGAGTCTTATATGATATTCACAACCGATAATATAAAAATGAAAAAAACAAAGAAACAAGCCCAAACGTCATATATGATCTCGTTAAATGGTATTACTGTCATATCCGGTGCCCAAGTCAAGTTTCAAGTACTAAAAAAATACAAAGATGATTTAAGAACTCAAATTTGAAGGAAAAATATACAAAGAATCAAACTTTAATTAAATCAAGAGCTACCTCCAAATTAAATTATGTGCTAATGAAGAACTGTGTGATATGATATATGATACTCTCGAAAAAGTGAAAGCATATCAGCTCAGTCCCTATGGGTGGGTTGACTACTTCAGCAAAAGCTGATTTGATGTGACATGTTCTTAGAGATGAGTTGATCCTGATTCTTAATTATTTAGTCATAAGGACATGAAATTCTGAAACATTCTATTTTCGTGATCAAGGTTAATAAGGATATAAACTTTAAATAAAGGTTATATTTGGTTTATTGGTTCACACCATCATGCTTGTTCCTGGATTTTGGAATCTGTGAAAGATTGAAGGTAATGAAATGGTTGTCTAGGTAATGATTCTATTGAAGCTTCCTCGATGTAAAGTATGATCATGTGAAAAAAGAGTGAAATGTTTTATTTATTAAAGTTTAAATTTTAAGTTTCATTAATTTTATTTTATTTTAGTTTTTATTCTAAGTTCCTTTTTAGGTCATCTATATTTTCCCATTTTCTTTGTATACGTCTAATCTTTTTATCACTTGAGGGCAAGTAAGGTGTAAGATTGAGGAGATTTGATAAACGTCATTTTATTCAAATTTTATATTAGTTTTTATTATATTTTGCAGCTTATTTTATGCTTTTTATATGCATTAGTTCAATTAATGTCCAACTCATGTTTATCGCTAGAGTTCCCATACTCCTCATGTTTTTATGTTGTTCTTAGATATTTCTAGTGGAGCGGTACTTTGGATGCATATTTGGAGGTTAATGGAGCTAAAATACATGAGGAAGCTGGAAGTTAGGTTAGATTTGCTTAAACTAGAGAATTCACGTCCGAAACACGTGATTTTTAGAAAACACGTGTAACGTCCCAAAAACTCAGAACCAAAAATTTTGTTTTTATATTAAATAAACCGTCACCAATTTTTTTTACCAAAACCATAAGGAAGTTAGAGTATATCAATAAACATCCAAAAATACATTAGAGGCAAATAAAGCAGAAATCATGGTGTCTGCAATGCGATCATCCCGAGCTCTTCCCCTTCGAACTGGAAGTACCTAAAATATTAACTGAAAATCTTAAGCACAAAGCTAAGTGAGTTCCCCAGAGTACCGCATACCATGCATATATGTCATCTCAAGGATGTACCGAGTCTATTTCACCCTCGAGTCCATTTCACCCCCGAGTCTATTTCAACTCGTATGTTAGCACAAGGCTATACCAGGTCTATATATCACCCCTAGATCTATTTCACCCCATATACATATATCAAACAAGCACACATGCATACATGCATACAAAAGGAGTCACAAAGACTACAAGCACACACAATCCCTAGTGTCCTACAGTATAGTGAGCAACTCACATCGATCCGCTGCTAAACAAGTAGATGCTTGGGCTGCCGAACCGAAAAATACCCACACTATTCAATCAAATAATATCCTTAATCAATAGTTTGGTCATAAACCATAATCGAGACTTTAATTTACTAATACCGACTCCTAGGGTAAAAGTCCATTTTACCCTTCCCCTTAATTTACCCATTTAACTGTCACCCACTCAATGGAACTCAAAGCCAATTAATGGCCCAAATTCATAGAGGCACCCAAAGCTCATTAATGGCCCAAATTCATAAAGGCACTCAAAGCCCAATAATGTCCCAAATCCATGAAGGCATTCAAAGCCCAATAATAGCCCAAATCCATAAAGGCACTTAAAGCCTAATATTGTAGTCCAAATATTGGCCAAAACCAAAAAGCCCAAATGGCCCCTGATTGAGTAGGCTTAGCATACCACCTGGGTACGCCCAACATACAACTTAGAGATCAACAGTTTACGGGGCTTTAGGCTCGTATGCATAGTGTATGCGAGAGTACGGCTGGTGTACGCCCTTGGTGGCCAAATCTTGATTAGTCAGTTAATCCTTTAAGACCAAACTTCTATTTTCTGATCCATTATAAGACCCTACTTTCACCAAATGAGCATTTACTCATGCATGGTTGATCTTTAACCATCAAGATCCAAAATTTATGGACTAGGGAACTCAGAAACATCAAGAGGAGCAACACATAACTTCTGGAGTGTTAATCCCCACTAGAACTCATACATGGGACCAAAATGTGCTTAAAATATCACTAGATCTAGATCTAATCTAAGAACTGATAGGATTTGAGCATTACAACATTAATATGGTGCACATGCAACCCTAATGCTTTGGATCTAGGTTTTCTTTAAAGTTATATATTCAAATCAATTATCCAAAGAGAGCCCTAGATCTAGTATATACAATTCGAAATTCACATATATATTAGGGTTAGAAGATTACCTCAATTTTTATATTTGATGGGTTTTGGTCATAAGAACATCCTATGTGCTCATACAAACCCTAATGCTTGGATCTAGGTTTCTCTATTGTACATGCAATTTATCCAAGACTATAAACCCTAGATCTAGCATATGATAATCAAGATAACATATAAATAAGGGTTTAGATCATACCTTGATTGTTATATAGCAATAACAATCTCAAATCCTTCTTGTATTGACTTTAGAAAGCTTAGAGTCACAAATGTCACTCCTCTAATGGTTCACAAACACCAAGAGCAAGAGGATGAAGAAGAGAAGAGAAGGAGGCTCTCAAAAATGTGTGGAAACCCTAGAAGGAAGCTTGTCCACGTTTTTGGGGCATAAGGGCTCTATATATAGTGATGCTATTAGGGTTATCTAACAAGGAAACCCTAATTTGGATGGTTAATCCCTAAGCAACCCATGGACTCCTTTCCTTAAAGGCCTTGGACGATTTCCAATGGGTTTCCCCATAGAATTCGTCCAACCTTATAATATAAGGCAATCAATGGCCGAATTGCAATTATCTTATAATTACAATTCCAGTCCCTTAAGTTTAATTAATCTCTTTTAGTCACAAAAGTAATTACCAATTAATTCTTGACTAATATTAATTAAACAATATGATTTCTCCTCTAATATATTATTCTCATAATATATTAATAAATCATATTTAATCCTTTCTCTCCATAATTCATCCTATCAAGTTGCTTTAGTGAAGGCAACCCAAAAGGACCATGCACCATCGGGTCAAGTACATACCAAAATAGTTATGGACTTAGACACTAATCCAACAGTCTCCCACTTGGATAAGTCTAATAACTATTATGCGTATGACTTCAGATCCTGATCTGCAATCGTAGCTTTCCAAAGCCGCCGTCAACTCTGATCCTATCAGATACGCGTGTCCTTTAGATAAGGGATCATATATTCCTCCATTCTAGATATCGTATGAGATAAGATTTCTAATCATGCTCTCTATACTATTTCTCGATTTCCGATTTATGACGACTGACTAATTGAACAAATCAAATTAGCCCTGGCCCGGCCGAGCATTTATGTTTTTCATCACTAAATCATTGAGCGGCCAAAGATATCACTTTTATCCTACTTTGGATAAAAGGAACGGATAAACTTTGATTCAATGCTCACTTGCACTTACTCACCGAATCACACACAACAATATGTTTTATAACACCAAGTTACTGGTGCGTTTACATATTATCAATGTGCAACCGATTTGCAAGATACAACTCACACATATCGGTTTCAAGAATATAAGATGTTATCGTCTTACCAATCACTCGTGATACAATTCATGGAGTGATCCAAGTGAGCGTGGGTTTAATCCAATGCTCAAATCATATTCATAAGCACTCATGAACGTTGCAGCAAACATTTGCTTATGTCTAATACTCTTTAGACAATCCACACACCAATTCACGACAATCTTTATTCATACCTACTTCCAACATATGAACGACTGTGGCCAGTTCGAATAATTTGAGTGTTCTTAACCAATTAAATTATTCAGGAAGTCAAAACATGCAAAGTGAAACACAAGGATAATACTAATTCCATATGGCCTCAAACCTTTGAGTATAAATAAAACACCTTTTATTTATCACCATATCGATTACTCATTATTTGTTGTTTCGGGTAATCAACTTCTTACTTGAATTATTACAACACTTGTCCCATGCTCTTAGTATGCACACAATGTTAACCTATGGTTGTTACTTTGTGAAATAGATCAAATGAACACATTTCCAATCATACTCATTTCACAACTCCAAATCCTTTTTCATAAGTGAAAGAATATCAAATTCTTGCCACTTATAGAATATGCTAGATTCTAACATTTTATGTAATGATCCTTTCGTAATATCACTGCACTAAATTCGCAATGACTATTGCCAATGAAAATACAAAGTCCTCTATCGGAGATTGTTACAATACAATTCCTTAGATATGATGTCTCTCACTCAAAGTACATTCCTTTGAACATCCTTTTGTATAAAAGTTTCTAATCTAGACATGGATTTTCAATATCCAACTCCCAGTATGGAAACGTTTCCATATTTTCCATATGACAACTCATTCTTAATAGAATCTTTTCTATTCATAATAATGTCGATATGGTCCATCCAATACTATACTTCCAACAACTCACAAGCGACCAATCATCGGCGAACTTTGGATTGTCCTTTGATAGTTGTTTAATTATCTTAGTCAAAACCGATTCTTGTCCTTTTTCCCTCTAAATGCGTTGGACATTTGGAAAATTTTAGAATGGTCAAGTATTATAGCATTTTGCAATCGATCCTATACCCGAAGCGTATAGGACACGATGCATAATGTCTTACATAAAGATTTGATACTTTATCAATCTTCTGCCATAATATTTTATGTGCTACGTTCTCAAAATTCGAACTACGAAGAGGAATGTCGTAATCATAATCAAAATTCGAGAACACACAATTGATCCTTGACTAAATTTATTAACATTCCACAACCTAAGCCTTTAGATTTGTAATGAAGCATAATATTCTCTCCTTTAATTATAGCAAAACAACTTTTTAACCCTTACAACTTTGCAAAGTATAACTCTTGTTTTCTATAATTAATATTGCTAACTTGCAATACTTGCCTTAATAATCATACAATCATAACATTTATGCTCCCACTATCATGATGATTATTATAAACATAACACTTATGCTCCCACTAGCTTTGACATGTATTCAGAAACCAGCTTAACTTCCAGAAAAACAATACTTATTGAATTTCTTAAGTTCATGTTTCTAATACATAATGCTTTGATAATCCTTTATCAAAGCTTATACACCTTTTCCTTAGATAGCTCATATGCGTGTCTAAACAATTCAGACTAAATGCCAAACCTCACAATTCAAATCATGGAAAGGGATACCGTAACCATAATCGAATTCGAGAATCTAATTTTCACAGTCACTATCTTTTTAAAATCTCTCTTAGTGAAAGCATTTCCTCACAGTCATTTTCATGAAGGAGGGAATCTTATGACACTTAGATTTTAATGGTGTATGTGTTCCTATCCATGTGAATTTGTCAAAACCAAGATTTACGACAAATTCAAACTCATATGGACCGAATTTTCTTAATCTTGATTTCTTGCCTTATGATAGCACAGCTGCCCACCATGTCTTCCAAGTAGTTAAGCAGCTCACCCTTTCCTATCAATGTACCTTTCATTGATCAAGGTCCTTGCCTTTTTATGCATTCAAATGAGAACTCATAGGGCTCACATGCATAATTAACTCAATTGTAATGGCACAAAAACAAAATAGTGTCAACACGATAGGTTGTAAACCTCAACTCGTGTACTAGTGATGATCGATAAGGTTTATTTTGATTTGTTCTTGAAACCTTTAAAGACAATTAAGACTCCCACTGATTCCTTGACATATAAGATTATTTTGCCAATAAACATTTCTTGACAAACAAATATTCAAGAGTTAGTGTAGTTTTTATCAAAACACTTCATAAATTGGTCCTAGTTGGTCTTTGTCTTATTCAAGACATCACAACTTTCCACATTTGATGAATGTTATAAACATTCTTAATAGTTTTCACTCAACTTCACAATCTTAACTTTAAGACTTGTTTTGGAACGAAGTACGATTGACTTCTTGATTTAACCATTTCTTCAATTCTTGATTCCTCTTCTTAGACATACAATTGTACTAAGACTCACTTAGAGGATCAATTGAGATATGGTTCTTAATCATAAAGACCTATCATAAAGCATAAAAGGTACTCTCCCTTCTTCTTAGAATGGAGAAACTTTTATCTTTCTGCCTACTTGATTCTTCTTATTCGTTCTGCTATTGATTTAAACTTTTTCAATCAATTCAGAATTACACTTAATCTTATAAGTATAATCATATTTACTAAACCTTTAGTAAATCATGACAAATATCTTTGTTACTCTTATGGTGGACTTGATCAACATGCAACTTTGTGTGCTCGATCTCTAGTCCTTCACTTGACACTTGGTCAATGAATTAGTCTAATTTCCAAATATGAAATTTCTCATTCATCGTGCAACCAAGTTGCATGATTCCAAGTTTCTGTCTAATTGAAACTTGGGCGATGAGAAACTCTCCCTATTTGGTAAATTATTGACATTTCCACAAACAACATAATTAAGAATCAAATCCATTATTGCTAATATTAGAAACCTTCAAACATCAATTTTCATGCATGCCATTGCAAGGATAAATAAATAATATAAAATCAAAATTTATTTTATTGTGGAAAAATTTGTCCTTACAATGCAATTCATTGAAAAACTATGCTAATACATCTTTCATAGCAATCTAATTCTAACTCTAAGTAGTAGCTCAAGAATCTAATCTTCAAGTAATGCGATCGACATCCATTTCTTCACGGTTAGATTCTTCTCACTTCTTCCCTTAGGCTTCCTCTATTTTCTTCGATCCTACAAAACATCAATTGTAATCTTATCACATTATGTATTAAGAATCTAGAATAGGAGCTTAAACGAGTTAGTCAATGGATTTTACCTAAAGCAGAGCCATACATTTTGACTCTCCTATCTCTTAGATCTCTTAGGTAAATAGGGCAGCTTCGTCTCCAATGCCCCTTCTCTTGGCAATAAAAGCAAATTGACTCTATTGGAACAGCACATGGAACTACTTCAGATATTGCCTTTCTCTTATGATCAAACTTTTCGATCATGGCATGTCTTTCGTTGCCATTTCCTATATTCATAGAGGTTCGGAAGGCAGATTCACCAATCAACTTTGCTTTTCCATTGCGCCAAACCATTGCTGATTCAGCAGCAATAAGCATATAAGTGAGATCTACAAGGGTCACGTCGTTGTTCATCATACAGTACTCTCTTACGAACTCACTATACGAGATAGGAAGTGACTGACGAACCCAGTCAATAGCCATCTCCTCACAGACAACGGATCCCAACATTCTTAACCTATCAATGTGTGACTTCATCCCTAGGATGTGTGCACACACCGACTTTCCTTCTTTATGTTTACTTGCCAAAAGGGCTTGAGTGAGCTTGAACTTTTCAAGCCTTCGAACTTGTGGGTTAGGGAGAATAATTGGAGGAGGTGGAGGAAGAGAAGCATGATCTCTTGTTCCTCGATCGAATCGTGGAATATCATCTTCATGTGGAATGCTTGTTCCACGGGATTTGGGAAGACCATAGTTGTCATACTTTGACATCAACAAAACGGGAGAAAACGAATTCAAGTTAGTTGATTGATTGAGTTTTTAGTAAATCACCCAAATGAGATACTAAGGCTAGGACCCAACACAATACGCTACAACCTAGAAAAGGGATATCGTAATCTAGTTGCAGAATATTTGAAGGTAAGTGAATGACGATTCACTAATTTCCATCATGAAAAACGAAAAAGAAATTTAAGTTTTAAATCTATGAAACTCCTAGATCCTTTGAGATTCATTGAACATTTCAATGGCATGTTTAAATCTCTATATGCCCCTCTAGTTTGTGACTGGGATGCCGAGGATCACAAAGCGGGTGTGAATAACCATGCAAACTTACATGGTGCCCTCATATGTTACAGTCACCTATTCGATGTGCCGGTAAACCACACACGCTCCACCGAACTATGACAAACATTGAGTCACCCTTTGCTACCTTTGCTTAGAACCATTTAGTGTGCCAGTTAACCACACACGCTCCACTAATGTCTTCGCAAGGGCACAAAGTGTAATTTCATGGAATTGCATCAATTCACTTTTGCCTAAGTAACTAAGATTGGCAATTTGTAAAACATTTAGTTACTTTTGTACTTCATTATACTTATAATGGAAGGTTTTGTCCTATCCTACCCGTTCGGCTAACGACCCTCCACTAGTCAAGAGCGCGGTGGGTAAGAGTGGATATCCATTCAATCGCCATTTTATAGGCAAATTCCTCAAACACCCCTTATAGACCAGCTTCATGAATGAGGCCTACTAACGGTAAGATTGCCTTTTACTCATACATATATATAATGTTAGACTTTTTTTTTTGTTATATAATGTTAGACTTTTAATGTTATATATAGTATAGGGTGTATTTTACACTTTTAAAATACTAGGAGGTCAAATTTAACAATTATACTTTTAATTCAATTAAATTGTAAACCTAAACTTTTATGGATTTATTAAATCTCTTTTAATTATACACCTTAATTAATTAATAAAACCATAAGGGTGTGATTTGAACTTTTCAAAACAATACTAGGGTTTTAGAATTTAACATTCCTAAATTAAACCTTTTAATCAACTTTTAAATTCCAAAACATGAGGGCAAGTTTTGAAACATTTCAAAACATTAGGTTTAGAATTTAAATATACATCAAAATTAAGCTTTTAATCAAAATTTAAATTCCAAAACTTGAGGACAAGTTTTGAAACCTTTTCAAAACATTAGGGTTTCAACTATTTAAATTTCAAAACTAAACTTTTTGAGTTTAAATTTAAACTATAAAACCTAAAGGGGAAAAATTGAAACTTTTCATAACACAAGGATCAAATAACAAATAATATAAATTAAACAATTAATTTTGTCATTATCTATATTTGACCTAATTTCAATTTCTTGCAAAATAAGTTACCCAATTAATACAAATAACTAAGTTTAATCACATAAGGAAGTAAATATTTTATTAATTGATAAATATCTTCAATTAGATCAAGAATATACTCATATATATCATAAAATCGGATTTATATTGATCTAATATGATAAAGGCAAGTATCTCAAAGATAAACAGCAACAAATCCCGATATTTGCACCTTCTGACGCTTGGACTCAACGAGTACCCCCAATGGACTCGCCGAGTAGGGGCCTACTCGCCGAGTCCACAATGGGACTCGCTGAGTCCATCAGGCAGGCTCACAAAAAACGAATTTTTCAAGCATGATCATATCAACAAGGCATCAATACAATAGAAACCAATCAAGGCTCTGATACCACTAATGAGTTTTGGTGATAAGAACATCCTATGTGCTCATACAAACCCTAATGCTTGGATCTAGGTTTCTCTATTGTACATGCAATTTATCCAATACTATAAACCCTAGATCTAGCATATGATAATCAAGATAACATATAAATAAGGGTTTAGATCATACCTTGATTGTTATATAGCAATAACAATCTCAAATCCTTCTTGTATTGACTTTAGAAAGCTTAGAGTCACAAATGTCACTCCTCTAATGGTTCACAAACACCAAGAGTAAGAGGATGAAGAAGAGAAGAGAAGGAGGCTCTCAAAAACGTGTGGAAACCCTAGAAGGAAGCTTGTCCACGTTTTTGGGGCATAAGGGCTCTATATATAGTGAGGCTATTAGGGTTATCTAACAAGGAAACCCTAATTTGGATGCTAAATCCCTAAGCAACCCATGGACTCCTTTCCTTAAAGGCCTTGGACAATTTCCAATGGGTTTCCCCATAGAATTGTCCAACCTTATAATATAAGGCAATCCATGGCCCAATTGCAATTATCTTATAATTAAAATTCCAGTCCCTTAAGTTTAATTAATCTCTTTTAGTCACAAAACTAATTACCAATTAATTCTTGACTAATATTAATTAAACAATATGATTTCTCCTCTAATATATTATTCTCATAATATATTAATAAATCATATTTAATCATTTCTCTCCATAATTCATCCCATCAAGTTGCTTTGGTGAAGGCAACCCAAAAGGACCATGCACCATCGGGTTAAGTACATACCAAAATAGTTATGGACTTAGACACTAATCCAACAATATTGTAATGACAACAACAATCTTTGAAGTCCTCGACTCTTGAAAGCTTAGTGCCCCAAGTGTTGCACCTCTAATGGGGTCACAAACAATCAACACAACAAGGATGACTTGGAGAAAATAAAATCGGCTAGGGCAACTCCTAGAAGCATTGGAATGATTTCATTAGGGTCATAGAGGATTTATATAAGGCTAGGTTGCTTAGTCTTCAAGCTGGACTTGAATAAGGAAACCCTGGTTCAAAACTTAAGCCCAAAGCAATCCATGGACCTCCTTCGTAAGACCTTGTGTTGGGATTTAATTCTAATATAAACAAAAATTTCATATTTTTACACTACCAAACTTGTGAGAAGTATTGAATATTGTTGGGAATTTTAGACAGATCATAATGTTGCTTTTCTAATTTTAATTAAGAGTTTGTGTAATTAAGTTAGTAAAAAGTTAGGATTACATAAAGAGCTTGTTTTGGTTAAATTACTCGGTAAAAGAGAACTTATTAGAGCTTGTTAGTAGTTTCAAGTACATGATTAGATAGAACACATTTTGAATAACCAGGTCAATGTTGATTTTCAATTAGGAAAGTCGCTACAGAACTGAATTTGTTTTTTTTTGTTGCTGAAGCTTTCTTATTTTCTTTCACTACTGTTTTAGTTAAGAATTTAACAACAAAAATCCCCTTTTTATTATTTTTCGTTTTTTACTAGTATGTGCCTTATGGAAAGAGTCATTAACTTTTAGGTTGTGTCCCTGAGGATTCGACCTTGCTTCCCTGTGCTATCCTTTAGTGCATTCGAGTAGTGACAAAATCTAGTTGCTTAAGACACCCATGACAATGTTTTAACAACCATGCTTTGAAAAGCTATGTTTTACAATGATTAAAAAATAAAAGTGTCTTTATATAACTTTTTAAAATAGAACCATATATTAAATTCTATTTTGAAAATGTAAATTTTTGTTTGAAATTTAGGATGTTACGTTATAACTTTGCGTACGACCTTCGTGGTCTTGTGGATGAGCACTTTGGTGACTACTTTATATGTGATGCTTGTTAAAAAACTTGGAATAAAGTATGAGACTCTTTGCATATAACTTATGTAAAATATATTTTATTTTATCAATCACATAATTATTGAGATATTAGTTGTATCAATCACATGACTATCATGATATCATTTGTACTCATGTTATTCAAGTTATGGTCATAGTAATAAAATGTTAACATAACATATTCAATAACATGATATCAGAAGTGTAGGTTAAACTATGTGTTGTTTATCACAACAAGTCTTTGTCGTCAACCGCAACCTCTGGCAACATTATCTGGTCATCTTCAGAGGTGCGTTCTCTATTTTTTCTCTTTATCTCTTATTTTTTATTAATTACAGTAGAAAATTATCAATCCCTTCCATGTCAACCTTAAACTTCTCTAAGAAAATTAATACACTCTTTAATCTCTTAGATCGCTTTTCAGAAACACCAATGTTTATCTCTCTAAATTTCTTATTATTCTTCTCTTTTTTCCATTTCTCCTCTACATTAGCTCACCATGGTCTATTGTTTCTTTTCTTTTGTTTCTAAGTTTGAGTTAACAACCTTTCCAATGGCTACCGCTGATCAGCCGGGCGCGTTCTCAACTCCTCCTCCCTTAACGACACTTGATCAGTCGGATGCCCCTTGAGCTCCACATCCTCTCCAAGAGTATAACCACCTTCTTAGTTACAACCAGACAAATGCTTCACAAAATAATTTCATGCTCCAGAGTTTCAAAATCATTAAAACTATCAGGATTCAGTTTCTATCTTTAAGATCAAGAATTTATTGTTTGAAGCATTTTGTATGAGTTTGAGTGCCCCTCCTCTCACTCAAAGTGTGGTGGTGGTGGTGGTGGTGGTGGGGGGGGGGGGTAATTAGTATAACATTTATGCAATATATATATATATATATATATATATATATATATATATATATATATATATATGGCTTTTTTCATTCCTTTAATATCAGATATTAGTTGTATCAATCACTTTATTATTGCGATATCAATTATACTATGATTATTTAGGCCATAGTCATATTAGTAAAATGATAAGTCAATTATATGTAAGGATAGAGACAACAATAAGACTATCGGATTTATTCGTAATAGAAATAAAAGAAGAATTAAGGCCTAAGGTGGTCTTTGATTTATAGAATGTTTATGAAGCAATTGGAATCTATCAGAGTTTTGGAATCTATTCCCATAGTCTGGTTGGAAAGAAATGGAATTGGAATCCAATTCCATATTCTCTTTGGTTGAAAGGAAATGGAATTGGAATGATGTAAAATAACAAAATTTTATTTATAATTTTTTGTTTAAATTTACTTTGTTTTATGAGTTATATGGTGGTGGTGGCAATGATGGGCGGTGGTGGGTAGTAGTGAGTAGTGGTGGGCTATGATGGTCGCAACAGTAGTGCTGTCAGTGGCATCAGTGCTAGCATTAGCGGTGGTGACGGTGAAGGGTGGTGGTCGTAGCGATATTGGTGGTGGCAGTAGCATTGTGGATGGTGGTCATACTGGCGGTGATGGTGGATATGGTAGATGGTGGTGGTGGTGACAATATTATGTAGTAGTGGTAGAGACGGTGGCACTAGTGGTCACATTGGTGGTAGTGGTGGTGACGATAGTGGTGATGGTAGTCGTAGGTAGTAACAGTAGCCGCTGGTGGTGGCAGTAGCAGTGGCAATAGCGGTGGCAGTGTTAGCAGCTAGGGGTGAGCAAAATTGAAACTGAAACTAAAACTGAGAAACCAAAACCAAAACAAAACTGGTGGTCAATGTTTGAATTTTTAAAAAACCAAGAATTTGGTTTTGATTTTTGTTTTAAGTGTGTAAAAACCGAGCAAAACCGAACCGGACTGATTTTTATATATTATAGTATTCGGTGAATTAGATATGTTCATATTTGTATACATGACTTATTATCAAAAAAAATTGTTTGGGCAATGTAGGTCCTTGGTTTGATTCTTGGACAAGGCGTTTTGACTTTATTTTGCTAGCTAGCTTTGAACTAATCCTTCATCGCTGGGACATGAAACCTCATTTCCTTTAACACAACTATAAATAAGAAAACACATTCCTTATACTAGTTAACTCCTGTTTGAGTGTCCTAGATCGGTCGGTGATATGTAAACATTTACCTACTCATTATGTATATGTATATAGTGGCTTGAATTGTTTCATTGTTGAGGAAATAAGACTAAAACCCACAAATTGGTTAGATTGGGTTTAAACCCAAAACCGAACTAGGAAAAACCAAAAACTAAGAAACTAAAACCATTGGTTTCGGTTTAGCTTTGGATTTAATTTTCTGAAATTGAAGCTTGTCGGTTTGGGATCGATTTAGGTCAAAACCAACCATGCTCACCCTTAGTAGCAACATTAGTAGTGACAATGGTGGTGGTTGTGATAATAGTAATGTTGGTGGTCATGGTTGTGGCGGTGATGGTGGTAGTAGTTATGGTGGCAGTGATTGTGGTGGGTGGTGGTGGTGGTTCTAAACTTGCGTGCTAAAATAACCAATGTTATCCAAATGAGTTCATGACGTTCTGGTTTACATATAGATTGAAAGCATTGACAATCATATATGAGAAATGAGATGATGACGTATTGGTTTACATAGTTACATTAGTAAAAGATTATACCATGATATCCTATCATATCTTTAAATCCCCAAGTTTGCACTTTAGGCTTCCATAGAATCACACCTAAATATTTTTTAGATATTCTCATTTAGGTTGGTTTCCGTACTTCACATTTACCACTATAGTTAATAATTATCTGTTAAAACGTAACCCAGCCAATAGTATCACTATATCATGACTTGAATGATTTTCTACGCATTGAACACATAACCTCATACAGACCGATTCTAGGTGGTCTAACCTCCCAAAGAAATTAAAAGACGAGATAGATAACCTTTTACTAAATTTTTCTTTGTTTTCTAAAAGGAAAATACATGATTCTTACATAGTAAACAGACAACAGTGTTAAAGACATATAAGTAAAATCGTTGTTTCTTTATGTACAAAGTGGTGCCTTTATCTAAGGGGTGTCTCAAAACAGTACTTTATTTGGTAACTGTCAAATGACAGTTACATTAGTAGTTATTGATAGTTATGAAGGCTAGTATAAATACGTATGTAATGACATCTATGTATGATTTGATGCTTACAAATATAATAAATACATATTAGTGTGAATTTATGTGTTCTTGATTTACTCAACATATTGGTATCAGAGCCTGCGATCATGGCTACAAACGGAAACATATTACAACCCCAATTACCCAAGTTAAACGGAAAAAAATATTACCACTGGAGCATTCAGATGAAGGTTTTGTACGAGTCCCAAGATCTTTGGAGTATCGTGGAGAATGGAATCATTGAACTTGCAATTCCTACCGCGTTAACAGCACAACAAACAATTGATTTGAATGAACCAAGGAAGAAAGACAAGAAGGCACTATTCTTCATTTACCAAGCAGTAGATCAAGTAATTTTTGAGAGAATCTCGACATCTTCATCTTCAAAAGAAGCATGGGATTTGTTACATAGAACATACAGGGGAGAAGACAAGGTTAAAGTTGTACGACTGCTAACCTTAAGATGTGAATTCGATAATCTTCACATGAAGGAATCAGAGATAATTGAGGAGTTCTATAATCGAGTAATCTTACTCTTAAATCAGTTGAGACTAAACGGGGAAACCATTGACGATAGAAGAGTTGTTGAAAAAAATCTTAAGAAGCCTAACCAGAAAATTTGAATATGTAGTTGTTGCGATTGACGAATCAAAGGACTTATCCACATTTTCTCTAAAATCTCCTTGGGACGTTACAATCCCATGAATTAAGGATGAGACAGTTTGACTTTTCTCACTCTGAAAATGCCTTCAAAATACATTCAACGACTCAATGGAATCCATATACAAAAGAAAATAAATATCCTGGTCAGAAGGAAGAACAAAGTGAGACTTCTTCAAAAGGGAAAGGACGTGCTAAATCACTCTCACAAATTCAATGTAATTACTGCCAGAAATTTGGATATACATTCAAAGTATGTAGAAAATGAATTGCAGATGAAAATAGAGACTCAAGCCTTATGCTTCAAGTAGAGGACAATCAGAAAGAAACTATGTTCATGTTGTTTACTGCACAAAACATCACACAAGAAGATACATGGCTTCTTGATAGCGGTTATAGCAACCATATGACCGGAAACAGAGATTTGTTTACTACTCTAAAGGATTCTGAAAAAAAAAAAAAGTACGTACCGGTGATGACAAATTGTTAAACGTTCAAGGATATGGAGACATACTGGTCTATACAAGGATGGGTAATAAAAGGATACCAGGTGTTTACTTTGTCCCTGTGCTTAAACATAATTTGCTAAGTGTTGGCCAACTGATTCTCAAAGGATATGACGTACACTTTAAAGAGAATTCATGTGAAATCAAAGATGGAAGCAATAAACTGTTGGGAAAGGTACTCATGACCCCAAAAAAATGTTTCCTCTACGATTCTCAGATGATAATCTTTTCTCCTTTAAAGTCACAAATGATGAGACCTCTCTTCTTTGGCATCAACGCTTTGGACACATCAACAATGGTTCACTCATTTACATGCACACACATGATCTGGTTCGTGGGTTACCCAATATAAACAAAATTGATAAGATTTGTGAAGGTTTCATAATGGGTAAACACTCAAGGGAAGCCTTTCCGCAAGAAATGGTTTGGAGGGCATAAATACCTCTAGAACTTACACATTCTGATGTTTGTGGTCCTATGAAAAAACCATCCATTGGGGGAAGTATATACATGCTTACATTCATAGATGACTTCAGCAGAAAGACATGTGTTTATTTCCTTAAGTACAAATCAGAAGTGTTTACATCATTTAAAATGTTTAAGACATTTGTGGAAAAGCAAAGTGGTTTCACAATCAAAGCTTTGAGGTTCGACTGTGGAGGAGAGTATACCTCTCATTTTTTCCAAGAATTTTTGAAAGACAATGGGATTCATCATCAACATACCACTCGTTATACCCCCCCCCCCCAACAAAATGGGGTCGCTAAAAGAAAAAATAGAACCATTATGGATATGGCTCGAAGCATGCTACAGAGTAAAAATTTGGCTGATTTCTTTTGGGCTGAGGCTGTAGCATGTGAAGTATACCTACTAAATCGTGGCTATACCAGGAGTCTCACCGGAAAAACTCCTCAAGAAGCTTGGTCTGGATTTAAACTAGGAATATCTCACTTAAAAATATTTGGATTTGTAGCCAATTCTCATGTTCCTGATCAGAAGAGAGGAAAACTAGACAAAAAATCTAAAAAAGTGATCTTTGTTGGCTATAGTGAGAGTTGAAAGGCCTACAAGCTATATAATCTGGTCACAAAGAAGGTAGTTGTTAGTAGGGATGTTATTTTCGACGAGAGCAAGGAATGGAATGAACCTTTGGGAGAAATCACTAAAGATCATATTCAAATAATAAACGAGGAAGAAACTACAACACAGGATAATGATAACATAAACTATGATTCACCACCACCATAAGACAATCATCAACATACATCATCAAATGGTGAAACCTCAACTTCTACATCGCCACCTTCTTCTGGTTCACCTCCAAGAAAAACAAGGAGCATAAGGGACCTATATGATGCTACTCAAAGGTTAGATTTCGATGAATATATTGACTTTGCACTATTTACAAATGCAGATCCTGTTACTTTTGATGAAGCTCTCAAACATGAAAAATGGAGATTGGCAATGGAGGAGGAGATCAAATCTATCACAAAAAACAACACTTGGAGCCTAGTTGATCTTCCAGATAATCACAGATCAATTGGAGTTAAATGGGTTTATAAAACCAAGATGAATGAAAAAGGAGTAGATAAGCACAAAGCAAGGCTGGTTGTAAAAGGGTATAGACAAAGGTTCAGAATTGATTACAGGGAAGTTTTCGCACCGGTTGATCGTTTAGAAACCATACAATTGATCATTGCTTTGTCGGCTCAATATGGATGGAGCATTTACCAGATGGATGTTAAATCAGCCTTTTTTAAATGGCCCATTAAAAGAAAAGGTTTACATTAATCAACCTGATGGATATGCAAGAAAGGTCAAGAACACAAGGTATGCCGATTAAACAAAGCCTTATACAGGCTTAAGCTGGCACCACGAGCCTGGTACAACAGAATTAACAAGTATTTTTTTCAAAATGGGTTCACGAAGTGCTCACAGGAACATACTCTATATGTTAAGAAACAAGAAGGTAACTTGCTCATGGTTTGTATCTACGTGGATGACTTAATATTTACTGGGAATTCCCTGAAAATTATTGAAGCTTTTAAAGTGTCCATGAAAAACGAGTTTGATATGACTGATATGGGAATGCTACATTACTTTCTCGGAATAGAGGTAAGGAAAACAACATACTCAATCTCAATTACTCAACAACACTATGCAAGAGAAATATTGGACAGATTCAATATGGAAGAGGCAATTCCCATAGCAACACCAATGTAATTTGGACTACAACTATCTAAAGATTCATTAGAAGAATGTGTTAACCCAAGCTTATATAGAAGCATGGTAGGAAGTTTGATGTACCTCACAGCAACAAGGCCAGATATTATGTTTGTAGTTAGTAAGATCAGTCGTTTTATGGAGAAACCCAAGAAGAGCCAATGGGAGGCTGGTAAAAGGATTTTACAGTACATAAAGGGTTCAATAGATCATGGAATTGTTTATAGGAGAACCAAAGATCCATCTTTAAGAGGCTTCAATCATAGCGACTTTGGAGGGAATAAAGATGATAGTAAAAGCACATCAGGTTACTTATTTAACTTGGGATCTGGAGCCATATGTTGGCAGTCAAAGAAGCAAAGCACAGTTGCACTCTCATCAGCAGAAGCCGAGTATATGGCTCTCTCCCTTGCAGGGTGTCAAGCAATTTGGCTAAGAGGAATTCTCGAGAAACTAGACAATCCTCAAGAATCACCAACCTTGATTCATTGTGACAACAAATCAGCTATTGCTCTCACCAAGAATCCAGTGTTCCATGGTAAAAGCAAACATATCAGAATAAAGTATCACTTCATTTGTGATAAAGTTGAAAGAGGAGAGATCGATGTAACTTTTTGCTCTACAAAGGACCAAGTTGCAGACATTTTCACTAAGGCCTTACAAGCAGGAGCCTTTAATCATTTAAAGAAGCATCTTGGGATGGAACAAGTTTAGCTTAGGAGGGAATGTTAAAGACATATAAGTAAACTCGTTGTTTTTTTATGTACAAAGTGGTGCCTTTATTTAAGGGGTGTCTCCAAACGGTACTTTATTTGGTAACTGTCAAATGACAGTTACATTAGTAGTTATTGATAGTTATGAAGGATAGTATAAATACGTATGTAATGACATCTATGTATGATTTGATGCTTACAAATATAATAAATACATATTAGTGTGAATTTATGTGTTCTTCATTTACTCAACAAACACCACTACTACTAGAATTTATGAATAATGCAAAACATGGTAAATGAATACGTGGGTAACCAACATGGAAATACTATGTCAAATTATAAGAAAATATGAATGCATTAAAAGTGGGGAAATGCAGCGGTTCACATTGTGGGGAATTTCCATTCAAATACTGACAATTAGAAGATGGATCGTAATTAGTGTTGCAAAGGCTTGCCCATTTAACGCATAATATATTTGGTAGATCGGGCCATGGAAGACGCCTTATGGATGACTTGGGACTTGTATCAACACCTCTACCCTTAAAATTGACCTCTTACTCAAGGTCACATAAGCTAGTATGACAAGCAACAAAAACGGAAAAGTGTTGGGCGAAGAATTGAAAATGGAATATGAGAGGTCGGACTTGCCCGAATGTTAATTTCGATGGCGGACATGGTTGATGGCTACGATTTTTGTGGTGGCGGTGGCGATTGGGGTGCTAGCGTTGTTAACAGTGGAGACATCGTGTTGTTAGCAACAACGGTTGTATTGAGGATGCTGGTGGTGGTGGTGTTCGAGACGATGCCAGTATCGGTTATGACGTAGTTAGAGGTGGGAAGATAGCCCCCATATTTGTGATTGTAATCAATGTGGTAGCGAGGATGTAGTGGTCTCAAATAGCTTGGCAATTATGGCATCGAGGCGGTTGTTGTTGGCGATATTTATAGCAACAAGTTGAGCCCATTGGTCGGCAATGTTGGCAAAAGACTCTTCGAGGCGAGGTGGATAACGATGATGGGGAGGCATTATGAGGTCGGGAATGAAAGCAACAATGATAGAGACCGACTCGAGGAGGTCAACCTCCCAAAAAAATAAAGAGATAAGATAGATAACTTTTTACTAAATTCTTCTTTGTTTTCTAAAATGAAAATACATGGCTTCTTAAATAGTAAATCGACAACACCACTACTACTAGAATTTATGAATAATGCAAAACATGGTAAATGAATACGTGGGTAACCAACATGGAAATACTAAGTCAAATTATAAGAAAATACGCATGCACTAAAAGTGGGGAAATTCGGCGCTTCACATAGTGGGGAATTCCCATGCAAATATGACGATTAGAAAATGGATAGTAATTAGTGTTGCAAAGGCTTGTCCATTTAGCACATAATATATTAGGTGGATCCGACCTTGGAATTGATGGATCCGGCCATGTAGGAGGCCTTATAGATGACTTGGGACTCATATCATAACCTTATTCATTTAGTGCATTCCTCATAATATTTATTTACACAAATGCATAGATTTATGTATTAACATCCGAAAATTTCAACGACAAGATGCCATCTCTCTTTAGGAAGGTTGAAGATCCAAGCAACTTTGTTTCTTTCACAAAGATTAGGCTTTTTGAACAATTTTTTCTCTTGCTAGAAATGGTCTCCCTCTCTCTAGAAGTGAATAAGGTTAGTGGAAGGTAAATAATAACACTCTATTATGAATAAACAAAATACAAAAGTAATACAAAGATATCAAGTTATCAACAATAATTCCTTTAAGTTTGTTTTTTAGAGGGTACCCACTACAAATAAACTGACATTTACTAACATAAGTTTTTAATGAAATATCTTTTTTATGCCATTATAGCATGTTTTATGTCACTATAAACTTAATAGATATAATGACACTTAATAGTTTATGTTGCTAATATTAGTATGGGAAAATGACATAAAAATCCTTAAATTTTCATGAAATGTTTGGTTTTATCCTTTGAAGAGTTTTAGGTTCAATAATAACTTATATTTTGGTTGATTTTGCCATTTTCACCCTTTTCATGAAATGTTTGGTTTTATCCTTTGAAGAGTTTTAGGTTCAATAATAACTTATATTTTGGTTGATTTTGCCATTTTCACCCTTTTATCCGGTGTAGCACATCTCAACCGGTCACCAAACCACTACAATTGCTTAGTAGGCTATAACTGTTGACATGGCGCGCTGACAGGGTTGCCACATCAGTGCCCATTCTTTAATTAAAAAACCTACAAAGAGGCAGAAAACTTGGAGCTACTAGGAGTCGAACTCGAACGTTCTGCAGGTATGTCAAACGACTTTTCCACCAAACTGGTCTTCAATACATGTATACATTTTCCGATTTCCTCTATATATGGTATATCATAAGTAATTTATTATTATTATTATTATTAATATTAATATTAATATTAATATTAATACTAATACTAATACTAATACTAATATTAATATTAATATTAATATTAATATTATTATTATTCTTATTATTATTAATATTAATATTAATATTAATATTAATATTAATATTATTATTATTATTATTATTATTATTATTATTATACTTAAACATAATTTAAAAAAAAACTTATCGCATCGTTACGTATACAATACATATTAAATGTACATCTCCACTTGTTTTTATACATACTCTTAAATATGTTTTTAATTGTGTATATACGACTTTAGAAATATATATATATATATATATATATATATATATATATATATATATATATATATATATATATATATATATATATATGTGTGTGTGTGTGTGTGTATATGATTTTAGATGTGTATACACGATTTTATATGTGTATTTTACATATTTAAATATGTTTTTTTTTACGTATAAATACATATAAAAACATTGGGAAAACTGCAATAAAGTTCCTACATATTGGCCTTCTAATCGATTTAGTCCTTATATATATTTTTTATTCAATCAAGTCCCAAATACCGGTAATCGTATTCCATTTAACCCTTTCACCCGGTCAACAGGTCATCTAACTTTCAAAATTACATTTTTGGCCCAGATTTCAAAATTTATTACAAATTTGATCCAAAATTTACACTTTTGGCCCAAATTTTAAATTTTGTTACAAATTTGGTCCACACTTTACCCTTTTTGCCCAAATTTTAGAATTTTATTATGAATTCATCCTAACTTTAGTTTTTTTACAATTTTTTTTTCTTAAAGAATTGTTTGTTTTTTCTTTATAACATCATATTTATACAAAAAAAAACGTATTTTTACATAAAAATCTTATATTTTATATATAAAAACTTTCTTCAAAAAGTTTTTTGTATCTGAAATATTTAGTTATAAAAATAAGTATTTATTAAGTATATAAATATATAGAAATCCGTTTTTATAAAAAAAAATGAATACAAAAACGTATTTTACAAAAAAAAATGTATACAAACACCTATTTTATCAATATTTTTTTTTTATAAAATCGTGTTTGTTTATATTTTTTTATAAAAACGTGTTTGAATATTTTTTTATATAATACGTGTTTGTATACATTTTATAAAATGTATACAAACACGATTTTATAGAATATATACAAACACGTATTATATAAAAACTTATTCAAACACGTTTTTATAAAATGTATACGAACACGTATTATATAAAAAATTATTCAAACACATTTTTATAAAAAAATATAAACAAACACGATTTTATAAAAAAATATAGATACACACCTATTTGTGTGCATATATATATATATATATATATATATATATATATATATATATATATATATATATATATATATATATATATATATATATATATATATAAAGGTGATAGGTGTTTGTATACATTTTTTTTATAAAAACGAATTTATACATATTTATATACTAAATAAATACATATTTTTATAACTAGATATTTCATATACAAAAAAATTTTTAAAAAAAGTTTTTATATAGAATATATAAGATTTTTATGTGAAAATACATTTTTTTTTGTATAAATACGATTTTATAAAGAAAAAACATATTAGAAATAATTTTTTGAAAAAAAAAGTTGTAAAAAAACTAAAATTAGGATGAATTCATAATAAAATTCTAAAATTTGGGCAAAAAAGGTAAACTTTGGACCAAATTTGTAAAAAAAAAATAAAATTCGGGCCAAAAGTTTAAATGTTGAACCAAATTTTTAATAAATTTTGAAATCTGGGCCAAAAATATAATTTTTGAAAGTTGGATGACCTGTTAACCGGGTCAAAGGGTTAAATTGAATACGATTACCGGTATTTGGGACTTAATTAAATAAAAAAAATATATAGGGACTAAATCGATTATCAGACCAATATGTAGAGACTTTATTGTAGTTTTCCTAAAAACATTTTTGTACTAACATGTATAAATAAATGTGTTTAACATGTTTCATTTAGATAAAAATGTTGTTTATACGTATTTAAATTTATTTATAATTATTTTGTACATTCAATATGTATTGTAAATATAACGATATAATAAAGTTTTTTCAATATATTTAAATATGTATGAAATATATTTTTATATGTGTACAGTGCTGATGTGGCTTGCCCCGTCAGCGCCATGTCAGGAGTTTCAGCTTGGTAAACAATCCCAATTGACTTGGTGACCTACTGAGAAAGGCTAAACCGGATAGAAGGGTGAAAATGACAAAAAACCAAAGTTTGAAGCATTATTGAACCTAAAGCTCTCCAAAGGATATTACCAAACATTTCATGAAAATTTGAGGACTTTTATGTTATTTTCTCTATTAGTATTCATTAGTTGCATAAATATTTTAAAATGCCTCTAAAACTCTATATTTTATGACATAAATTCTGTTATATGCCACTAAAATTTTATTATGTGTTTTACCAATTTGTTTTTGTACCACTAAAAAAGTTGAATTCCCCCTTTTCCCTTCTACGACATGAATCTATCTTTATTGTATATATGAAATAAAGTTGAATTCCCCCCTTATTCCCTTCTATGTCATGAATCGATCTTTACTGTATATATGAAATATGACGTTTCCACACTTCTAATAACCTAATTGATCATATTTAAGAACTCACAACATTATATATCCGGGCGATTCCACACTTCTAATACCCTAATTGATCATATTTAAGAACTCACAACATTATACTTCCGAGCCGACGATAAGTTTACCAAGATCAGACAGTCGTTTCATTGGATCCTTACCCGAACTACAATCAACAAATTCAAAATCAAAATCAACAAGATGAGAATTAGAGCTCCTTATTACGTTATCTCTCTCCTCCGAGCTCCTTCTTATCAAATATACTCAACAAAATAGAGATGAACATTTTTCAGATCCTGTCGCCGTCGCCTCGAAGGAACCGGAGTAAAGGATCTTCAAGCAACAAAAGAAATATGAATATGATTCACATGGTTTTTGGTACACGAGATAATTAATGTTGGAGTTTTCTCTAACACAAATAATTCTTAACGATAAAGAAAAGGATAAAGAAGGACTAAAAAATTCATACATGGACAAAAATGTGGGTATATAATCATGCAATTGTTGTACCCTTAAATAATTTTTTAATAAATATAATAAACTAATTAATTATAATATGGTGACCACAGTTTGTACTGCCCAAAATGGAATAGTCTTTTTACAATAACCATATTTTAACTGATTTTTAAATGATATAGTACTAGTTATCGACCCTTTATGGAAAAGCAAAATATAAAAAAGAACCTTGGATTTGGCGACATAAAATAATTTACATATTTGATTGGGAGTTATCTTTTTGTAATGATTTTCCATGTAAAATTATTACACAAACTTTTTAAAGATAACATATGAGTTTGCCGTATTCTTATAGCATCTCTAATTTTCAATTAACTTATTTTTTAAAATTATCTTTTATTTTATCATTTTGTTAATTTTAACTTCTAATCAACATTCTAAATAACGTTAGGCATGACTTGAAGACAATATTAAGGACCAAGTTTTTACGTGACGAGCTATCTCATTTAAAAGGTGTGACTTAAGGCGGTAATTTCATATATAATTACTGATTTTATATGTATTTTTTAATATTATTTATTTTTATATACATAAATGACTTTAAACGTCATTTTTTGAAACCTTAATGTCAAGTCCAAATCCTGGAGTCATGACGTATCATGATGCTTTTTAGAACCTTACTTCTAATTAAATAAAATATCGAATAATATACAAGTTACATTTTAATATCAAATATAAATACGACTATGCCGTATCTTTATTTATATATAAAAATACTAAAAAGTAGACAGAATTCGGCGCTTTGCGTCTGACACGAGAGATGTGAAGTACATAATCTTGAATATTTGATCAACTTCCATAACACAGGTAATAGTGGAGCCAACTAGCATGAGCGCAACATGTATGCTTTCCCCTTACTCCATCTATATGTAATAGAGATGCACCTTTAGAAATAGTTCGTGAAAGTAACACAATGAAAAAAATTAATATTGTTATGGTATAAATGGTTCACATCTTGAATGAGTCATCAATAGTGTCTACAATGTCATCCAACATCCCACAACTATTCCTTTCATATCATCAATTAAATCCATGGTCTATATAAATAAACAGATCAAATAAGCTTGTGGAGATGTTACATATTTTTTATAAATTAAAATGAGTAGCAGATGGCCTGTTTACAATGGATGACAATAACAACGATACTCTGCAACTTACGATGCCATAAAGGAACAGAGAAGAAAGGTACCTCGGCTGCATTGTGTCCATGCCGCCTATAGTTAACATTTGCCAAAGGTGCATCAAATAAGTATTTTGGCAAAAGCACATGCCCTAGCGACTTCACCTACAAGTAATTATACCAAACTTTGTTTAATGGTAGTTAGTGGGAGGGCGATTTGAACTCATAACCTCCATGATAACACCAACATTGAGCAATGACATAAGTACACCAAATATCCGTCTCTAAATAAAAACATATTGAGTTATTAACTTAAACTCATTATATTATCTCAAAAAGACAGACATACCTAATTGCATTACGTTTAAGTAGATATGAATACTAATATACCTTCTGAAAAAGAAAAGGCACGCCTCATTACAAGAAAACAATTGATAAACTAATAGCAATAATGGGTAATGTGACAACTTTGATCCACCATTTGAGTCATTTTCTCTATTTTAAATTTGAAGTTGCAACTTATTGGCTTCGGCTGTCTGTTCGTTAGATATACCATCTCACATGTTTCACCGTCTCTTATTGAAAAAAGTTATCCATTAGTTGCCATGTTTTTTGTAATATTCAGTTGTGATGGCATCTAAAGATCTATTTCCTTGCATTACAACAATGTACTTTCCATTTTTTTCTTATAAGAACTGTGCTTTTGACAAATCTATTAAATTATAACACTTTCCAAAAGTGTAATGTGGTAATAGGATAAATGAAAGTACGATGCTATAAAAGAAGTACCTTTGGATTTCGAATACTCTCGATCTTAAGTGCACCGGCTTCTATGAGTATTGTAATTACATTCAAGTTCACCTTCCTACAATACATACAGGGTCAATATTGTATATTCCACATATAGTTTAGGATTCAATTGGAAATAGGTGATTGGAATTATTCAAGTGCTAATTACACTTTTACTCCTTTGAGTATAGATGATTTTTGTATTTTTGGTCTTTATTTGGTGTTTTTGTAATGAATTTGGTCCATGTTCCAACTAAATGGCTTTTTTGGCAAGAAAAAGCAAAAATCTACTATACTTAGGGCCAAAAAAAAGTAGTCATTTTCACTTGGAACATGATATTGCCATATTTATACATATATTCAGACATTATCTTAGTACATTTTAAGTTATAATTTGCTTAATTGCAAAGCTATTTGATACGTATTGAGTTAAATTAGATTTTGCATCCAAATAGGACATTCTTGAAGAAAAATGACGAGAAGTGGCAAATATTGGAACCTAGAAGGACTAGAGATGAACCGGGAGCTTAATGGAGCTTAAAAGGAAGAAGAACCAAGCAAAAACACTACCCACGACGTGGCAATTAAACAGTACGACGTGATTATAAGGAAATTACCGATGAATTACGAAAGAAGGAAGCTCACGTGTGAGCCTTATATTCTCACGACGTGAGGAGCAATGTTTCTAGAAGATCATTATGCGGAAGCCAATTTCCTGGTCAGATACATATTACTACTGACCTCACTACGTGAGACCCGAACTCTCATGACGTGATGGATTTTCTTAAGGAAACTATAAATAACAGTTGCCATATTCGATTTTGAGAGGTTGGATATGATTTTCTAGAGTAATTGTCGAAATCAGAAGCTAAAGGAGAGCAAAAAACAACCTTTTGGAAGAGAGACCATTTGAAGATTGAATATCTGAAGATCACACACCGCATTTGGTTTTCATTAATATAATCATGTCGAATTCTTATGGCTTTGTGCGTTTACCTTCTGCCAAGAGTAGCTAATTTAGTATACTTTCGTTTAGTTAGATGAAACTGTAAACTATGTGCTAGTTTCTTACTTTTTGGATTATATGAAGTTGGACTTATTTTGTGCTTGATTATCGATTCCTAGCATGTTAAAGCTTTAATCTTTGTTTCTTACATTCATGGTAGGTATAGTTAAATTATCAGTTTAGATTGCATGAGCTTCATTACCTAGTACTTTATGATCATTAAACTATTAGTGCTAGGATTCATCAAATCTTAGATTAGGTAATAAAGAAAACAACTTTAATTGTGTTAGAGAACATGATTTGATCATAATTGTGTTTGGTAAATCGTCTTGATCATAGATATCTTCAAATCGTGATGTCAAGAAGATTTACCAAACACAAAAAGGAAGCAGTTCGAAAGCTTTCAGAAGACTCCTAACAAAAAGGAAGCTAGTTTCGCATCGTAAACAAAATCTAGAAAAAAGAAGTGAACCCGAAAGCAAGCCAAAAGACAACATGGAATACATTGGCTACATGACTATGGAGGCATATAAGAAGCGAATTCATGATGACACAGGTTCGAGCCTTGTGCAACACGAAATTCCCGCCACCGCCAACTTCGAACTTAAGGGACACTTCCTTTCCGCGCTAAAAGATATTCCATTTTATCGGAAAGACCATGAAGACGCTTACAAGCACATCGATGAAGTCAATGCATCGCCAATTATTTTAATTTTCCGAATGTACCACGAGAAACGGTGTTGTTAAGAATGCTTTTGGTCACCCTAAAAGGAGCATCTAAGGATTGGTTAAAGGCACTCACACCCAGTGAAATAACAACATGGGCACAAATGCGTGAAGGGTTCATACGACAATTTTCCCTCCAACAAAGGTTGCAAAACATAAAAAGGTATCGCAAATTTTGAGCAAAACACGGGGTAATCATTATATGAAGCATGTGAGTACTATAAGGGGTTACACAGAAATTGTCCCCATAATGATCTTAATGTGCAACAAGAAGTCTTGATCTTCTATGATGGGGTAAATGTAACAACTAGGCAAGTCCTTGATTCTCAAGGACCGCTAACAAAGAAGATTCCTGTTAATAGAAGAATTTCAAAGCATTTAAGGGAATACCACAACCCTCAAGAGGATAATATAAGAGGATATAAGGATCGAAATGGTGCTTCGAAAGAATTAGTTGTGGTATTGGAGAATGAAGAAGATGGATCAGTCCATACATGTAATACGCATGGGTTATGGCAATTGCAATGGGCCACAGTTGACAAGGGATTGCGATTTAGATGAAAATAGGAATAGAAAGTTTCAAGTTTCTTATTCTAGCGGAGATCGATTTGATGAAGATTGGAGATAGCCAAAGAAAGAATAGTTGCCTTATGAAGAATACAAGAAGGAAAAAGAAGAAAAATATAGGAAAACTGGACGGGGCTACTACTAAAAAGAACAACCACTAACCGAGAAGAAGATGTACTTTGAGTCAATGCATAATAGGTTCATGGAGGCTTTTGAAAAACGAAACGATGCAACTGATGTCACCATGAGAAATCATCAAGCTTCCATCAAAAAAATGAGACTCAGATTGGGTAATTAATTACACTAGTTAACAAAATATTACCACCTAAAGTTCCTGATCAAAAACCGCAACTGTCATTGCCATATCCACTAAAGAAGACCCTTATTCAAATCCTAAAGTGATCAATGATGGAGCTTTGAAGTAGCTAGATCCACAGTCAAAGAGAATGAAGATTAAAGAAAAAAGCAGTGATGGTGCCTAGTTCTCACGACGTGTGGAACAGCCCCTCACATCGTGGGATCAATATGATTAGAAAAATTCATCTTTCGTTAAAGCATATCAACCTCCGTTACCTTTACCTTCTCGAGCTAGAGATCACCCATTGGAACAAGAACATAATAAGTTCATAAATCAAGTCAATATCCAACTAATCAATAATCCTTTTGTTGAAGCATTAGCCAAAATTCCCGAATACGCAAAGTTTTCTTCAAGATCTCCTCGACACTCGTCAACAACTACAGAAGATATTCAAGGTAGTTCTTAATCAGAAATGTTCAATAGTGATTATGGAAGGGATAACAAAGAAAATGGGAGATCCCGGACGTCTTAATTTACCATGCAAATTTGGAAATAACACAAAGACATCCATGTTATCCTATTCGGGAGCAAGCATTAATTGAATGCCATATTCTTTTTACCAAAAGCTTGACCTTCCAGAATTGAAGACCATAAGTGTAACACCTTGTTCTGAATTGTTTCCTAATTCGGTACCGTGACCCAAAGATTAGCTACATAAGGCTTAGGGCTTTTGGTAAAGAGAGAATTAGACCCCTTTGAGTGTGGAGAATGTAGACTGGATGACCCGAGATTTCGGTTTGTGTTTTAAGAGCCCAAGGGTATATCGGTAAAGTGATACTTCGTGCTTTTTATGAATTTGGGTTTAAGTTCAAAAAGTTTTAAGGCAAAGGAGAGTTGATAGAAGTTTAGAGATTCTCGTTACCTTTCCGGGGATATAAAGATCGTTGAAAACGGACTTAGAACGAAGAATTGATGACCTTTGTAAGTTTGGTGGTATTAGGGTTAAGCCTAGTACGTTCGGCATATGTAGGAGTACTTTGGGCGTACTAGGCAGAAGGATCGTGGGTACCTTAAGGAGTACGTTGGGCATACTAGAAATACACAAGACGTACTACAGTCAGGTGAAAACCCTAATTTAGGGTCTGGGACCGTATTTAATGGACTTAACTCAACTACAAACCCTTCTACCTTCAGCCTCCATCCTATTAGACCCTAGAAACGAAAACCTTGTCTCCATTTGTGTGATTCTTGAGTTTTTGTTGTGGCTTCATTCATTTTGGTGCTCATTGAAGAAGAAGGAGCTTCTTGGAGATGTATACGATTGCTTGAAGCTTATGGATTCAGACCTTTTGAATCTTGATCTACCTTATGGAGGTATAAAGCTTCAAAATTTCTGGTTCTCTAGTCTAGTTCTAGTCTTGGGTGGTATTTTATCATGTTTTGGTCCCAAGGTTGTTGTTCTTGTCAGTAGAAGCTACTCCAGGACCCCTGAGCCTCATCTTTGGTCCTTGTTGAGTGGTTAAGTCATAAAAATGTCATCTTGATGGTTTTTTTTGATGCATGCATGAGTTGATGTTCTTTTGTAACATCCCAAAAATATGCACAAAAAATTTCATTTTTAATGTAACGATTCATAAAACAATTTATAGAAAAACATCATCAAGTTACTTCATTTTATAAAAGCCACAGATCATATGTCTCAAAACCATATCATCAAATAGTAATAGTGTTAGAGTACAAATCCCAAGAATCTCATGTGCGGAAAATCATGTGTGTGATGCGCTACTACTGGGCCGACTCCTTTCCCTTTGAAGAAGAAGGACCTGAAACAAAAAATGAAAATTATAAGCACAAAGCTTAGTGAGTTCCCCCATCATACCACATAACATACATATTGTCTAACATATTCGGGTACTAGACTACCTCTTTGGTCTCTTTTAATCAGTAACTGCCAAGCATATCATGGTGTTGGCCAACCCCTTTGGTCCTATCGACCGACACCTAGCCTAGCATATCTGGGTGCTGGCATACCCCTTTGGTCCTTTCGACCGGTGCCTTGCCTAGCATATCACAGTGTTGGCCTACCCATTCGGTCCTTTTCGACTGGTACTGGGGACTATTTCACCCCCTACTCCACCACATACCATCCAAGTGCATAAACATATAATCATATACTACCTAGCTTATCCGGGTGTTGGCATACCCCTTCGACCCTATCGAACGGTACTGGGGTCTATCCTACCCATCCTATCACATACCACATATCATCAAAGCATACTAGCACATAAACATAACAGATAGCTACATACCAGATAATTATCACAAAGACAACCATCTCTACTATAACTCTTACTAGTGGGCTGGCTTTGGTGCCTTAGACCCACTTCTACTAGAAGTTAACTCACCTCAATATTGTGCAGTAACTGAACTGTCCTCGGTGTTGGGATCAACTCTCCTCAAACTCCTACATGTTACATCTCTTTTAATTACCTTTTCAAACTTATAACCCCTTTAAGGGTCAACTCTGGTCAATGGTAAAGTCAAAGGTCTACATCCTATTCAAACTCAACCTTCTTTTCCAAGTCAATATTCTGGTTGAATCGACTCACCGAGTTGGTCCATCAACTCGTCGAGTTCCATAATTCAAAGAATCTCGAGTTTGCGATCTAACTTGTCGAGTTACCTTATAACTCGTCAAGTTTCTCCTTATGACAGAATCGGGACTTTCCATTTGAACTCGTTGAGTCTTTCCTTGGACTCGTCGAGTTCTACTTCATACAGGTCGGTACATTGCTCATTGACTCACCGAGTTCATCCTTGGACTCGTCGAGTTCTTGACCTTTAAGTCCAAAACACGTCTAACTGGCTGTGTCACCTTCTAGATTCAACAAGTTTGCGAAGTAGTAGAGAAGGTTTGGGAACCACCACCCAATTGGCTGAGTCCTAAGAACGACTCGTCGAGTCCCCCATTATCCAAAAATATCCAGTCGATTTCAGTCGGGCTTAATGCATCCAAAACATAGATCTGGCCTGCTAGGGTCAATATAACACATATAGTTTCAAACTTTACGTTCATGTATGGGCTATTTAGCTCAAATAGCCCTAAAAAGTGGTTATTATGATGCATGGGAATCCAATGGCCATAATGTAGGCAACTTTATGCCATGGAGTCCCTCAAAGGCCCTGGATCTAAAGTCAATACTGCAAAATTATCTCGCATCCATGAATGGTTCCAAAAATGGCTCCTTAAAGCCCCAAACTACTCCAAAAAGAGATCTAATAAATGAATGGACAAGGTATAAATTTTAAAGCTTGAATGAAACAGAAATGGAGCACAAACTCTGGATCCACTTGCTTCCTCTTGAACCCCCAAGCTTCTTCTTTCTTCTCAAGCTTCAAAATAACCAAAAGTACACAACAATGGCTCAAGAATACTCAAAATGGGTTAGGGTTTCGAATTAGGGTTTTTTGAACTAAGGGAGGCGACGAAGGAGGCCACAATGGGGGTGTTAAGGCCTTTAAATAGGGTGTAAACCCTAAAAATTAGGCTTTCACTCTAGCAGACCTACTCGTCGAGTCGAGGCTACTCGACTCATCGAGTAGGATTTAAGTCCCACGTCCAACATATCTAATTTCCTATTCAATGAGTTTGGGGCATCCAACTTGTCGAGTACCTTAACAAATATGAATAATTCTTATTTAAATACGTATCAAGAACCGGGCATTACAAATCTCCCCCACTTATTTTAGACTTCGTCCTCGAAGTCTACTGCTGCCTCTGGAAAAAGCTCGAGGTAGAGCTCCTTCATCTCATCCTCCAGCTCCCAAGTCCATTCTGAGCCCTTGCGGTGCTGTCATTGCACCTTCACCAACACAAGCTTCTTGTTCCTCAGTTCCTTCGTCTTCCTGTCAAGGATGGCTATTGGTCGCTCAATGTGGTTTAGGCTATCATCCACCTAAATATCCTCTAGAGGCACCACCGCAGAGTCGTCCACCAGGCACTTTCGCAGCTGGGAGACATGAAAGATATTGTGTATCTAACTAAGCTTGGCTGCCAGATCCAGTCTATAGGCCACGTTGCCCACCCGGGCTGCAACCCTGAAAGGACCAACGTACCTGGGGCCCAACTTGCCCCGCTTCTTGAACCATATGACACCTTTCTAAGGTGACACCTTCAGAAGAACCCTATCCCCGACCTGAAACTCCAAGTCCGATCGACATCTATCAGCGTAGCTCTTCTGCCGACTCTGAGCAGTCTGAAGCCTGATCTTGACCTGCTGTATCCTCGCCGTCATCTTGAGCACCACTTCGGTACTCGTCGTGATCCTCTTCCCAACCTCTCTCCAGCATATCGGGGTTCTGCACTTCCGCCCATACAACATCTCAAAGGGAGGACGGTCGATATTCGTGTGGTAGCTATTATGGTAGGAAAACTCTGCCAAAGGAAGGTAGGTATCCCAGATCCACCGAAGTCAAAAAAACGCACGCTCACCGCATGTCCTCCAAGGTCTGGATGGTCCGCTCACTCTAAACATCCGTCTGTGGGTGAAAAGCCATGCTAAAATGCAGACGAGTACCCAACTCGTCGTGAAACTTCTTCCAGAATCTGGAAGTGAACCTCACATCTCTGTCAGAAATCCCGTAGAATGGCACTCCGTGTCATGCTACTACCTCTTGAGTGTAAATGTCGACCAGCTTCTCGGCCGAAATGCTCTCTTGGATCAGAAATAAATGGGCACTCTTGGTCAATTGATCCACGATGACCTAGATCGAATTCACTCCCCGTGCGGGCCTGGGAAGCTTTGTGATGAAATCCATCGTAATATCTTCCCATTTCCACATAATGATATCCAACGGATGTGTCTTGTCGTGAAACCTCTGGTGCTCGGCCTTGACCTTCCTGCTGTTCAGGCATTTCTCGACGTACCAGTCTACATCTCGCTTCATGCAGGGCCACCAGTAGTTAGGGAGAAGATCTTTATACATCTTCGTCGCCCCGAGATGGATGGAAAGTCTAGACATGTTGGCCTCATCCATCAAAATTTGTCGTACTTCGCCACAGTATGGAACCCAGACCCTCCCATGCAGGGTCAGCAGCCCACGACTGTCATAGTCAAACGAGGTCACCTAGCCTATGATCCGTTCGCACTTCTAGCGCTCCTCCTTCATACCCTCAACTTACACCTCTCGGATCTGCTCCAAAAATGGAGTGACCACTTTCATCCTCAAGAAAATATATGTAATCAGGGCTGCCTTGCGGCTGAGCGTATCGTCCACAACGTTGGCCTTCCCCGGGTGGTAGAGGATCTCACAGTCGTAGTCCTTAGCCACATCTAGCCATCAATGTTGCCTCATGTTCAAATTCGGCTGATCCATGAGGTACCTGAAACTCTTGTGGTCCGTGTAAATGGTACATCGGACCCCATAGAGGTAATGCCGCCAAATCTTGAGGGCGAAAACAACTGCCCCCCCAACTCCAGATCATTCGTCGGGTAGTTTGCCTCGTGAGGCTTCAACTGCCTCGAGGCGTAAGCGATGGCATGCCCCCTCTACATCAATACCACGCCCAAACCCGAGATGGATGCGTCACCATACAATACAAAATCCTCTATGCCCTACAACATGGCTAAGATCGGTACCTCACAAAATCTATGTCTCAAAGATGACCTGGTGGAGGAGGACTCTGATGCTAAATTTGAGGTCAGCAACCTACACTTTGTCGTCCGCAACCTGTAGGATCATATACCCGAGCCGAGTTTTCAGGTATACCGCCATCCAGGTGGTCTATTATGGATGCACACTCCTTGTAAGAGGATACCTCCCTTTCCTAGACTCGATATTTTTCTGACAGGTGTACCACTCCAAGGACCAACACCCCGCTGGGCAGAAGACCTACACAGATGGATCCACGAGCATAGCCAGCATTCCTCGTACGGTATGTGCCGAGAGTTCTACAACCTCTATAAGGCCGATAGGGCTCTCCTTATCATCATTCGCGACATTTCGCGCCTTGACGAGAATGCTAAGGCATCTTCCAGCCAAATCCTAGATGTTGGTGCCACTGCTGAGATCACCACCGCCCAGTTTCGGCGTTTAGATGAAGACCATGATTAGACACACAGGATTATCGATTGCCTTCAAGTGGATGTTGTGACTGCCCGAGACGAGGTTGGGGAGCTCATGGACATGAATGCCGACATGGAGCAGAGGATGATCGAGGCAGGGCGTCGAACCGAGGAAACCACAGAGGAAACAAGAGTGATGAAAGCATTCATAGCCACACTTCGACAACCGAAGGATTTCACTCGCCATGAGTACTGTTTATGCTACTCAACTTTTGTTATGGACTAGGTTTTGTGAGTGACCATTGGTGCCACTCCCTCGTGTATGTAGGTCCGACCCTACGAATAAGTGAGTACACTATTCTAAGGGTCGTTATGTTGTCGATTTTATTTTGGGATTCAGGTTTATTATAGACCTCTGTGAAGGTCAATTTTCAAAAACTATGTACCACTATGAAACATTTTTAATGATATGGTTTGCTTTTTATTTCATTGGGTATTACTATTAAGTTCATAAATTTTTATGTAATTTTTTACTTATTATATTGATTATATTTTTTTATGAAATTTTTACAAGTTTCAATAAAGGCTAGACATAACAAACATATAGCTGAGACGTTCTATTTCGATAATACCCGATTTATAACTATTATCGAGGGCTTACCATCGTTCAATCTCTAATCCCTATGACAGAAGAATGCCACTACGCAGAAGTAAGTGACGTGTTGGCGTAACCCTAACAGTTCCACAAACACCAACATATAAGGTTAGCTTGACTTAAACTTCAAAAAAAGGTAAAAGCAAATTTTACAAAACTTATAATTCAATATTTACCGTTTGGTGACGTAAAAATGCCAAAAACTAGAAAACTGGCTTTATCATACTAATAGTTCATATACTTGTGTTCGATGTATAATATATGTTATTTATGAACATCTAAACATGTTAACTTATATATATATATATATATATATATATATATATATATATATATATATATATATATATGTGTGTGTGTGTGTGTGTGTGCGTGTGTGTGTATGTATATATATATATATATATATA
Source organism: Lactuca serriola (assembly GCF_051521515.1). Taxonomy (NCBI): domain Eukaryota; kingdom Viridiplantae; phylum Streptophyta; class Magnoliopsida; order Asterales; family Asteraceae; genus Lactuca; species Lactuca serriola. Next base: position 8,851,186 of record NC_136410.1, read on the forward strand.
TATATATATATATGGGTACAACGAAACATTTAAAATAAACTATAATAGGTATAGTGTATGGGTCATTAACACTATTATACATAGGATGCACCCTAACCCTAACACAATCACTCCTTCCAAATCGACTTAATGGCAGTTACAATAGGAAGCTTTGATGTGATCATTGGCATGGATTGGTTAATCCCTCACCATGTCGATATCATGTGTTACAGAAGGGTCGTCCGTCTTAACTTACCGAATAATGAAACCCTTGTCATCTTTGGTGACAAACCCGACACAAACCTGCAAATCGTCTCTTGCATCAAGACTCAAAAGTAGATGTGCAAGAAGTACTATGCATTCCTAGCCCACATTTTTGATAAGAAAAGAGAAGTAAAGGACATCAAGGATGTTCCAGAAGTCTGAAATTTTCCCGACGTATTCCGAGAAGACCTTCCGAGACTACCACCCGTACGACAAGTCAAGTTCAGAATCTTCTTGATTTTTAGAGCCACCTCCATAGCCAAATCACCATATCGATTAGCCCCGACAGAAATGCAGGAATTGTCCACTCAGCTGAACGAACTGTTGAGAAAAGGATTTATCAGACCAAGCTTCTCATCTTAGGGAGCATCAGTCTTGTTCGTAAAGAGGAAAGATGGATCATTCCGTATGTGCATTGACTATCGAGAGTTAAACAAACTCACCATCAAGAATCGATATCCCCTACCCCGAATTGATGATCAGTTCGACCAACATCAGGGATTAAACTACTTCTCGAAAATCGATTTATGGTCGGGGTACCATCCGCTCCGACTCTACGAGGAGGATATTCCTAAGACACCATTTAGGACACATTACAGCCATTACGAGTTCGTTGTGATTCCCTTTGGATTGACTAATTCACCAATGGTGTTCATGGATCTAATAAATCGCGTATGTCGACCTTACCTAGATAAATTTGTGATAGTGTTAATTGATGGCATCCTAATCTATTCGTGGAGTAAGGAAGAGCATAGTCAATATCTGCGACAATTCCTTGAGACACTAAGGGAGGAAAAGTTGTATGCAAAGTTATCAAAATCTGAATTTTGGATTTAAAAGGTGGACTTTATGGGACATGTTGTCAGCAAGGAAGGGACACATGTGGATCCCTCCAAAATCAAAGTAATTGAAAACTAGGAAGCACCGGGGACACCGTGAAAGATCCACCAGTTTTTGGGCCTTGTTGGCTACTATCGAAGGTTCATACAAAACTTTTCCAACATCACAATGCCACTTACTACCCTAACCCAAAAAGGATTGACCTTCAGCTGGAGGGATAAACAAGAAACTGCCTTCCAGACGCTAACGCAAGCGGTATGCAGTGCTCCGATCTTGTCTCTTCCAGAAGGAACAGAAGACTTTGTGGTCTACTTTGATGCATCAAGCAGGGTCTAGGTTTCGTACTAATGCAACGGGGAAAGGTTATTGCATATGCCTCAAGACAACTTAAGACTCAGGGGGTCAACTACACCACAAACGACCTTGAATTAGGGGAAGTAGTGTTTTCCTTAAAGACCTAGAGGCAGTACCTTTTTGGTACAAAGTGTACCATCTTAATTGACCATAAGAGTATCCAACACATCCTTAATCAAAAAGAGCTTAATATGAGGCAACAACGATGGGTAGAGTTACTAAATGATTACGAATGTGAAATTCTTTATCATCCAGGCAAGGCCAACATGGTAGCAGATGCCCTAAGTCGAAAGAAGTACTCGGGTTGCCAAGTAAAATCATTGACAATGATTATCTATTCATATCTATCCACCCGCATCAAGGTGGCTCAACTTGAAGCCTTGAAACCTGAGAATGTCGCAAGTGAAGCCTTGCGAGGAATAGATAAAAACCTTGAGGTAAAGGATGACGGAGTTCGTTACCTCATGAATCGAATTTGGACACCGAGATTCGGCGGGTACAGAAACATTATCATGAACAAAGCTCACAAGACCAAGTATTACATTCATCCCGGCTCAGACAAGATGTATCTAGACCTTAAGGAACTATATTGGTGGCCTAACATGAAGGCGGAAATCACTACTTGTGTGGGCAAGTGTTTAACTTACGCTAAGGTCAAAGTAGAGTACCAAAAGCCCTCGGGTTTGCTACAACAACCAGATATACCCAAGTAGAAGTGGGAGCAGATAACCATGGACTTCATAACTAAATTGCCCAAGACAACTGGTGGGAATGAAACCATATGGGTAATTGTCGATATGTTAACCAAATCTGCGCACTTCCTACCAGTTAAGGAGACAGACAAATTGGAGAAACTAACAAGGACATACATCAAGAAGATTGTATGATTACATGGTGTGCCAATGTTCATTATCTCTAATAGAGATAGGTGGTTTAATTCACAGTTTTGGCAATCACTACAAAAGTCCTTCGGAACCAGAGTAGACATGAGTGCAACCTATCACCCAAAAACCGATGGGCAAAGAGAGAGAACTATTCAAACAATGGAAGAGATGTTGAGAGCTTGTGTGATAGACTTCGGTAAAGGTTGGGATACCCACTTACCACTCATCAACTTCTCATACAACAATGATTATCACTCTAGTATTAAAGTTGCTCCAGTTAAAGCCCTCTATGGGCGCAAGTACAGATCACCTCGATGCTGGGCAGAGTTGGGTGACACTCAGCTAGCTAGAGGGCAAGTGCCTAAGAACACTCTTACTGGCCCTGAGATCATATGGGAAACAACGGAGAAGATCATTGAGATCCGTGAACGACTAAAGGCATCATGGGACCAACAAAAGAGTTATGCGGATAAACGACGCAAACCCTTGGAGTTCCAAGTTGGTGACCGCGTACTGTTGAAGGTCTCACCCAGGAAGGGAATGATATGTTTTGGAAAACATGGGAAACTAAATCGAAGGTACATAAGGCCTTTCGAGATCCTTGCCAGGATCGGCCCGATAGCTTACAGACTTCAACTACTGCTAGAACTCAGCAACGTGCACCCCATTTTCCATTTGTCCAACTTGAAGAAGTGCTTGTCTGATGAGACTCTCGTCATTCCACTTGATGAAATCAAAGTAAACGATAGTCTCATCTTCATCGAGGAACCTGTGGAAGTCATGGACAGGGAAGTCAAGAGAACGAAGCAAAGTCGCATACCAACAGTAAATGTCCGTTAGAACGCCAAGCGAGGACCGATATTTACCTAGGAATGTGAGACCAAATGAAATAGAAATACCCACATCTTTTCGCTAACTCTTGAGAAACCACTCGGAGTGCTAATTCCGGGACGAAATTCCTTCTAACATGGGGATGATGTAACAACCGTCAATTTTGTAAAACAAAGTCAACAAAAGTCAACCAGGTCAACTCAACTCGTATTATAATTTTAAGAGAAATATGATATTCCCTAATGTTACTAACGTACTATTGGCAAGTTATAATTCAGAGTACCTCTCTTTTTATCAATTATTGAATATAAACCTTAATTTGGGTTAGTAACGTAAAATTCGATAATTCAATTATATATTATTTAGGTATACATAATATTCTAAACACAATGTAGTTGAGCTCGTATACCGTATACTACATGACAAATTCATAACAAATGTTACATATTTAAATTTTGGTGAATTCGTCACCAAATATGACAGATTCTATACCAGACTTAAACACTCAAACTTTAACGAAAAGAATTAGGAATCACCCTAATTTTCGTGTAATGTGTTATTAGTTTTGATGATAATGATTTTTTTTATCATAATTTGAATTTAGATGATTCAAATTAAGTAATTATACATCATTTTTACCACACTTTTTAAAAAATTCACCAACTATTATAAAAACTACACATTCTTTTCATAAAAATAAATAAAGACCATATTTTTTATATGATCATTACCCTTTTTATAAAAGTATTATTTTTAAATTCACATAGTCATGCTTCAATAGTTAATTCAAGAGGTCATTCCATGCCCCCATACCCACCCCACCCCATCCCTCTGTTCCTTAAACTCGACCGCAACCCTCCCCTTTTCATTCCATCTTCTTCATTTTCTTCATCTTCTCCTCAAGAACAAGCTTTCCCTCTCAAGATTAATCTCCAAAAGTTGGTTCTTGATCTTTTGGTAAGTTTTTTCTTAGTAATCTAGTGATTCTATACATATATATACTAGTTTCGTTACAATTACACACATTAATATGTGTTAATATCCATAGGATATTTCAATCTTCAAGTGTTCTTAGCTTCAAATTTTTTATCTTCACCGCCTTATTAACCAAGAAACCGTTGGATTAGTGTCTAAGCCCGTAACTAAATTTGGTAAGTATTTGACCCGGTTGTGCAAGGTCCTTTTGGGTTGCCTTCACCAAAGCAACATGATAGGATGATTTATGAATAAAGAGGTTATTATGATTTATTAATATGTTATATGAATAATGTATTAAAGGAGAAATCATATAGTTTAATTAATATTAGACAAGAATTAATTAAGAATTAATTATGTAGCTAAAAGAGATTAATTAAATAAAGGGGACTGGAATTGTCAATTGTGTGATAGTTGATTTGGGCTGAGAATCCTTTTTGATTTAAGGGGTGGACGAAAATTAGAGTGGGAGCCCATCTAATTTCGTCCAAGACCTTCATTCTGGAAGGTTCTTTGGATTGCTTAAGGCCTAAGCTATCCAATTAGGGTTTTGACTGAAACCCTAGCAGCACAAGTATAAATAGATCCCTAAGGCTTCAGAAATCAGCTAACCCTACTTCTAAGAGTACTAGAGCTGACTTCAAGAGCTTCCAACCTCTGTCCAAGATCATCCTCTTACTTGTGGTATTTGTAAGCCATTAGAGGAGTGGCATTTGTGACACTAAGCTCCAAGGACAAGAAGATTCAAGCTTTATAGAGGAGGTAATCATCTAGATCTGATTTCTAGTATCAAGTTCGAATTATATACACTAGATCTAGGGTTTGTAAGTCTTGGATGAATTGCATGTACAATAGAGAAACCTAGATCCAAGCATTAGGGTTTGCATGAGCACATAAGATGTTCATTTGGCTCAAACCCATCGGAAACACACTCAAGGTGACTTCATACCCTTCATTTTCATTTTTATCCAAGTTATAGGGGGAATACAAGTAAAATTCTATAATTACACAAGTTGTTATACATGCTTTATCTTCATGTTGTGTAAAAATGTTATCTACGTGAAGTAATGTGTGGTTAGTTTATTTAAAATGAATATCTTTGAAAAATTATTATAAATATGCTATATGTTCTTAAGAAAAAGTCATACGAAGAAAGCTATAAAAGACTAGGGTTTTATGAACATAATACGACTTTTCTAGCAAAACTGGTTTTAAGCAAGTTATTATCTCATTTTTGTGAGATATAAATCAAAATATGTTATTTTGGACATATGTTATGAAACTAGTTATAAATATCATGGATTTTGTTTTACAAATAGAAAACCTAAAAATTTATCATTTGATGTAAAAATTAGGATTTTCTAGCAAAAATGGTCATAAATAGGTTATGCTACTATTTTTGTGAGATTTTACTTAAAATATGTTGTTTTAAACATATAAGGTTAGCTTGACTTAAACTTCACAAAAAGGTAAAAATAAATTTTACAAAGTTTATAATATAATATTTACAGTTTGGTGTAAAAAGGTCAAAAATTAGAAAACTAGCATTATCATACTAATAGTTAATATACTTGTGTTAAATGTATAATATATTTTATTTATGAATATATAAACATGTTAACTTATATAAATATAAATATATATATATATATATATATATATATATATATATATATATATAGGGAAGAGTTATATAGAATATGAATGATTAGGGCAACACATATTTGAACCAATGAAAACATGACAACACATCACTTCCACAATAACTTCCACAATACATTACTTGTGAGAAAAGAAATGGACACGTGTCATTTGATTATTGGTTCTGGTAGATGTTGCCCTAGTTATTTGTTTTCCATAGAACTCATTCCTATATATATATATATATATATATATATATATATATATATATATATATATATGTGTGTGTGTGTGTGTGTGTGTGTGTGTATATATATATATATATGTGTGTGTGTGTGTGTGTGTGTGTGTGTGTGTATGGGTATAAGGAAACATTTATAATAAACTATAATAGGTATAGTTTATAGGTCATTAACACTATTATAACATTTTGGGACAAGACGAATATTTATATAAAGGTATATAATTATTATACACTATATTAATACTTTGGAAAAGTAATATTTACACGTACAAGGGTTTTCATTACACAAAACGTAAACTTGTTGAAACAATTATGTGAGACAAAGTATTCACCGTGCCTACCATAGTACACACTAAAGTCCTAAGTTATAACTAGAATTTCGGTAAGAGAGCGTGATACTCGTATATAGCTCTATACATGACTGACAATCCTGCACCTAAGCTGCTAGCTACAGCTAGACCGGCAGGTCTGGGGTGACAAATGTCTAATATTTCAGCGCCTGAAGAACATCGTAGTAGGCCAACTTCGGTTTTAGCATGGTTGTAATAACTCACAAGGGAAATCAACGATACATTAAGTTTATGGGGTAACATGCATTCAAATGGTTTTATATAAGAATAAAACTACATCATACTATTTTAAGTATCAAAATACTTATACATTTTTAGTCTTAGGGATTTTAAGACTAAAACTCATTTTTAAGAAAATATTGGATTTTCTGGGAACAAACACTATCATTTTACGAGGAAAGAATTACAGATTTTTCCCACACAAAATTATTATGAACTCACCAACTTATTTGTTAACTCTTTTCAAAACTACTTGTATTCTCAGGAAACCGTTAAATAGCTAATCACAAGGCTTTTGAGGATGGGGCGTTACGACGTCGTACTATTCATTTTGTCATCATAATGTAATTGGTTTTGAAACATACAATACTTGGAAACAATGTAACATTTTCAATTATATTTACGATGATTGAGTTTTTTCTATCACTATTGTTCATTATGTTGTGATATTGTTCATGAAGTCATCCACCCCCAAACATTTCCGCCATCCTGGTTTGGAGGTGTGATAAAATTCTCGATGAGTTACGAAAGAAAGAATCTTACGACATGATCCTTATATTCTCATGACGTGAAGAGCAAAGGTTCTAGAAGATCACTACGTGGAAGCCAATTTCCTTTTCAGATATGATTACTACTGACATCACAACGTGTGACCCTAATTCTCTCGACGTGAGGGACGTTTGAAAGGAAACTATAAACAACCTTTTCCATATTCTATCTTGAGAGGTAGGATATGATTTTCTAAAGTCATAGTGGAAATAAGAAGCTAAAGGAGAGCGAAAAACAACCTTTTTGAAGTGAGAATGTTTGAAGATTGAAGATTTGATGATGACACATCGTATTCGGTTTGCCTTAATTCAATCATGTTGAATTCTTATGAATTTGTGTATTTACCTTCTGCCATGAGTAGCTAATTTAATAGACTTTTGTTTTGTTAGATGAAACCTTAAACTATTGTCTAGTTTCTTATTTTATGGATTATATGAAGTTGGATTTAGTTTATGTTTGATTATCGATTGCTAGCATGTTAAAGCTTTAATCTTTGTTGCTTACATTCCAGTTAGGTGTAGTTCAATTATCAATTTAGATTACATGAGCTTGAACACCTAGTATTTTATGATCATCAAACTATTAGAGCTAGGATTCATCAAATCTTCGATTAGGTAATAAAGACAACAACTTTAATTGCGTTTTATGTTCGGTAAATCGTCTTGTTCATAGATATTTAACTTAGATATATCTTACATAGACAAATTATCATTAATAATAAATTTTGTATTTGCTTTTCTATGATAATTACGTAGTAGTTAATGAATTGAGAAAAATATTATGAGATCTGATGAAGATTGCTAATAATATCTATTCTAGTAACCGACTTTATTAATTCATAAATAAGAACTAACCATACGAAAAAGGTGGATTCAAAACTAAACAAAAGTGCTTTAAATATCTTGATAACAACCGTTCTTAGTTAAGTGTTTGTTTAGTTTTAAGTTAATCTGAACTTGCAAAATCATACGAAGCCCTTCTTTCGTTATTTGTTTTTAGATTAATTTTTAGTAATTCTTTTAATAAATTGAATTCTGTTAACCCTGTTTGATACCAAACTTACTTTTCTATCCTATAAAATGACTAGGTATTCTACCTATTAGTGCATTTGTAGATAAGTTTTGTTAGGACTTAAATTTTATTAGGTAGGTATATCTATGTAGATCAGAACATTGACCTAAAACATTTACAAAAATTTAAAATAAGGACCATATTTTCTAGAGAAACCTATAGCGACCAAAATTGTAAAAATCAACTATACTTACGGACCAAATATGTAACATACTCTTAATTCAATCATTGAATTTTAATAAAGTTTTAAGCAACCCCTCTTAAAATTAAATTATGCTATATTGTAATATCTAATAACATATGGGAATCATAGATTGTCAAATTATGCTATATTGTAATATCTATCAACATATGGGAATCACATATTGTCGTTGTTAAAGATTTTAAACTTCTCAAATTTATCTGAGCTCATTCACTTGTACAAACAAAAAGTTAATAAGTTAGACTATTTAAAAAAATGGAAAATCAAGTTACATGTTGTGTGTGTGTGTTGTGTGTGCTAGGGAACCAACCAACCTATACCTTTTTGCAACCTGGAACACAAAGATTAATAATTCATTATAAAAATGGTATTTAATAAAAATTAGTATTCAACATTTCTAATTTTTATTGTTCTAATGATAATACTTGTAGTCCTAACCATTATTTTCTTCTAGCACCAATGAAATGCCAAGTGAATGAGGTACTGATAGATTTTGATAGGTTTTTATGGGTTTTACAAGGTAAAAGTTACAATGATAATATATGTTACGCTAACCATTGTTTTCTTCCAATAATATCAAACGCATCCTGTTCAAACATTTGTTAAAAAATATCATTTGTCATTCAATAAATAGTATTAGCTCAGAGACCTTCCTAACAGCTTCCCTCAGAAAATCAAATACATTGTAGCTTTCGATAATTTATTTACGCTTCTGATAAAAAAAAGTTATGATGTTACCTGATCCATAATTCTTCCAAGATGCTTGTATTATTTGATGGAAACATCGGAAAGTGGAATAATTCCGAAGTCAAATCTTTTCATCTCGAAATCATTTTCTTTCGGAAAACTTAGGATCATTTTATGTGTCTTTTTGTCTAACCTCTTCTTGTAGTTTTAAGTTATACAACTTTCCTCACTTCTTAAAAATTATGACCAATATAGTTACATTGGTGTGTTTTTACTGATCCCTCCTCAGAATTTATCTCAAATAAATGGTTATGAGGTTCATGTCGGAATTCAAGCCCAAAACGGTAATGTGCATTCACCTTTTAACTTTTTCCGAGCAATGATCCTTCATGTCTTAGAATCTCAAATTTATTTAACATTGTCATCTAAGATCTTCATACATTTTACCTCTGATATTCAGTCTAAGATTGCGTTGTTTTGAACTCTATATCATGTACTATTGTGGTGTTCATATTGTCTTCGAAGTATCTTATCACATCTCATCTCGGAACTTTCTTACTCCGAGATCCTATGTTGAAAAAAGAAGTTCAAATGTTTTCATTAATTTTTTTTAAGTTCCAAAATGGTTTTCTTAATTTAATTAACGGTAATTTTTTTAATGATTATCCTTAACTCATCAATAAACGTGCTTCTGCACACGTCTCGATAAAGTGCACATCAACTCAAACTGAAACGATGGTTTCTCTTTTTTGCATGTATGGACATCCCATCTTTTACTCTTGTAGTTTATAAGCATGATAATTTTGGCAAAACATTGTGTCATCATTACTCCTTTTAAAACCTAACCCAAAAGTCCAACCTGTAAAAGGTTTTCAAATGCCAACTGTTCATATTTCACGCCTTTTTCGATCTTCTTCACCAATATTCTCTCTGCAATTGTTCTTCAAGCACTCAAACCTGCATCAATAGCTTCCACTCAAAACATCTATGAAACCTCAAAGCCTTCCACAAAGAAGAAATCATCGAAGGGTTCAGCCTCATCTTCATCCACTGAACCGATCATACGAGAAACAACCCAACTGTTTTCACTCAATCCAATGGATTACGATGAATCCATTTGAGTGATAATCGAGTTCATCTCACATCACCTTATGTCCATTCCACCGTCCAAAACCCCAAAACCTTAAATACCTCTACGCATCCTTCACACAGACTTTAAGAGAATGAAAATCCAAGATGGTGTTTTTAGAGACTAAAATCGCTGAAGATAGAATCTTTCTTGTTACAAAGAAAAAGTTCCTCAAAGCAATTGGGATTCTTCAAAACCCCAAGGGTTTTCAAGTGCAAGAACTCTTGTCTGAAGAGTTTCAAACGTTCCTGAACGAAATTGGGTACAAAGTAGAGTTCAAGTCAAATAAATTCAAGAAATCATTGGTTCTTGGACTTTGGACCATGTTGATGCACCTCATTCTTCGAGGTTTATCAGGAAAAAATGGCGGAGCGGACACGATGAGAAAGGATTGGATGTACATTAGCTACAGTATCTATTCCGGAAGGAACAATGCAGTTGGTTTGAACGAAGTCCTATGGATAGATTTTTATAAGTTCGCCATCAGGAGAAAGCCAAATAAGATCTACAGTCCGAGGTTCTGGGCTCTTACACTTCAACAAATCTATAGGGAGAGAAGAGAGCCAATTCCCATCAACACTGAACCAAAAGAGATATTTCTCTCTTTCAAAGCTATGCAGCCCTCTTTCAGACCTACTAGTAGGTTACCACAACATATGTTGACAGTTCTTCCATCCGACACAAGTTCTCAAACATTGTTTCGAGACCTGGACTGTGTTTATCCTAACACAGTCTGCCCCGGACTCGGATGAACCTCAGCCCTCAGATCTGGATAAAGCAAGCTCGACTGGTGGTAAAAAGAAAAATATGGCTAAAAGAAAAACATTTTCCTTCCAAAGCTCCAGCTAAAAAGAAATCCAAACTCAGTGGTTCCTCTCAAAAAGAAACATAAAATGACATTCCATCCGACTCTGGACGTCCGATAACCCCACCTGGCCTCTCTTCCGAAGTACCCTTTAGAGTTTCAAAACCACTCGCACACAGTCACGGGGAGTCTCCACATAATCCACCCCCATCTTCCCAACAAGCTGGTGCAGGTGCTGACAAAAGATCCTTGCAGCCCCTGGAACAAACCCAAGTGCCATTTCGCACATTCCTATTCTTTCTACACAAGCACAATCAGGGGTCCCTGCCTCGGGTTCTAAGCTCTCGGAAGTTGGGGTTGTCCCTCCAACTTCTAGAGCACCACATGGTCTAATACCTGGTTTACGTTAAGGACGGCCAGGTTCTGCTAATGATAATTGGAATGAATTTGTTGACAGGGCTCATACTAGACATTTGGAGTTGACACGAGCTCAATTTGAACCCACTCTCATCTCCATGTGAAAAAGGTCCATTTAGAGCAATATGGTGTTCATTGCTCCGACCGATGAACAAACAGACCAAGAGTTTACCTCTTCGGATCCATCCCAGACCATTGCCATAGGAGAAGCTCGTGACACTACAATCTTTCTGGATGATTCTCCAAAGTCACCACATGTTAATGCCTTACAACCGCCCTCAGATGAAAAACACTTAACGAAATTCATGTTCGATGATGATATCGCTTCCGTTGGTGCTCTTCCACTCTTCTCTACATTCAAGACTCTATAAAAGCCATCGTTTTCAAAGCCATACTTTGAATTCGGACTGCCATCCTCCTCCTTGAAACATGTTGAAAAAAAATTCAGATTGATGACCAACTCCAAGCAACTTAAGGAGGTGAAAAAAGAACAAATCTTCCTTAAGGAAATCAAACATAAAATAATCCCTCTACTTTCGAACCTTAAGGTGATAGAGGTGGTGATGATGATAAATCTGAGAGTTCCACATCGGACACTGGCTCATCAAATGAAAATATTGGTGATCCATTTGCCCTCCGGAACTCCGAGACAATGTAGCAACAACGCTCTCCAATGTCGACTCTCTTGATAAAACCATGGCACAATTAGACTCCAAGCTTGATTAAAAAGTCTCCAGCCTGGACTCAAAGCTCAATTTCATTCTCTTATCTCTTTCCGAGATTAAACAAGTTGGGCTCGCAGAAGCTGAAAGAGTAGATCAACTTGATCAGTTTTATCTCTAAGATTCAGGCACACCTTAGAAGAAGTAGAACAGAAGTACAACGACAACTTGGATCACCACATCTCCACCACCACCATCATGCTAAAGATCCACGACGACATGATCAAAGCAACCAACGAGCTGATACAACAAACTCATGTGCATCATGAAAAACAAATCCATTGGTTGGAGAAGGAAATAAGGAAGAAGGACGAACTCAACCTCATCATGTAACAGGTCCTAAACAAGTTGCTCTAAGCTTGTTGGAACATCATTGACATTCCCAACAACAAGTTCGATTATTTGTTGTCCATCTTGGGTATCTTGTTTGATCATTTAAAAGCCGAAACCCCACTGATGAATCATACGATGCTCTCTTTAAGCAAATCAATATAATTTTTTTAGAGAGTATTTGAAATAATATCCGAAGTCCAAGCCTCTGCTAGAAATGCCTCGAATGTTGGGCCTTCTGATGCAAAAGGGGGAGAAGGATCTAGCCACAGGGGTCGTTAAATCCAATGGAAACTAGCCTCGAAGTTCACTCTCTGAGATGAATCTGATGATGAAGACGAAACATAGGTTGTATCCATGGACCCTCCTGCTAATGAAGAAGAAGAAGAAAACAAGTTAATCTTGAACATTGCTATAGGACTTCAAGCTCCTCGGAAATATCCATTTAAGGTTCTTTCGGAGAAAGAAAGAAGTATATGGTCTGCTGTCACTTGGCCATCATCCTTGGCATATGTTCTTCAACGAAGCCTTGAAATGGATAAAATCAAGATGAAGCTCACTGGTGATGCATTCAGAGCTACTCAGTCTATGTTGCCTCCTATCCCTTCTCCGAGAATCGCCCCAATTGATGAAGGTTCTCTTGCTCGGAAACCAAACAATATTCTAGAAGACCCTTGATCACTCCTCCTCTAGAGTTCATTATCTCTGAAACCATTCGACAAGTCATTTCTGACTTGAACAAAGCGCCTCAAGACAAATGGAAGAAAGTTTCCTCAGAACCAAGTATCCCTCCTAGGACCTTCTGAAAGTCCGAAGGCTGGAAGACATTCTATTCTCTTAACGCAGGTCCTCAGAAAGAAATATGGTCTCGGAAGTGAATCACAAAGATTGTTGGGTTTGGAGATAAGGTTGAAAGCAAGTTCGACCTAAATTGTATGTTGTACATATATCACATTTCTCGGAACAAACAAGCCATAGTCACTATCACAGATATCGGACTTTCCATCTATCAACCCCAACGATATTCTCACAATTGCAACTCATTTACGAAATCGTCAAACTGATCAATTGAGCATCGAAGCCTACGGTGATGCAATAAATTTCTTGAAAGATTATGTAGCCAAATTCTGCAGACCTGGTCGAGTTCGCACACCTATTTGCAACAGAAAATGTGTTGGCAAAAATTTATTGTGAACTTCCTGAAGCCCAAATCCTAGTAGAAGGTCGGATTGAAGAACCGGAACTCGGATACATCTATCTGAGGAAGAAGACCAAAATCAACTATAAATATGGAAATTGAGTTCTTAATAGTAGCAAAATGTCAAGAAGTTAAAATAACAATTTCAACCCAAAGTCATGATTCAAAGTACATTGCTTTTATGAGAAAAACAAAGTTCATTGCCAAAAGAGGAAACACCACTAGGGCTTGAGTTTCATCCACCATTAAGCCTCATACTAAGACCTTTAGGGACTATTTTGGAGACTTTATGGATGGATCAAAACATTCTTTTTATAGAAACCTATTCCGTTGAATCAAGATAACAACAACATGAATTTCAACAATCAAGAAAGAAGATCATGTCCCAAAAACTTGGAGTAATTCAAGGACATAAACAATATAAGTCTTATGGGTGTTTACAACAACATTTTGATAGAAATTAGCCATCCATAAAACAATCAATAAGCTGGAAATTAACCAAAGAAAGATCTCAAGGTGAAGAAGGTAGGATAATTAACACCAATTAAGATGAAATTCAACCTGCAATTCACCTAATTGACAAGCAATTGAGATGTAAACTTGACAAGAAAATGAATAGAGAATTTACCAACTAATTGGCTGATTCTCAAAGCCCTCTTCCCCTCCTAGGATCGAAAAGAATGATTCTTCTCTCTCCTTGCTCCTTGCTTGGCTCGATGCACTTCCTTGCCCCCCCCCCCCCACCCCCTCCTAAACGGATCATAATTTTTTTCTCTTGATGTTTGATCGACGACGCACAAGGATAAGTCTGTTTTTTTTTTATTATGAATGTAAGAAGGATTGGACGCAAGGAGAAGGATCGATCCTTCTCCTTGTGGGTTATACCACATTTTGCAATTGATCCCTCAAGAATCAAAAGAAAATTTCAAACACTCATAACCCTAGTTAGTTAAAAATCGACATTTCTTTTTATAACACCTTGGCCCCTTAATTCATATTAAATCAATTAAATGAATTAAGTTTAATCTAAAATCCTATAAATCCTTGTAATTAAATTATTTATCTCACTTCCCCACAAAATCATTTAATTCAATTATATACCCATTAAATATAAATTACGTCTTTTAGACTTTAATTAATATCTTTTATTAATTTATTTCAATGCGTACTCTTAAAATCGAAATAAGTTTACAATCGCTAATACTAGAGTAACGAAAGGTTAAATTCGTTTATTGAAGGATTTTTGGGTCGTTACACATATAACCACCGAATGCAAGTAATCATATTGAATTACCAGTCTAACATATAACCAGTGAATACCGGTAATCATAT
The DNA here is from genome assembly GCF_051521515.1 of Lactuca serriola. Classification (NCBI taxonomy): domain Eukaryota; kingdom Viridiplantae; phylum Streptophyta; class Magnoliopsida; order Asterales; family Asteraceae; genus Lactuca; species Lactuca serriola. Next base: position 8,866,209 of record NC_136410.1, read on the forward strand.
AGATCTACCAATATAGCACATAACCAACAAATACAGGTAATCATGTAGGTCTACCAGTCTAATATATAACCAACATAACATCATGCTATATACCATGACATATAACCTAGTTGGCCGACATTGGTGCCTATTATCCACAAATACAGTGAGGAAACTCACTGCATAAAACCATCGATGATTGAACTGATCACTACTCCAAACACTAGTTCTATAGGTCACATATACAACACACAGGTACTAAGCCTCAATCTACAACTCAAAATACCCCAAATCATCAAAAGTCAAACTTTGTCAAAGTCAATGGTCAAAATGTCAACCTCTAGTTGGTCTCCATATTGTGGCCATCCTTGGCCACACCGTAGCAGCGAAACAAAAAAAAACAGACGACTCTAGCCCAATTGCTAACATCGTGGCAACCCACGGCTACGTTGTGAGCACTGGATTCTTAACAACTTAATGGGTTAAGTCATTTTTTTCGACTCTATGGGCTGCAAAGCTCATATTTGGTACATTCAATGGTATAAATGGGTTAAGTTTTAACTTTATCCCTTAAGACACTCCAAGAGATAAAGATCTCAACTCTTAGGTCCAAAAGGGAAAAAACACAACATGGCTTAATCACTAAGCACTTAATCTTGAAGGCGTTCTGTCCAGCAATTCCATAAAGGTTTTTAGCACCATTACTAACACAAAAATCCATGCTTTTCAGACATGCATGTTCAATGTATGTCTAAAACTCCTATTAGGTCAAAACAAGGGTTAATGACCCAAAATTCCATGCATGAAACCAAATGACCCGGAGATTCATAAAGTAGCAAACTTTATGAGATCTCACCACTCAAATCCATCAAGAAATGAAGAAAAGGGATGTGATAACTAGAAAACTTGGATTCGAACCAAGTCAAAAGATGTACCATGTATGAGTGAAACCACATCTTCACTTTGTTTCCTTGTATCACCTATAACCATGAGGGCATGTTTTATAAGTTAATAAATATGTGTATTTTGAAACCCATGTTGATTAGTTAATATAAGTCAACATAAGTCAAAAGGTTAAGTCTAAGATCATAAATAAATACACCACAATGGAGATTTCGGTATTTGAATCTAGAACCTTAGGGTTTTCGGTTTTAGGAATCTAAAAAACATATGGTTTTCGATTTTTGGAATCATGGAGTAAAGGGTTTTCAGTTTCATAGAGGCCGAAATCTATTTGTGTTAGCTACTAGGATCGAAATCACCCATTTATGGGTGATACCAAACCGAAATCAAGGTGATTTCGGTCATGCTTAGGCCGAAATCACCCCATTTGACCCACTTGTGTTGCAACTTGGTTGGTTGTTAGCTTCCCAAGGTGATATATTACACATATCAAGGGAAACCTCAGATCACCTAATATTATTTCCTTCCTATATAATCAGGATTTGGAGATCAATGCAAACCCATTTGACAGTGAATGAATTTCCTTCAATAATCTCTCAAAAATCAAGCCTCATATAGTTATAAGCATCTGGTAAGTATTCTTCATATATCTAGTATTTATGCAACACTTACACTATTACTTAATATATTCACACATTATTATGTGTTTGAAACATTAGGATACAACAACCTTCACGTATTCTAGACTCGAAGATCACCATTTTTATCTCGTTCTCTAACCGCAATCACCCTTGAGGTGAGTTCATACCCCCACATGAAAATGCTAACTAGGCAAAACAATGTTACTACCAAACATGTAAACTTTACATGCAAAGATGTTAAAACACGAAGGTTTACATTTCGACGAAACATACATTTTTAAACTATAATAGGTATAGTTTGTGGCACATTCATGTTATTTTACCCTTTCAGGACAAAAGAAATAAGTATATAAAAGCATAATTATTTTAACATTACACAAACACTATGAAAGGGAGATACATACATTTACAAGAACAAGGAGTTTTTCATTTCATTTGACGTCAACCTGTTAATGAATAAATTTGTGAGACATTCGGCTTCACGGTACTTTTAAAGTACTGCTTAAAGTCTGCTAATTGTAACCAGAATCTCTTGTAGGGAGAGCGTGATACTTGTGTATAGATCTATATAGGACTGACAATCCTGAACCTAAGTTGTTAGCTACAGTTAGACCGGCAGGTCTGGGGTGACAAATGTCATAACATTCTGATGCCGGAAGAACATCGTTACAAGCCGACTCGGTCACTAGCATGGTTATAATAACTCACATGGGGTATTAATAATACGTTATGGTTTATGGTACTTAAATGGTTTTATATACTTATAAAACTATATTCACTATTTTAAGTATGGAAAATACATATACATTTCGGTCTTGGACCATTTAAGTCTCTAATTCATTTTATAGAAAATATTGGATTTTGTGGAACAAACGCTATCATTTTCTGAACAAACGACTTACAGTTCATTTTGTGGAAAATATTGGATTTTCTTGAAATAAACGCAATTATTTTACACGGAAAGGCTTACATTTTCTCATATAAAACGTTTATGAACTCACCAACTTAATTGTTGACATTTTTCAAAACAACTTGTATTCTTATGGAATTAGTAAAACAAGTAACCACCAGCTTTTGAGGACGGGACGCTAAGACGTTAGTTAAAAACTCATTTTATCATCATATTGTAATTTATTTGGATACATGCAACTCTTGCAAGAATATAACATTTTAAATTATATTTATGATGGTTGTGTTAGCTTTCTTTACTATTACTCAACTGTTATGATACTGTACATGACATCATCCGCCCCCGAACGTTTCTGTCATTCTGGTTTGGGGGTGTGACAGATTGGTATCAAAGCATTGTTTATAGTGAACTAAATATATCAAACCACGTAAAGATATACAAAGTATAAATAAAACGGGACTAAAACTCTTGGACGTAACATTTTCATACAAGTATACTCTAAAATATTATGATATTTTGATAAAAGTATAAGTACAATCATACTCACTAGTTCAATGTCGTAACAGTAACAAAACAAAAAGGTATTGAGATAAGTTGAACACTACGAGGAGGCCTCGGGGTATGCAATCAGATCGGGGATAAATATATCTTGATCAACTATATTTATCCAGGATGTGACCAACGTACGCCGAGGAATGGTCGTAGTGAACAACAAGTTTGAAACTTACCAACCCCTCATACCAAAAATCTCTAGAACTAAACATAAGAGTTTAAAATACTATAGGAGTATTTTATGATACTATAAGAACCGTAACAAAAACGTTTAGGCCTCGATATTTATTAAAACTAGTAATCATAAGGAGCCTTCTCACAAGAATAAATCAAATCTTTTACATAAAAAAAAAACTAAAGACCCTTATTGGTAGATCTATAATTGCAAAGTGTATACATTAAGGTTATATATAATTACGATTCTATAGACTTAGGATTTGTGATTCTGCTTTAAATCCTGTTCCTTGTTTGGTTGTGGGCTTAGAGTGGAACTACTTATCCGACAGTCTATCCGATCTTAATTATATACAACATGTATACACTAAGTAATTATAGGAGGACGCGGTATGGGCCATAATTTTATTTAAAATATTTCTATTTATTATCTCTCAAAAATATTACTGAATTTTACACTTATGTTTTTCATATATTTCTCATATCCCTATTCTCGCACGGACGCAATGGAAGGATTTCATATACCCGGAGACCCCTATTTCCTTAACCAGGGAAATGCTCGTTCTATCGAAGAGGATCCTGTGGAAATAATGGAGGAAGATCCCGAAGACAATTTAGAGGAGAAAGAAGAGGAGGAGGATGATCAGGAAGACACTGACTCAGAACCAGAGGTCTACAATCCACCTCCTGTCCTCGCTCCCAAACGGAACTTTCAGGGCCTGATGCCTCGATGGGTGGTGATTTGAAGAGATAGAGCCAGGAACAGGGCCAGCGCCCTCCCTACGGTATGGAACAAGACTTTTACCATCTCGATAGAGGGGGCTCAGTAGAAAGGGCTCTCCTTTTCATATTTCGTCGCATCGCTCGCCGTGGTGAACAAGCAAGAGCATCCGCCAACCACCTCATGGAAGTTAGTGCCACCACTGAGATCACCGCAGTTCACCTTCGTTGCGTGGACGGAGACCATAATCAGACCAGGAACCATACCAAGGCTCTTCAGGAGAAAGTGACACATCTCGAGCCGAGGTTAGAGTGTTTCGGTCGCCAAGCTGCATGAGATGGACGTGTGATAGAAGCAGAACGTCAAGTGACAAAAACCAGAGTGGAGATTAGGGCAATGCAGAATTACATATCTTCATTTCATGGCCCTCAAAGAAACACCCACTGCGAGTAGTGCACACACTACTCACATTTTGATAATGACTAGGTTTATGAGTAGGCGTCGGTGCTACTCTTTTCTACATATACATTGGACCCTGCAATTAAGTGACTACACTATTCGAGGGTTCGTAATGCTTTCAAAATTTTCCCTTACATTGATGTGATGTAGACCCACACCAAGGTCAAATTTTCCAAACACTATGTATTAAAATTATATCAATGAAATTGGCATGCATTTCATTTCATTGGGAGTATAACCACAAGTTTCATAACCTTGTTTGTACAAATTTGATACTCATGGTAAATCTATGATTGCTTAGTGTATTCGTCAGAGTCATATATAATTAAGATCCTGTTATGGATCAATTCACACTTTTTCATTTGAGGCATCACTATTAAAATTCGTAAGTTTATTTTACATAGACTTCTTTTATGAATTGCTTGCAAATACTTGAAAGTCGGAACACAATACATATAGAACTGATATAATTTAGTTCAATAACATCTGACTTATAAACATTATTGAAGACTTACCCTCATTTCATCTTTAACCTTATGGAAGAAGAATGTCACCACGCAAATCTGACAACCGTTTCAACAGCACCACAACAACACCAACACCGCCACCACCTCCACAATTCGACCATGTCGTTTTCCAGGCTGCAGTAACAGCCACAGTGGCTGCCGCCATGTCACAAATCATCTCCAATGGTACCAGTGGTGCAAGAAATGGTACTATAAATTGCTGGATAAGGTGTCTAAGTCCGTAACTATATTTGGTATGAACTTGACCAGACCCGGCATGATCCATTTGGGTTGCACTTTACCTAATAATTTGTATGGATATATTTTTGAGAATAAGATACTTATGATGTATTAATATATTATAAGTTATAATATATTAATATAAAATCATATTATTTAATTAGTATTGATCAATAATTAATTTGGAATTAACTTAGTGATCAAAAGGGGCTAATTAAATATGGATGCTTACATATATATGGATTGGGCTAAGAGTTATTTAGGATGGGCTAAGAGTGTATGGAAGTCCATGGATAGTCCATGGAGCTTTTAACCCATGGATCCTATGTAAATGAAAATTCATGGGTATTAGGGTTTACATGCATGTAATCCTAATCCTCCATACTATATAAAGATTTCCTTGGCACTTGAAATGGCACTAGTGTGTGTGAGAACAAGGGTGGGCCAATTTCTAGAGTGCATCATATTCTCTTAAAGCTTCGAACTTGGTTTTGGTGATTTGTGATTCCACTTGAGGCATCCACATTATTGGTGCTAGGATCTAAAGACTCCAACCAATCAACCACAAGTAAAGGTAAGTTACTCAACTAAAGTTTTATATTACAAGTACCCCATAACATGATAGTTAGGTTGAGAACCTTGGAAAATCAAATTTGCATGTATATTAGAGAAAACATAGATCTAGGGTTTCTAGGGTTGCATGTACACCATAGGAGTGTTAGAATGCTCAAAACCCATCAGTGGTATAAAAGCCTAGGCTAGTTTTCTGTATACTTGATGCAAAATGCTTGATAATCGGAAAATTATTCACTATTCGTGTGAACTCGCTGAGTCCATAGGGGGACTCGATGAGTCCATGTGTAAATTCATCCTACTCGTCGAGTAGGATCATGCACTCGACGAGTAGAAGGCCCTGTGTGTAGTTCTTCGAGTTTTGCTGCTAGAAATGGACTAGAATCATTAACTTAAACTGTTTTGGACTTATAAAACATGTTTTTGATGTGGTAATGATTATGTTAATCCATTATCAATGGTTATTATCAAAATTTCAAGTTTTATATGTGTTTATATGATTCTTGAAATTGTTGACATGGGTGTTCATACTTATGAGTCTTAGTAGATCATAGGAATTATTTGTAAATTGTTTGTTAGTGTAATTCTTGATCTAAATGCCTATTGATGGATTCCATAATTTGTCATCAAGTTATGGATTACCAAAAGTCACTTCTTTAAAAGAGTTATTGAAGAATCATAGGTTACATAAAATGAAGAGTCTTTAATTTTAATAGACAATTAAACTCATAAGTTATGAAATTGAAAATTCTTGAATAGTTTCAAAACTTGCCCTCAAGTCTTGGAATTTATAAAGTCTCACATCTTAATGCTTTAATTCCAAATTCAACCCTAGAGTTTTAAAAGTTTAAAATTCAACCCTTATACTATTAATATATTAAAAGTTTAATTATGTGTGTGTGTGTGTATATATATATATATATCTAAGAATTAGTCAGTCTTATCATTAGTAGGCCTCATTCAAGAAGCTGGTCTATAAGGGGGTATAAGGTTACTTCCTATAAAATGGTTGTTTAATGGGTGTCCTCTCTCACCCACCGCTTCCTTGACTGGTGGAGGGTCGTTAGCCGAACGGGTAGGATAGGACCTTAATCCTCATTAAAAGTATAATGAAATAATAAAGTAACTAAAACTTTAATAATTCCCAATCATAGTTACTTTAGGAAAAATGTGAAATAGGTGCCAACCCATTAAATTTCACTTTGGACCTTACGAAGTCGTTAGTGGAGCGTGTGTGGTTAACCAACACACCAACAAGGACTAGTAAGAGTGACAAAGGGTAACTTAATGCTTATCATAGATCGGTGGAGCGCGTGTGGTTAATTGGCACATCGATTAAGTGATAAAGTTAAGGGTACCAAGTCAATTTGCATGGTTATTCACACCTTGTTTGTGATCCTCGACATCCCAATCACAAACTTGAGAGGGCACAATCGAGATTTAAACATTCCATTGAAAGTTCAATGAATCTCAAAAGATCTAGGAGTTTCAAATCCAGTTAAAATTTAAAAATATATTTTCTTTTTAATAGTGGAAATTGGTAAATCGTCATTTACCTACCTTCAAATATTTTATAGCTTGGATTACAGCATCCCTCTTCCAAGTTATGAAATAGTTTGTTGGGTCCTAGCCTTAATAATTCGTTTGGGTGACTTATTAAGGATTCTTTATCTAATCAAACTTCTCTTTCATTCTTTTCAGATGTCTTCCAACACTATTACTCGCTCAAACCCTACAGACTCCTTTTCCCTCATGAACTTGTGTGGGAAAGTCACTTTTGATGGGTCCAATTTTAATGAATGGATTAGGAACATCAGGATGATTACTTGCTATGAGGGGAGGGAGTATGTCCTTGATAAGGAACTGAGGGTTATTGATGATTCGACTGCTACTCCTGAAGATATTGCTAAGTACACTACCCATGAGAAAGATGACACTAAGGTGTCTTGCATCATGTTGGCCATAATGACAGCAGAACTCCAGAAATCCTATGAAGATTTCTACCCTGTTGAGATGCACCAGGACCTGATGGAAAGGTACCATCATAGTGCTCGTCAGGAGAGGTATGAAATCATTTCCTCCATGATAACAGCTAGGATGAAGGATGGTGAACCCATCACCGACCACTTGCAAAAAATGTAAAGGTTCGTGGACCGGTTGCTAAAGCTTAATGTGGACTTTCCTGAGAACAAGGCGATTGATATCATTCCCCATTCCTTACCTCCAAGCTATGATCAGTTTCACATGACTTATAATATGAACAAAGAGGAAGTTACGCTTAGCAGACTTCAAGGAATTTTAAGGACCGTTGAAAGTGGCCTGAATGGTAAATCGGTTGTTACTCCTACTCCTACTACATCCCCTGTTCTGGAAATTGGGTAGGGAAAGGAGAAGAAGAGGAAGACCCCTTCGAAGGGTACCAAGGGAAAGTCTCTTGATGGCTCCTCTTCAAGTGGAACCAAAAGTGGTTCGATTCCTCCTTCTTCAAACCCAAAGGAAGCACAATGCTTCTATTGTCATGAAAAGGGGCACTAGAAGCGAAGTTGCCCCATGTACTTGCAAGATGTTAGGGATGGGAAAGTGAAACCCACCCATGCAGGTATTTACACTATATTGTCTAATAAATCATCGCATACTAATTCTTGGTTCTTGATACAGGTTATGGGATTCACATTTGTACTGATTTTCAGGGCCTGAGAAGAAGTGACGAAGTGGAGCACGGCAAGATAAACTTAATCATGGGCAATAGGAAAGCATCACATGTGACCAAGATTGGAGTTTATTCTTAATTGCTTAGTAATGGGTTAACTTTAGATTTGAATAAATTTTGTTACTCGTATGAAATGGCGAGAAATATTATTTCCTTTCATAGTTTGTACAAGCAAGGATTCACATTTTCCTTTGATAATAAAATTGGTGTTATTAATGCTTTTTATAATGATGTGTTTAATTTTAAGGCATTACCTTGTGATGTTGTATATGAAACTATGTCAATTGTAGACAACCTAGGAAATAATGTATTACATATTGATTCTTCGATTAGCTTGGATAAAGCATCATTGTGGCATTGTCGTCTTGGACATGTTAATAAGAAGCGTATAGGCCAACTCCAAAAGATTGGAGTTTTGGAATCATTTGACCTAAAGTTGGATGATAGTTGCGAGTCTTGTTTACTTGGAAAAATGAGTAAGTCACCCTTCACTGGTACTTGTGATAGGGGTGAAGTTTTATTGGACCTCATACACATAGATGTGTGTGGACCCTTCAAAACTGCCACAAGGGATGCTAACCACTACTATGTGACTTTTAATGATGATTACAACAAATATGGATATATCTACTTAATCAAGCATATGACAGAAACCTTTGAAAAGTTCAAAGAGTTTAAGCTGGAAGTGGAGAATCAACTGGGTAGGAACATCAATATGCTTCGATCCGATCAGGGAGGAGAGTATCTTAGTATTGAGTTCCTTGACTATCTTAAGGAATGTGGAATTGTTTCACAATTGACACCTCCTAGGACACCACAACTGAATGGTGTGGCTGAGAGGCGCAATCGAACCTTGTTGGACATGGTTCATTCCATGATGAGTCGAGATTCGTTACCAATCTCATTATGGGGGTATGCCTTAGAGACTTCCGCTCATATCCTTAATCTAGTCCCTACTAAAAAGGTTGCCAAAACACCTCATGAGATGTGGACTGGGAAAGTTCCCAATTTAGACCATATCAAGATTTGGGGTTGCGAGGATTTCGTGAGGCGCGAGACTCACAACAAGCTCGAACCTCGAAGTGAAAGGTTATTTTCATCGGCTACCCACATAAATCCTTTTGTTACCTCTTCTATAGACCTAGTGAGAATGTGGTCTTTGTGGCAAGGAGAGGAGTATTAAGAGAGAGAGAGAGAGAGAGAGAGAGAGAGAGAATTTACAAGCCAAGGGAACAGTGGGAGCCAAAGTGACCTTGAAGAGCTTCAGGAGTCAAGTGGTGAAGGAACCTCAAACACTAGCGATCAACCTAAGGAGGAAACTCATGTTGAGCCGATAGAAGAGTTTGTACCTACGAGGTGTTCCACTAGGGTTAGGAACACACCTGTTTTTATTATGGTTGTTATATCAACACAAAAGGTGATACATTTATCAATGATAGTATAGTAGTACATTTGGATGACCCTAATAACTATAGGGAAGCCATGGCAGGCCCCGAGTCTGCTAAGTGGAAGGAGGCTATGGACAGCGAGATTCAATCCATGTGTGACAATTAAGTTTGGAACTTGGTTGTCAATGTACCAGGTCGTAAAACATTTGGGTGCAAATGGATCTTCAAGAAGAAGACTTAAATGGATGGGAAAGTACACACTTATAAAACACGACTGGTGGCGAAGGGATTTACTCAAACTCTGGGATTTGACTATGATGAGACCTTCACACCAGTAGCAAAGATTAAATCTATTAGGGTTGTGCTAGCCATTGATGCATTTCATGATTATGAAATATGGCAAATGGATGTCAAAAACGATTTCCTTAATGGAAAGTTGGCTGAGGATGTTTACATGGATCAGCCAGAGGGTTTTGTCGATGAAAAGTACCCTAATATAGTGTATAAGCTTGAGAAATCCATTTATGTGTCGAAACTAGCATCTTGCAGATGGAATCTTTTTTTTCGATGAGAAAGTCAAAGAGTTTTGCTTTTCGAGGAGTGAGGATGAGTCATGTGTATATGTTAGGGCTAGTGGGAGTATAGTTAGCTTTTTGGTACTGTATGTGGATGACATACAACTCATAGGAAATGACATCCCAACTTTGCAGGAGGTTAAGTCCTGGCTTGGGAAGTGTTTCGAAATGAAGGACCTTGGAGAAGCTACTTATATCCTACGGATAAGGATACTGAGAGACAGGAGTAAAAGACTAATTGGACTTAGTCAGAGTACCTACTTGGATAAGGTGTTGAAAAGGTTCAATATGCAGAATTCTAAGAAAGGGGACTTACTGTCACATCCCCAAAATCTCGGCCAGAAAAGACCGTTTCATTTATGCTTTTTAAAAATTTTCAGAGTAAATCCTTTTGATTTTAAAAGAGATGCAGAATTTGTTCCCAAAAAAACACATGATAAAATAGATTTTTTTATCAAAACATTTCATAAAGAAATATAATTTCATTTCATAATCAAAAATCGGGATGTCATGTTTCGATACAGATCATAAAGCATAAACGACAACATTACAAGACATTCAACAAATATATACATATACAGACATGTAAACAAAACAACTTGATGATTCATCCATCTTATGACCTTGCCCCACTTCTTGTAATACAAACAAACTGAGTGGGTCAGGCTTGGGACCCTAGTGAGCATATAAGGAAATCGTTTTTGCCTATCTTTTTATCGTTGGACTACTATCAACGAGATCTTCGATTCTCGTTTAGATTGTTTCGACTAAAAACCGCTCGATCTCAAATCGAGTATTCGGGTTGTATACTACTAAGTCGAAACTTCGGAAAATCATAACTTCCTCATACGAAGTCAGATTTAGAGATTCTTTTTATGCACGCTCTCGGTTCAACATTATCTACGTCTTTCGCGTTGATCACTAAGGCTAAATATCGCTCTAACATAAATTCACTTTTTATGTCATTCAACGCCGTGTCGGTTCTGTCGCAAAACTTCGACAAGTCATAACTTCTTCGTTATAACTTGGATTTCGGCATTCTTTATATATTCGGAAACCTCGACTCAACTACTACAACATTATCCATAGATATCGGCTTTATCTAATATTTCATTTTGACGCTTATTTTTATTCTTAATTCAATTAAGACACACAATTAAGCATAAAACACATAATACTCGAATAATACACTTCTATCATTTCGAAATCGGTTACAAGGGTTAACCAAGACTATTACATTGCTTTTAATGACAAGCCCAGAAACATGGGCGTTACAATTCTCTCCACCTTAGAATGATTCTGTCCGCGGAATCAATCATCAACAAACAAATGCGGGTAGCGACTCATCATGTAACTCTCCGTCTCCCAGGTGAGATTTGGCCCATTCGTGTGTTTCCATCGGACAAGCACTAACTCGACCATCTTGCGTCGCAACTTCTTTGTCTTTCGGTCAACGATTGCCTCTGGTTCTTCAATTAACCTTTTGTTCTCATCGATTCGCAACTCCGAAAGTGGAATCATGTCGGGAACTTCTCCCGTGAACTTCCTTAAATAACACACATGGAAAGTGTTATGAATTCCATTCAGTTCTTCTGGTAATTCGAGCTTCTAAGCTTGGTTCCCTATTCTCTGAAGAACTTTAAAAGGTCCAATCAACCTTGGACTTAATTTTCCCCTTTTACCAAATCTTATAAGTCCCTTCCATGGCGAGACTTTAAGCAAAACCGAATTTCAAACTTCAAGAGTCATCGGTCTTCGCTTGTTGTCAGCATAGCTCTTTTGACGATCCTGAGCTGCTAACATTCTTTCCCTAATTATTTTCAACCTTTTAGTAGTTTGATGGACTATTTCCAGTCCCATAAACTGCTTTTCCCCAGCCTCAAGCCAACAAGACGGCGTACGACACTTCTGTCCATACAAAGCTTGATAAGGTGCCATATTAATGCTCGAGTGGAAACTATTATTGTAGGAAAATTCTACCAAAGGTAAATGATCATCCCAATTACCTTGAAATTCTAGGGTACATGCTCTCAGCATATCTTCAAGTGTTTGTATCGTCCGTTCGCTCTGACCATCAGTCTGTGGATGGTAAGCTGTACTCAAACACAACTTGGTACCTAATTCCTCTTGTAGACTTTTCCAAAATCGTGAGGTGAAACGGCTGTCACGGTCTGACACAATCATTAACGGAACACCGTGAAGCCTCACAATTTCCTTCACATAAGAATTCACAAGCTTTTCCATTGACCATTTCTCATTGGCTGCTATGAAATGCGCACTCTTAGTGAATCGATCAACGACCACCCAAATCATGTCTTGACCATTCTTTGTTTTGGGTAGTCTAGTGACAAAATCCATAGAAATGTCTTCCCATTTACCCATAGGCACAGGTAAAGGTTCTAAACTCCCGTATGGTTTCTGATGTTGTGTCTTGACTCTCGCACAAGTCACACACTCGGCCACAAACTTTGCAACATCAAGCTTCATCGTCGGCCACCAGTAGTAGGGTTTCGGGTCCCTATACATTTTAGTGCTACCGGGATGAATCGAGTACATGGTATTATGATCTTCTTCCATCAAAAGTTCTCTGACTCCTCCTGTCTTAGGTATCCAAATCCAATCTTGGAACACCTTCAGTCCATGACTGTTTATACCGAACACCAACGTTTTGCCCAAACGTTCTCCCTTTCGGTCATTCTTCTCAGAAGCTTCCTCTTGAGCTTTCTTTATACTCTCCACAATTGCCGAGACAACTTCAATTCTCAATGCTCTTGGCCTTTTTCTCTCAACATTGATTTTCCGACTGAGAGCATCAGCGACAACATTTGCTTTACCAAGGTGGTAAAGTATCTCACAGTCATAGTCCTTGAGTAACTCTTGCCAGTGTCGTTGCCTCATATTTAACTCTTTCTGATTAAAGAAATATTGGAGACTCTTATGATCAGTGAAAAGTTTGCACTTCGTGCCATAGAGGTAATGCCTCCATATTTTCAGAGCAAAAACTACCGCTGCCAACTCCAAGTCATGAGTCGGGTAGTTCTTTTCATGCTCCTTCAACAGTCGAGATGCATATGCGATCACCTTATCTCTTTGGGTCAAAACACAACCCAATCCAACACCAGACGCATCGCTATAAACAACAAAGTCTTCAAATCCATCGGGTAAAGAAAGAATCGGTGCCTCACATATCTTCTTCTTTAGCTTCTCGAATGATTCTTTATGCTTATCATTCCAACCATAAGCAGCTCCTTTGTGGGTCAAAGCTGTCAATGGACTAGCGATCGAAGAAAAGCCTTGGATAAACCTTCGGTAGTATCCGGCTAATCCTAAAAAGCTTCGGATCTCCGTGGGACTTTTCAGTTTTTCCCACTTCATTACTGCTTCAATCTTTGCTGGATCAACCATTATCCCTTCTTGGTTGACCACGTGACCCAAGAATTGGACTTCTCGAATCCGAAAATCACATTTGGAGAACTTAGCATACAACTTCTCCTTCTACAAGACTTCTAACACTTCTATCAAGTGTCTGTCATGCTCCTCTTGGCTTTTCGAGTAAATCAGAATGTCATCTATGAACACTATCATAGATTTATCTAGGAACGGATTACAAAACATGTTCATTAAATCCATGAATGCTGCGGGAGCATTGGTTAGTCCAAAAGACATAACCAAGAACTCGTAGTGTCCATATCACATTCTGAATTCAGTCTTCTCTATATCCTGCTCTCTTACTTTCAGCTGATGATATCCTGACCTCATGTCGATCTTTGAAAAATAACTTGAACCTTGTAGTTGATCGAACAGGTCATCAATCCTCTGCAACATATATCTATTCTTTATCGTTACCTTGTTCAGCTCTTTGTAGTCGATGCACAATCTCATACTTCCATCTTTCTTCTTCACGAATAGCACCGGAGCTCCCCAGGGTGATGAACTAGGTCTAATGAAACCTTTTTCCAATAACTCCTAAAGTTGCATCATCAGCTCCTTCATCTCCGTCGGTGCTAATCGGCAAGGTGCTTTTGCTATAGGCTTCGTACCTGGTAACAAGTTTATTCTGAACTCCACTTGTCTATCAGGCGATAATCCGGGAAGACCTTCGGGAAATACTTCCAGATAATCACATACGACAGGAATGCTGTGCATCTCCTTTTTCACCTTCTTAGCATCGATCACGAATGCTAGATACGATGTACATCCTTTAGCCAAACACTTTCTAGCTTTCATCAATGAAATGATTCCAGAATTTACTCTGCGTTTATCTCCATACACCATAAACGACTCTTTCCCAGGCGGGTTTACTTTGACTATCTTCTTTTGGCACAATATCTCGGTGTCATTGGCGCTAAGCCAATCCATTCCCAACACGATTTCAAACCGTTTAGTTGGATAGGCAGTAATTCCTCGTTAAACTTATTCCCATTTAAGTCAATTAAGATGTTTTTCATACGATGGCTAACAGGTACAAACTTGCCACTAGCAACTTCGACTAATAAAGCATCATTTAGTCTAACAACAGGCAAAGCTAGTTTTCTACCAAATTTATGCGATATAAAGGAGTAGTTGGCTCCAGAATCAAATAAAATTTGGGCAGGCAATTTGTTTACGAGAAAGGTACCTGAAGCGACATCAGCTTCATCTTTAGTAGTTTCCAGTGCCATCTGGAATGCTCTCGCCTTCGGCTTTGGTGGAATGTTGGGTTTTGCTGCCTCCTTCTTTTTCGGACAATCTCTTGAGATGTGCCCCTCCTCACCGCAACCATAGCAAACTTTCTTGGTGAGGGTGCATTCGTTGGCATCATGCCCTAGCTTTCCACATTTGAAGCATGTGGCTTCCCCACCACATTTCCCATGATGCTTCTTCTTGCATTTGTCGCACCATTTCGCTTCGCCTCCTCCACCTCCTCTCGAACTAGACTTCAAGAATTTAACCTTTTTGCTGGACCCTGAGGGTCCATCAATTTTCCTCTTTTCACCAACCTCTGACCTTTCCAGACCTTTCTCCCTGATCTGGGTCTCAACATTTCTAGTAGCCCAGATGGCGGCTTTCAATGTGGTTGCTTGCTTAACCATTGGACCATAGTCCGCTGGCAATCCAACATCGTTTGAATCATCATTTGTACACCAGCCATTGATATCGGCTCAGGTGCAGCAACTACAACAGGTATTTGCTCAATCACTGGTGGTTGATTCCTGTTTTCATCAGCATTTCCAACTCCAATCCTCGTTCTCACCATTTTGATCTATACACTGAATAAGGTGAAATTAGATCATCATTCACAATAGATATCCAAATCATCCTTATCACTCCAAAACGTTTACATGTTAGTTCTAATATCATAATCGTACGCTTAGAATCCTATACACATAAGGTTTCCAGATCCTGTCGGAAACATACCATAGATCCGAACAAATAATATCATATATGGCAACATATAACATTTAGCACATAAAAGCATTTTAGGCAACTTTCCTAAAATAAACTAGTGCTCGTGTCTAAAATATAACAGACACACATCTCAAAATTTCACTTAGCATTCTAAGTTTAAGTCTAGAAATCCTACAAATTCCTAGTTCGCTTAAACTAATGCTCTGATACCAACTGTGACATCCCCAAAATCTCGGCCAGAAAAAACCGGTTTCATTTATGCTTTTTAAACATTTTCAGAGTAAATCCTTTTGATTTTAAAAGAGATGCGGAATTTGTTCCCAAAAAAACACATGATAAAATAGATTTTTTATCAAAACATTTCATAAAGAAATATAATTTCATTTCATAATCAAAAATCGGGATGTCATGTTCTGATACAGACCATAAAGCATAAACGACAACATTACAAGTCATTCACCAAATATATACACATATAGACTTGTAAACAAAACAACTTGATGATTCATGCATCTTATGCCCTTGCGCCACTTCCTGTAATACAAATAAACTGAGTGGGTTAGGCTTGGGAGCCTGTGAGCGTATAAGGTTTTCAACCCACAATAAATAATTATATTTACTTTTACCAACCAACAATAATCTGATTACCCATTCCCATTATCCTCACTGTACGTCCCTAAAACAACATCTATCCCAAGCGACTAAATCTAGGATTTTCATCGGGACGGACATTATTGCTAAGAGGTTTCCTCAACAATAGATGTCCAAAAGGCAACCATGGGGGGATAGAGTACACCAGTGAACACATCGTTCATAATGCCTACAGGTTATGAGCCTACTAGCGTTCCACATGACTGTCTTGAAAGAGTCTGTGGTCGTTATCCATACTCCGCTGAATAACTAGATCAACAACAACAACATTGAGGCCTCTCATCTGTTTATCACACATCAACTATCTACCCATGTTCTACCCAACATATTAGTAGATAAAAATATATATTTTTATACGTAGTATAAAACTTGTATAGCATTCTCATTCAATACATATTCCAAACAACAGATGAGACACATACACATAGCACATATTTCATAGAGAATAAATCATATCTATGAGATAGAAGAAAGTGTATATACATTCACACATATAACAACAAAATATACACATAACACGTATTTCGTATAAAATACTTCATAATTACGCGTTAGAAGAAGGTAACTATACACTCACTTGATCAGAAGATGGTCAGACATCACTACGACTTGCAGAAGTAGTATTCTTCGGTAGATCTAAAAGATCTTTACAAAAGCCGGGATCCTCGCGGGTAGAGATTCGGCTCGGAAATAACGCTTCTCGGGATCTTCAGGACTTCGGAACTTGCTTCGGGACTCGGGAATGATACCGGGGCTTCGGGATAATTCTGGCACGCAAAGCGATGCAAAACAAGAGAAAGAGAGGAGAAAAAGAGCACAAAGATTGGTTGCCCTCGCATGCTATTTATAGGGGCTGAGCTTCGGGGTTACTCTGGGCGTAACTTTGGAGTACGTTGCGCGTATGCGACCCAAAAACGTCACTTCTTACGTCTTCGGAGTACTCGAGTGCGAGGCTAGTCACGCTTCGTTGTTCGTTGGGCATACAACCTTACGCTAGGCGTAACCCGGATAAGTCTGGTGACTCCTCTTCGGATAATATCAGAAATTTTTAATTTAGATTAACTACCGAAATTATTAAATAAACTTTAAATTTTCACATCTTCCTCGTACGAATTCCGTTTATGACGTTCTTTATATCCCCGCGTAGGTGAGACTACGCTCTACAACTTTCGTTTAGACTCTGTCGGCTAATTTTGAGTTTATTTTTATTATTTATTTTTAGTAGGCCGGGACCGGAAAATTCCGTTATAAATTCATAACTTCTTTATCCGACGTCCGTTTTTGTCTATCTTTTTTATCGTTGGACTACTATCAACGAGATCTTCGATTCTCGTTTAGATTGTTTCGGCTAAAAACCGTGCGATCTCAAATCGAGTATTCGGGCTGCATACTGCTAAGTCGAAACTTTGGAAAATCATAACTTCCTCATACGAAGTCAGATTTGTGCATTATTTTTATGCACGCTCTCGCTAAAGCTAAATATCGCTCTAACGTAAATTCAGTTTTTACATCATTCAACGTCGTGCCGGTTCTGTCGCGAAACTTTGACAGGTCATAACTTCTTCGTTATAACTCGGATTTCGACATTCTTTATATATTCGTAAACCTCGTCTCAACTACTACAACATTATCCATAGATATCTGCTTTATCTAATATTTCATTTTGACGCTTTATTTTATTCTTAATTCAATTAAGACACATAATTAAGCACAAAACACATAATACTCGAATAATACACTTCTATTATTTCGAAATGGGTTACAAGGGTTATCCTAGACTATTACATTGCTTTTAATGACAAGCCCGAAAACATGGGCGTCACACTTACCGATCCAGCTCAATGCAAAGCTGAGTAAGACTCAGAGTCCGGGTACAGAGGCTGAGATAGCTGAGATGAGTCGATTACCATATGCTTCCGCTGTTGGCTCGATCATGTATGCTATGACTTGTACTCGCCCTGATGTGGCCTTTGATTTGAGCATGGTCAGCAGATCTGAGGGAAACCCTAGCAAGGCTCACTGGATTGTGGTAAAGAACATTCTCAAGTACCTGCGGAGGACTAAGGATTGGGTTCTTACTCTCGGTGGGAGTGATGACTTGAGAGTAGTTGGGTATAGTTCTGCTAGCTTTCAATCAAGCTGGGTCTTTACCCTAAATAGAGGAGCAATTACTTGGAAAAGTTCCAAGAAGGAGACAGAAGCTGATTCTACTTGTGAATCAGAGTATATAGCAGCAAGTGAAGCGGCAAAGGAGGCGATATGGCTGAAGAACTGCATTGGAGACCTTGGAGTTGTGCCAGCTATACTGGAGCCTATGGAGATTATTAATACAGACTTATCCAAGTGGGAGACTATTGGATAACGTGTCTAAATCCGTAACTATATTTGGTATGAACTTGACCCGACTCGGCATGGTCCATTTGGGTTGAACTTCACCTAACAATTTATATGGATATATTTTTGAGAATAAGATATTTATGATGTAGTAATATATTATAAGTTATAATATATTAATATGAAATTATATTATTTAATTAGTATTGATCAAGAATTAATTTGGAATTAATTTAGTGATCAAAAGGGGCTAATTGAATATGGACTCTTACATATATATGGATTGGAGCTTTTAACCCATGGATCCTATGTAAATGAAAAGTCATGGGTATTAGGGTTTACATTCATGTAACCCTAATCCTCCATACTATATAAAGATGTCCTTGGCACTTAAATGGCACTAGTGTGTGTTAGAACAAGGGTGGGCCGATTTCTAGAGTGCATCATATTCTCTCAAAGCTTCCAACTTGTTTTTGGTGATTTGTGATTCCACTTGAGGCATCCACATTATTGGTTCTAGGCTCTAAAGACTCCAAGCAATCAACCACAAGTAAAGGTATGTTACTCTACTAAAGTTTTATATTACAAGTACCCCATAACATGCTAGTTAGGTTGAGAACCTTGGAAAATCAAATTTGCATGTATATTAGAGAAAACATAGATCCAAGGTTTCTAGGATTGCATGCACACCATAGGAGTGTTAGAATGCTCAAAACCCATCACAAATTGTAACCAAGGAGCCAGTCACGGACGCATAAGGGAATGTTCCTACAAAGATTTAACTAATGGCAAACCCAAATCCTTCAATGGAAGCGGAGGTTTCATTACTCTAACACAATGGTTCAAGAAAACTAAATCAGTCTTTGAAATTTGTGCATGCCCCAAAGAAAGCAAAGACAAATTTGCAGCTTGCACTTTCTCTAGCAGGGCCCTTACCTGGTGGAACGACCATGTCAAGTCATTGACCCTCCCAGTGGCTAATTCGATGAGTTGGGAAGACTTGAAGATTTTTATGTTGGAAGAGTATTGCCCAAAGGGCGAAGTGCAAAAGCTGGAATAGGAGCTATGGAACCTCAAAATGACAGGCTTTGACATCGCAGCCTATACTGCGAGATTCAATGATCTAGCAGTATTGTGTCCCGGGATGGTCACCCTGGAAAGTAAAAAGGTAGAGAGATACATCTAGGGACTATCGCCACAGATTCAAGGGAGCGTATTAGCTTTAAACCCAATTAATTTTGACAGTGCCAAATGCTTGGTCCAGAGACTCATTAATCATGGAGTCCGCCAAGGCATAATGGCTCTCGTCCCTGAACAAACGAAAGGGGCGACAATAAAAGAAGGTTCTAGAATAAAAAGATGAACCAATCGGTACAAGAACCCACCAAGAAACAACAAATTGTTTCCCAATGGCAAGAAACAATAATACTGGCGGTGTGGGAAGGGTTTTGGCCATAAGGCACGAAGAAGCAGCTGAAGATCCCACGATCATTACTGGTACATTTCTCCTCAATAACTCATACGCATGCATACTTTTTGATAGTGGAGCGGAGAGGAGTTTCGTAAGCCACAAATTTAAACATATATTCAATCAAAAGCCACAATCACTCAACGAAATGTTCACAGTAGAAATGGCCAATGGTAAAACTAAAAGCACGAAGAATATGTACATAGGATGCACTCTAACTCGAAACAAACACTCCTTCCAAATCGATCTAACATAGATCACAATAAGAAGATTTGATGTAATTATTGGCATGGATTGGTCAAGTCCTTACCGCGTCGATATCATGTGTTACGATAAGGTCGTTCGCCTTAATCTGCCAAGTAATGAAACCCTCGTCATTTATGGTGACAAACTCGGTGCAAAGCTATAGATTATCTCTTGCGTCACAGCCCAAAAGTATCTACACAAGGAATACCACACCTTTCTAGCTCATGTGGTTGACAAGAAGCAGGAGGTAAAAGACATCAAGGATATTCCCGAATTCTGTAACTTTCATGATGTATTCCCATAAGATCTTCCAGGAACACCTCCCGAATGCCAAGCCGTGTTCCGAATCGACTTGATCCCCGGAGTTACCCTCGTAGCCAAATCCCTATACCGTTTAGCATTGGCAGAAATGCAAGAACTATCTAGCCAGCTGAATGAACTACTATGAAAAGGATTCATCAGACCAAGCTTCTCACCTTGGGGAGCAGCGGTCCTATTTGTAAAGAAAAAGGATGGATCATTCCGAATGTGTATCGACTATCAGGAACTAAATAAACTCACCATCAAGAATCGTTATCCCTTACCCCGAATTCACGACCTGTTCGACCAACTTCAAGGAGCAAGCTATTTTTCAAAAATTGATCTGAGGTCGGGGTACCACCAACTACGAGTCCAGGAAGAAGAAGTTCCAAAAACTGCATTCAGAACTCGCTATGGTCACTACAAGTTTGTAGTGATGCCCTTCAGATTAACAAATGCACCCACGATGTTCATGGGTTTAATGAATCACGTATGTCGGCCTTACTTAGACAAGTTCATGATTATATTCATCGACGACATTCTTGTCTATTCGTGAAGAAGTTGTATCCGAAGTTCTCGAAATGTGAGTTCTGGATACAGAAAGTTGACTTCCTCGGTCATGTGGTCAAAAAGGAAGGGATACATGTGGATCCCTCTAAGATCAAGGCAATTGAAAGCTGGGAAGCACCAAGAACACCTATAGAAATCCATCAATTTTTAGGCCTCGCTGGCTACTACCAAAGGTTCATACAAAACTTCTCCAAGATCGCTAAACCCCTCACTACCTTGACTCAGAAAGGTGTGACCTTCAACTGGGGAGGATAAACAAGAGGCTGCTTTCCAATCACTGAAGCACGCTTTATGTAATGCTTCGATCTTGTCTCTTCCAGAAGGAATAAAAGACTTTGTGTTTTATTATGATGCATCAAACGAGGGCCTTGGGTGTGTGCTCATGGAACGAGGAAAGGTCATTGACTACGCCTCAAGGAAGCTAAAGACTCATGAGATCAACTACATAAAACATGACCTCGAACTAGGAGCAGTAGTATTTGCCCTGAAGATCTGGAGGCACTACCTTTATGGTACGAAGTGCACAATCTTCATGGACCATAAAAGCCTCCAGCACGATGGGTAGAGCTATTGAATGATTACGAATGTGAGATTCGTTATCATCCAGACAAGGACAATGTGGTAGCAGATGCCCTTAGTCAAAAAGGAT
Organism: Lactuca serriola; assembly: GCF_051521515.1. Lineage (NCBI taxonomy): Eukaryota > Viridiplantae > Streptophyta > Magnoliopsida > Asterales > Asteraceae > Lactuca > Lactuca serriola. The sequence goes on from NC_136410.1 coordinate 8,888,146, forward strand.
ACTTGGGCTGCCGAGTAAAATCATTAACCATGATTATCAATTCAAACCTATACATGCATATCAAAGAGGTTTAGCTGGAAGCCTTGAAACTCACAAGTGAATCCTTAAGAGGAATGGATAAAAATCTAGAAGTGTTATCTCATGGGTCAGATCTAGAAACCGAAGTTCGGTGGATACAGAGATATTGTCATGAACGAGGCTCACAAGACTCGATACTCCATTCATCCCGATTCGGAAAAGATATGCCAGGACCTCAAGAAACTTTATTGGTGGCCGAACATGAAAACCAAAATCACTACCTATGTGGGCATGTACCTGAATTACGTCAAGGTCAAGGTAGAATATCAGAAGCCCTTGGGTTTGCTACAACAACCAGAGATACCCGAGTGGAAGTGGGAACGGATAACCATGGACTTCATAACCAAGTTACCCAGGACAACGGGTGGACTTGCACCATCTGGATGATCGTTTACAGGTTGACCAAGTCCGCACACTTCCTACCAATAAAAGAGGCATACAAAATGGAGATGTTGACCATAACCTACATTAAAGAGATCGTACGACTACATGGAGTGCCAATATCTATCATCTTTGACAGGGATAGTAGATTCACCTCACAGTTCTAGTACTCACTACAAAAATCCCTAGGAACTAAAATCGGCATGAGTACGACCTACCACCCATAGACTGACGGGCACAGCGAAAGAACTATCTAAACATTGGAGGATATGTTGAGAGCTTGCAAATAGACTTTGGTAAAGCTTGGGATACTCATTTAACAATCATCGAGTTCTCATACAACAATATTTATCACACTAGCATCGGATTTGATCCATTCGAAGCCCTCTATGGCTGCAAGTGCAGATCACCACTGTGTTGTGCTAAAAGTAGGTGGCACACAACTAGCAAAGGGGCAAGTTCCTGAAAGCACTCTCACCGGCCCTGAGATCATAAGAGAGACAACAGAAAAGATCGTCCAAATTTGAGAAAGACTAAAAGCATCCCGAGATCCATAAAAGAACTATGCTGATACGCGACGCAAACCCTTGGAATTCCATGTTGGTGAGCACGTTCTGTTGAAGGTCTCACCCTGGAAGGGAATGATACCATTTGGAAAGTGTGGGAAACTGAATCTAAGATATATCAGACCATTTGAGATCCTCGCAAGGATTGGTCTGGTAGCTTATAAACTTCGACTACCACAGGAACTCAGTAACGTACATCCCATCTTCCACGTATCCAATATAGGGAAGTGTCTATCCGACGAGACTCTTGTAATCTCACTCACCGAAATCGAGATAACTGAGAGTCTCAACTTCATCGAAGAGCTAGTGGAAATCATGGATAGAGAAATCAAGAGAACGAAGCAAAGCCGCATACCCATAGTAAAGGTCTGATGGAATGCCAAGAGAGGACCTGAATTAACATGGGAACAAGAAGATCAAATGAAACGGAAGTACCCACATCTTTTCCCGACCCTTGAAGTTCCATTCAAAATGCTAATTTTGGGACGAAATTCCCTCTAATGGGGAGATAATGTGACAACTAGAAAACTTGGAGTCAAATCAAGTCAAAAGATGTACCATGTATGAGTGAAACCACATCTTAACTTTGTTGCATTGTATCACCTATAACCATGAGGGCATGCTTTATAAGAAAATAAATATGTGTATATTGAAACCCATGTTGATTTAAGTTAATATAAGTGAACATAAGTCAAAAGGTTAAGTCTAAAACCATAAATAAATACACTGCAATGGAGATTTTAGTATTTGGAATCTAGAACCTTAGGGTTTTCTGTTTTAGGAATCTAGGAAACATATGGTTTTTGGTTTTTGGAATCTTGGAGCAAAGGGTTTTCGGTTTCATGGAAGCCGAAATCTCTTTGTGTTAGCTACTAGGACCGAAATCACCAATTTATGGGTCATGCCCAACCGAAATCAAGGTGATTTCGGTCATGCTTAGGCTCAAATCACCCCATACGACCCACTTGTGTTGCAACTTGATTGGTTGTTAGCTTCCCAAGGTGATATATTACACATATCAAGGCAAACCTCACATCACCTAATCTTATTTCCTTCCTATATAATCACAATTTGGAGATCATTGAAAACCCATTTCACAGTGAATGAATTTCCTTCAATAATCTCTCAAAACTCAAGCCTCATATTCTCCCAAAAACTCAAACTCCTGTCCTTCAGTATTCAAGTTCAAAGATCCCCAGGATGTGTTCTTCAACATAGTTATAAGCATCTGGTAAGTATTCTTCATAAATCTAGTATTTATGCAACACTTACACTATTAGTTCATATATTCATACATTATTATGTGTTTAAACCATTAGGATACAACACACTTAAGTATTTTAGACTCGAAATCACCATTTTTATCTTGTTATCTAACTGCAATCACACTCGATGTGAGTTTATAGCACCACATTTTCCAAGATTTTTCAATATTTCAGGGGGGGGGGGGGTGATACAAGTGAAACATAAGAAAATTTGTGTCAAAATACAAACTGTTACTTATACTTTCTTATATTTTATAACCGTTTTACATGAAAATGCTTACTACGCGAAACAACGTTACTACCAAACATATAAACTTTACATCCAAAGTTGTTAAAACACAAAGGTTTTCATTTCGACGGAACGTACATTTTTAAACTATAATATGTATAGTTTGTGGAACATTCATGTTATTTTACCTTTTCGGGACAAAAGAAATAATTATATAAAAGTATAATTATTTTTACATTACACAAACACTATGAAAGGGAGATACATACATTTACAAGAACAAGGAGTTTGTCATTTCATTTGACGTAAACCTGTTAATGAATAAATTTGTGAGACATTCGGCTTCACGATACTTTTAAAGTACTGCATAAAGTCCTGTAATTGTAACCATAATCTCTTTTAGGGAGAGCGTGATACTTGTGTATAGATCTATACGGGACTGACAACTGTTAGCTACAGTTTCACCGGCAGGTCTGGGGTGACAAATGTCATAACGTTCTGACGCCTGAAGAACGTCGTTACAGGCCGACTGGGTCACTAGCATGGTTATAATAACTCACATGGGGTATTAACAATACATTATGGTTTACGGGCTAACAAACACTTAAATGGTTTTATATACGTATAAAACTATATATACTATTTTAAGTATGAAAAATACATATACATTTCGGTCTTGGAACACTACAATTCATTTTATAGAAAATATTGGATTTTCTAGAACAAACGCTATTGTTTTCCGAACAAACGGCTTACAGTTCATTTTGTGGAAAATATCAGATTTTCTAGAAATAAACGCGATTACTTTACACGGAAAGGCTTATATTTTTTCGTATAAAACGTTTATGAACTCACCAACTTAATTGGTGACACTTTTTCGAAACAACTTGTATTCTCAGGGAATCAGTAAAACATGTAACCACCAGCTTTTGAGGACGGGACGCTAAGGCGTCAGCTCAAAAATCATTTTGTCATCATATTGTAATTTAATTGGAAACATGTAACTCATGCAACAATGTAACCTTTTAAATAATATCTATGATGGTTGTGTTTGTTTTCTTTACTATTACTCAACTGTTATGATATTGTACATGGCGTCATCCGCTCCCGAACGTTTTCTCCGTTCTAGTTTAGGGTGTGACAAGGGGCAAAATCTAAAGATCTAGCAACTTAGCAGTGAAAAGGTTAGGTCTTGGACACTCACTAAGCTCCAAAAGATGTGATAGTTAACATATATGATGCTTGCAACACCAAGGGTTTCCTTCTCCTTTAAAGATCACTAATAGCATCAAGAATGAGTTCACAATTGAAAAGGAGGTTAGGCTTAGGGTTTCTGAGCTTTAGAGGGTGATGGAGACTGAATGATCACAAAACCCTTGCCTTAATGTTCTTTAAATAGGATTGAAAGGGTCGGAAGCCTAAATATTAGAGGTTTTCTCTAAAAACACGTCACATCGTGACACCTATGGTCACGTTGTGATGGGTGATTTAAACCATTGATCAACATAATAATATCATACCGTGGTGAAGCTCTGGCCACCGAAAATAAAGCTTAACATTTAAAAGTTATTAATGCTTGGAATAGGTGTTACACCTAGTTCACATTTAAAATATAATAATAATAATAATTATGTTATATTTATAAAAATACATTGAAAATATTATATAATAGTTATAGAACTTATTTATTATAAATGAAATTTTATTAAATAGTTAATAGAAATAGTTAATTACTAAAGAATAAATATATATAAAAATATAATAAAAAAATAAAATAAAATATGTTTAAAATAAAAATGATTAGTCATACAAAACATAAAATTATTAGTTATTTAATGTATATTGAATGTTCGAACAAAAATAAAAAGTTATAAGCCAATCTAAGCTATTAAGTAATCAATAAAAGTAACTAATAATAATATATTCTAAAAAATACAATCATAAAAATACGGTTTTACATATATATTGATTGTACAAATATTGAATGGTCAGTAAATAATAATAATATATTTTAAAAATATCATATGAAAAAATTACGGTTTTATAGATATTATGCTTTAATATTAAAAAAATGTTCTTACAACTCTCAACCTGCAGTGTATTTGTAAAAAAATTAGATGATTTTCTGTAAAAGTTTTTTATCGTTTTCAAAAAATAAAAGGCCTTTTTTTAATATAATAAATAAAAATTAGCTTCGAAAAGCCAAGCAATTAGGGTAAAGGCATGCCACCAACTAGTGAACACTAAAGCTATACAAAGAGAAATTTGGAAGTGGGGCATGTCGGCCATTCTTGGGGTGCTTCTTGTTCAAAACTTCATTATTTTGATTATTTTAGTTTTAAACTGAATTATCTTATTATCTTAAGGCAAATGTAAAACTTTTAAATGATCACATGTAATATTATGCGCAAATGACATACGGCTTTTTTTTTTTTTTTTTTGTCAAAAATAAAATGGTAATTCACGCTGATAGTACCGCCCATATAACATATGATTTTAAAGTGTGAAAGTCGGCTCATAACGCTTAGAAAATTTAAATTTTTTCTAGAGGATGATACCATATTAGGTATGAGCCCCATATATTACATGTGTGTATTTAAAATAATTAAATATGTATAAACATTTGAAAATTTTGAATTTATAAAAAAAATAGAAAAATATTGAATTATTAAAAAGTAAAGTGTTTTTCTTTTTTTCTCTTTTAAATTTAAACAAATCATTTAGATAAAATAATCAAATCAAATTAATGAGATTTTATTTTAAAATTTTGAAATTATAAAGAAAGTCAATTAATGAAAGTGATATGCATTTATTATTAAATTTAAATACCATATGAAATTTAATAAAATAGGAAAACCACAAAATTACACATGGAATAAAAATTAATTAAAAATAACCACAAAATGACATGTGGCAAAATGAATGAGAGGGGTACAAGTGGCAAAAAAAACCTTCATTTATTAGACAAAATTTTTTGAAGGAGTGATGTTCAAATAATACAACAAGCATTTTTTATACTAAATAAGTTTTTTTTTTGTCAAAAATAAAATGGTAATTCACGCTGATAGTACCGCCCATATAACAGATGATTTTAAAGTGTGAAAGTCGACTCATAATGCTTAGAAAATTTAAAATTTTTCTAGAGGATGATACCATACTAGGTATGAGCCCCATGTATTACATGTGTGTATTTAAAATAATTAAATATGTATAAACATTTGAGAAATTTGAATTTATAAAAAAAATAGAAAAATATTGAATTATTAAAAAGTAAAGTGTTTTTCTTTTTTTCTCTTTTAAATTTAAACAAATCATTTAGATAAAATAATCAAATCAAATTAATGAGATTTTATTTTAAAATTATGAAATTATAAAGAAAGTCAATTTATGAAAGTGATATGCATTTATTATTAAATTTAAATACCATATGAAATTTAATAAAATAGGAAAACCACAAAATTACATATGGAATAAAAATTAATTAAAAATAACCACAAAATGACATGTGGCAAAATGAATGAGAGGGTTACAAGTGGCAAAGAAAACCTTCATTTATTAGAGAAGATTTTTGAAAGAGTGATGTTCAAATAATACAACAAGCATCAATTTTTTATACTAAATAAGTTTTTTTTTTGTCACTTCTCATATTCTCATTCAATTTCTTAATTTCATGTTTATTTTGAATTAATTTTTTTCCATATATTTTATTAGTCTTTTCTATTTTCTTAAATTCTACATAATATTTTAATATAATAATTATAATAAATATAGTAACAAATAAGTATCAATTTCATTAATCAACTAGTTTATAACCCGTGGGAACCACGGTTACGAAATTAATTAATCGTTGATTGAAATAAATACATGAAATTATATCATCTTATAATTTATGTTAATTTTATTTTAATTTTTATTATAATGTTATTAATTTAACCTAATTAAAGTGGAAAATTTAAAATGGAGAATAAATAGATTGACAAGTGACGTAACATTAATTAGGAGGTCTAATAGAATAACACATGACTAAAGGAAAATAAAACTATTCTTTTATTAGAATAATAAGGAGAGGGAGATTACCTTTTAATTTCAAATTTTCAAAAATTAAAACCCATTAGTTTATTTTGTTTATTTATTTAAATTATTTGTTTAAATTTAAAAGATAAAAAAACATTTTCATTATAGTAATTCTTTATTTTTCTTACTTTTTATAAATTCAAAGTTCTTAAATATTTTGACATTTATATTTTTTTATTTTATTAAATTAACCCATATAATACATGAGTTTCACAACCAGTTACTTATATATTTTAGAAGTTTAGACTAACCCACTTGACAGACATGGTGTTTAATAAGATGTTTGTAAGGAAAATGTAATGACTTCAATTCCAGACATATACTAACTCGTTGTTCTAAAAAAATAAACATAAAAAGGGAAAATCTCCAGAAAAGTCCTAAAATTTTATCATAATTTACGAAAAAGTCTCAAAATAAAATTTGTTTATGAAAAAGCATGAATTACTGGTAAAAATTGCGATTTGACCATATTTTCCCGGTTTACCGGTTTATTTACTTACATGTTTCATTAAAGTTCCATTATTTTATACTAATTTACGAATAAGTCCCAAACTAAAATTTAGTGATTATTTAGCCCTTTTCTCTATGTAACATATATTTTACCGAGTTTATCGCTGACCTGGACGCCTAATCATGAGCCGATGAAATGGATATGTTGGGTTATATAATGCTATGTTTACCATAAAACTTGATATCTTGATATATTGTATTTTTTTGGAATATAAAATGCATCCGATGAAGACTGTAATAATCACATAAACTAGCAACACCTACGCCATTATTATGTTTATAAGAAATTTCAAATTGTCTATTTAATCTTATGTAACCCAATATATCCATCACATCATACATCAGCTCATTTCATGCAATTTTTACTTGGAAACACACATTTTATTGGTTTTATTGTTGACCTAGATACATAGTGATAAACATGTCGATGAGATAAATATCAAATTTTACAGTAAATATAGTATTATATAACCCATCGTACCTATATTATCAACTAATTTAATGACTACGTGTCTAAATCAGTAATAAAACTGATAAAATGTATGTTTGATGGAGAAAAGAGCTAAATCGCCACTAAATTTTAGTTTGTAACTTATTCGTAAATTAGGGTAAAATAATGAGACTTTAATGAAACAGATAAGTAATGAAACCAGTAAACCCGGAAAAGGGGGTCAAATCGTCTTTTTTACCGATAATTCATGCTTTTTTGTAAATAAATTCTAGTTTGAGACTTTTTCGTAAATTAGGGTACAATTTTAGGACTTTTCTGAAGATTTCCCTAAAAAAAATTACTTATATATTTTTATTTAGCGTCTCGGATGCAAACTAACATAGTAACTTATTAAAGAGTAGTACTCTTTTTTTTAGCAAGGTGAAAACCTCTTATATGCTACTTTTTCATGTGGTCGAAGTCGTGACTAATTTTTATGGTTGTCTAATAGATAAAGTTATGTAAAGGATTTAAGTTAAGATGTATGAGTTGATAACCCTCTATACTTCACCTACTATTGTTCTTATGTTCTTAATAAGGTTTTGGTTGTTAATTTAGATATTATGTTTGGTATTATGTCAGGTCTTTTGTATATGTATTAGGCATGTATCTGTTGTATTTTTACTATAGAAAAAACATCATAAATGGTCCGCGTGATTTCCCTAAATCTAAAATTTAGTCCCTATGGTTTAGAAACATCATAGATGGTCCCTGTGCTTTCAAAACTTTTGATGATTGGTTCTTATTGCTAAATCCGTTAAGTGTTGCTCGTTAACTGAAGAGCATTTTCGTCATTTCACTACCATAGGGACCATTTATGGCAATGGTGGCACTCTGCCTCCTTCAGGTTAGGACACGGCTTGGCGGGATCAACTTTGGTCCCACTAGAGGAGGCACCATCTCGGGCTTTGACCTTGCGATAGTTCTTCGATGAAGCCTTCCTCTTCTTTCCCTTTCCTTGACCAATAGCCAAGACAGGAGCAGTAGGTGGATTGGGAGTAGGTGCAACAGACTTGTCTCTCCAATTGTTCATGTGGTAGGTCATCCTAAATTGGTTGTACATCGGAGGCAAAGAGTGAAGCACCATGTCGATCGCCAAGTCTTCACTGAAGTCAACATTTAACTTGCGAAGGTGGTCGACATACCTTTGCATCTTTTGCAGGTGCACGGTAAGAGATTCTCTATGACCCATCTTCGCGGAAATCATGTTGGTGAAAATCTCATAACGCTCTTGTCTCGCGTTTTGGTGGTATCTCTCCAATAAGTCTTGGTGCATCTCGTACGGGTACATGTCCTCGTAGGACTTTTGGAATTCGGAGTTCATGGTGGCAATCATGATGCAATGTACCTTCGTTGCATCTCGCTCATGAGTCTCAAAAGCGGTGATTTCGGCCGGAGTAGCGATTTCGGGGTTGATTTTCCTCGAGCTTCTCATCGAGGACATACTCCTTATCCTCATAGCGAGCAATGGTGCGAATGTATCTTATCCATTCGCTAAAGTTCGTTCCATCGAAGGTGACCTTTTGGCAAAGGCTCATCAACGTGAAAGAACTAGCAGCAGCGTTGTTTGCGTTCGACATCTACAAAAGAAAAGGACAAAGATAGATTAGAATAAGAATCCCTAATTATCACCCAATAATAAAAATTAAAGCTAGGATCCAACAATAACATTTACATACTAGAAATGGGATGCCGTAATCTAACATGCAAATAAATTGAAGGTAACTGAATGACGATTCAGTAATTCTCCATCACAAAACTTAAACTATTAGTCCTAAGTGTATTGAGAATTCCTAGGTTCGGATGAGATTCATTGAAACTATTCCATGGCATGTTTAAATCTCGATATGCCCCTCTTGTTTGTGACTGGGATACCGAGGATCACAAAGCGGGTGTGAATTACCATGCAAATTCACATGGTGCCTTCATTGTAACGATCACCTATTCGATGTGCCGGTAAAGCACACACGCTCCATCGAACTATGATAAACAATGAATCACCCTTTGCCACCTTTGCTTAGAACCAATTAGTGTGCCGGTAAACCACACACACTCCACTAACTTCTTAGCAAGGGTGCAAAGTGTAATTTCATGGGATTGCATCAATTCACTTTTCCTAAAGTAACTAAGATTGGGAAATTTTAAAAATATGTGTAGTTACTTTGTATTACTTATTATACTTTTAATGAGAGGATGAGGTTGCCCTATCCTACCCGTTCAGCTAACGACCCTCCACCAATCAAGCAAGCGGTGGGTGTGAGTGTACACCCATTAAGCGCCATTTTATAGGCCGCAACCTTATACCCACCTTATAGATCGGCTTCGTGAATGAAGCCTACTAACGGTAAGACTAGCATTTAGTTATACATATATATATATATATATATATATATATATATATATATATATTATTCTAGTAATATCATATTAGTATAGGGTTGTATTTTAAAACTTTTAAAATCTAGGGTTTGAAATTTAAGTTGCCTAAATTAAAACTTTTAATCACAAATATAAATTTCAAAACTTGTGGGTAAGTTTTAAACATTTTAAAACATGGAGGATCAAATAACAAATAATTCCAATTAACAATTAATATCCTAATTATCTATATTTGATTTTATTCAAGATTTCTTTGAAGATAATTACCAAAATAATTAAAATAATTAATTAATTATCATATAAGGAAATTAAATATTTTATTAGTTGATAAATACCCTTAACTAGATCAAGATAATAGTCATATATATCAAAAAATCGGATTTAGATTGATCTATTATGATTAAGGTAAGTTTCCATAAGATAATTACGAAAAAATCCCGAATCTGGCCATTCCTGACGCCTGGACTCGCCGAGTGCACAAAGGGACTCGCCGAGTCAGGCCTACTCGCCGAGTCCACTTTGGAACTCGCCGAGTCCATGACTCAGAAACCAAAAAATCGAATTTTGCAGGTTTGTTTCAGTTAATCAAGCAACAATTTAAAAAAAACCAAGCTAGGCTCTGATACCACTGATGGGTTTTAGCCATAAGAACTTCCCTATGTGCGCATGCAAAACCCTAATGCTTGGATCTAGGCTTTCTAATTAAACATGCTTTGAATCCAAGACTTCTAATGGCTAATTAGGTTAAATTACAACATTGAAACAGATCTAGAACCATACCTTTGAGTTCCTTATTGATCATGAGGTCTTGGAGCTTCTAGAGTCACAAATGTCACTCCTCTAATGGCTTACAAACACCAATAGCAAGGAAGATGATTTAGGAGAGAGGAGAGGGGAGGAAATCGTCCAGGGTTCTCTTGCTTTAGGAGAGGTGCCGATTTCCCTTAGCTATGGGGTCTATTTATACTTGTAGACTCCTTAAGGGTTACAACCTAAACCCTAATTGGATAATCTTCTCTTAAGGCTATCCAAATCCTTTCCATAGATAAGCCTTGGACGAATTTAGCTATCCTTTAGCTTCTAGAATTCGTCCCTTGTATATCTATAAGGATTTACAGTCTAAAGCTTAACTATCAAACAGTTGACAGTTTATACCCCTTTATTTAATTAATCTCTTTAAGTCACTAAATTAATTCTAATTAATTCTATGACTTATATTAATCAAATAACAATATATTATTCTTTATATTATCCTCATAATATATTAATAATATTTACTCTCTCTTAATAAATCATCATATCAAGTTGCTATGGTGAAGGCAACCCAAAAGGACCATGCACAACCGGGTCAAATACTTGCCTAATATAGTTGCAGCCTTAGACACTATTCCAACAATAATACTTGACCATTCTAAAATTTTCCAAATGTTTAGCGCATTTAGAGGGAAAAAGGACTAGAATCGGTTTTTGACCAAAATAATTAAACAACTATCAAAGGACAATCCAAAGTTCGTCGAGGATTGATCGCTTGAGAGTAATTGGAAGTATAGTATTGGAAAATATGGAAATGTTTCCATATTGGATGGACCATATCTACATTATTATGAATAGATAAGATTCTATTAAGAATGGGTTGTCATATGGAAAATATGGAAACGTGTCCATATTAGGAATTGAATATTGAAAATCTATGTCTAGATTAGAAACTTTTATGCAAAAGCATGTTCAAAGGAATGTACTTTGAGTGAGAGATATCACATCTAAGGAATTGTCTTGTAACAATCTCCGATAGAGAACTTTGTAATATCATTGGCAATAGTCTTTGTGACCTTGGTGCAGTGACATTACGAAAGGATCATTGCATAAAATGTTAAAATCTAGCATATTCTATAAGTAGCAAGAATTTGATATTCTTTCACTTATGAAAAAGGATTTGGAGTTGTGAAATGAGAATGATTGGAAATGTGTTCAATTTGATCTATTTCACAAAGTAAGAACCATAGGTAAACATTGTGCGCATGCTAAGAGCATGGGACAAGTGTAATAATTCAAGTAAGAAGTTGATTACCCGAAACGACAAATAATGAGTAATCAATATGGTGATATATAAAAGGTGTTTTATTTATGCTCAAAGGGTTGAGGCCATATGGGATTAGTATTATTCTTGTGTTTCACTTTGCATGTTTTGACTTCCTGAATAATTTAATTGATTAAGAACAGTCAAATTATTCGAACGAGCCACAGTCGTTCATATGTTGGAAGTAGGTATGAATGAAGACTGTCATGTATTGGTGTGTGGAATGTCTAAAAGAGTATTAGACATAAGCAAATGTTTGTTGCAATGCTCATGAGTGCTTATGAATATGAATTTGAGCATTGGATCAAACCCACGCTCACTTAGATCACTCCATGGATTGTATCATGAGTGATTGGTGAGACGATGACATCTTATATTCTTAAAACCGAGATGTGTGAGTTGTATCTTGCTAATCGGTTGCACATTGATAATATGAAAACGCACTAGTAACTTGGTGTCATAAAACATATTGTTGTGTGTGATTCGGTGAGTGAGTACAAGTGAGCATTGAATCAAATTTTATTCGTTCCTTTTATCCCAAGTAGGATAAAAGCGATATCTTTGGGCCCCTCGATGATTTAGTGATGACAAACATAAATGCTCGGCCGGGCTAGGGCTAATTTGATTTGTTCAATTAGTCAGTCGTCATAAATCGGAAGTCGAGAAATAGTACATAGAGAATGATTTGAAATCATATCTCATACGATATCTAGAATGGAGGAATAAATGATCCCTTATCTAAAGGACACGCGTATCTGATAGGATCAGAGTTGACAGCGGCTTTGGAAAGCTACGATTGCAGATCAGGATCTGAAGTCATGCACATAATAGTTATTAGACTTATCCAAGTGGGAGACTGTTGGATTAGTGTCTAAGTCCATAACTATTTTGGTATGTACTTGACTCGATGGTGCATGGTCCTTTTGGGTTGCCCTCACCAATGCAACTTGATATGATGAATTATGGAGAGAAAGGATTAAATATGATTTATTAATATATTATGAGAATAATATATTAAAGGAGAAATCATATTGTTTAATTAATATTAGTCAATAATTAATTGGTAATTAGTTTTGTGACTAAAAGAGATTAATTAAACTTAAGGGACTGGAATTGTAATTATAAGATAATTGCAATTTGGGCTATGGATTGCCTTATATTAAGGAGTGGACGAATTCTATGGGAAAGCCCATGAGGAAATCGTCCAAGGCCTTAAGGAAAGGAATCTATGGGTTGCTTAGGCCTTAAGCATCCAATTTAGGGTTTCCTTGTTAGATAACCCTAATAGCCTCCTGTATATATAGATCCCTTATGACCCAAAAACGTGGCTAAGCATCCTTCTAGGGTTTCACACATTTTAGGGCAGCCTGCATCCTCTCTCCTCTTTATCCTTTTGCTCTTGGTGTTTGTGAACCATTAGAGGAGTGACATTTGTGACTCTAAGCTTTCTAAAGTCAATACAAGGAGGAATTGGATTGTTATTGTTACATAACAATCAAGGTAATGTCTTAAACCCATTCTTATGTTAATATGATTACTTGTATGCTAGAATTTAGGGTTTATAGTCTTGGATAACTTGCATATACAATAGAGAAACCTAGATCCAAGCATTAGGGTTCGTATGAGCACATAGGATGTTCTTATGACCATAACCCATCAAGATCAAGCACCGCCTGCAATCAGGAAGTCCTAGAGTTAGTTATTTGTTCGAAGAAACATTGAAGTTATGGTTATTACTTAGGATGAAGAGATAATATACAGAGTGATCATGCGAGCCCTGTTTCGTTGATGATTCCGGGACGTAATCATCCTAAGGGGGAGATCATTGTAACGCCCGTAGATCCGGGCTAGTCAATTTAGAGATAATAGGGGTCGAAAACGAATTTTTGACAAAATATTAATAAATAATCTTAACCAAGTTGTATAATACGTCTCAAGGGTTCCGTACACATAAATAACGTTGAAATCCGAGTTATAACGAAGAAGTTATGGTCCGTCGAAGTTTTATGGCAAAACCGGCACGACATCGGGAGACGTAAATAGTGAATTTACGATTTCAGACTTTTTAGCCTTAGATATCTAACCAAAAGTTATAGTATACGTTAAACTGAGAACATACAAAAAAAGAACGCCCAAATCTGACTGCGTATGAGGAAGTTATGAATTTTCTAAGATTTGGCTTAACAGTGCACAACCCGAAACTCAAATTTTAGATCAAGTGGTTTTTGGCCTACGCGACCTAAATGAGAGTTGAAGATCTCATTAATAGGAACTCAACAGTAAAAATACGGACGAAAACAGAGTCCGTATGTAGAAGTTATGAATTTTACGCGGACATTTAACAATATAATCTCCTCGTATTGTTAAACTTAAGATCGGCCGAGAATTAGCCGACGGAGTAAAAATGAAAGTTGTAGATCTTATTTTTACCTACGCGTGGATAAAAAGAACGTAAAAACGGAATTCGTATGTTAAAGTTACGGATTTTAGAATTCGGAAGTTTGTTATGCGAAAATGGGTGATGTGGCACAATCTTCGCCATTGCTTTCTCCCCAAGTCTTGCCACTAGATGGTGACATGTGGCACCAAGTTCAGCCATTTTTCACTCTATAAATAGAACCTCTCCCACCCTCATTTTCTTCACACCTTTCTCATTATTTCTTCTCTTTACTCTCTCTCTAGAACCTCTCTCTAGCCCCAAAACCCCTCGAAAAGCTTAGGGAACCTCCCTAGCACGAGGCGGAAGCCCCGGAGTGCTCGACGGCTCCGAGAAGAAGAGCTTTTCGGCTCGGGAACGCTGCTCCAAGCAAATCCTAGTTTTCTATAAAACCCGCTGTAAGTGAGCTACGCCTACGCTATTTTTAATATATCGTTTATTTAATTATAGTAACGTTATTAGGAACTTATAATATGTACTTGGGCTATTATTATGGGTTATATAAGTATTGTTTAATGCTTATATAATAGTAATAATAGCTAGACTATTAATTAGTCTCGACCAATAATACACTATACTCTAGTGGTAATAATATTAGGTTTCGTCGAAGGAAATTATTTTGAAGAAGCGAAGCGCTGTCTGAGATCGGAATCACCCCCTTTTAAAGTGAGTGCATAGTTGCTTTCATCTTACATATAGATATGAAGTATTTTATATAAACTACGTGCTATGTGCGCATATTATCTAAGTACTTGTTGTATATGCTGGATGAACGATTTTATACACGTTTTAAATGATTTAAACTGTATACGTATTTTATATCTACGAAAATGTTGGGGTAAAACGTGGGTAAATGTAATAGATGAAATATGAGTTGGATGATGAGTTGAGAGGTGATATAGACCATGAGGTGACGGTGAGAGGTGGACGATGTGAGAAGCCTTTCCCAAATGATGGCCCCGTCATTCAATAGAGTATGGATGACAACCACGGACTATTCTAGACAGTCCAGTGGAACACTAGCAGGCTTGCAACTTGTAGGTGTTGTGAATGATGTGTTCACCGATGGACTCTAAAAACCCATAGACATGTATTGTGAGTGGATTTTCAAAAACGATACTGCCAATAAAACCCTGGCAGATGCGTCTAAAGGACTCTACCGGCAAAAGCGCCTAATAGAGAACCTCATAACCCTGACAGATGCGCCTAAAGGACTATACTGGCAGATGCGCCTCATATAGAATGTCACAATTCTGGCCACTGCGCCTAAGTGATAGAACTAGAAGCTGTGCTTGACAGTTGTTTCATTGACAACGATGGAACTCGTACCTACTTCTTAGGAATTAATGAACGAGAAATAGCTGATTCTTAGGGTAGATCCTTAAGAATAAAGAAGATAATGGGGATGGGTAATTAGGTTAACTTTTTGATGATTAAACATAATAATTATGTTGTTGTGGGTTGAAAACCCTATGTACTCACCAACTTTCCCAACCTGACCCACTCAGTTTATTTGTATCACAGGTGTCGATATGAAGTTACATTACACTGAGAGATTAAGGAGATATAAATCACTACTGTAAATGAATATAAGTTCTGTTTATGCTTATGTTTCGGTATTGACGATGATATCCCAAATGTTTTAAAATGAATAAAATACGTTTCTTCGGAAATGCTTTGATAACGGATTTATCGTGTTTTTCTGGGAAAAATGGCGCAACATTTTTATTAAAAGAGGTACTCTGATTTTCATGAAGTATAAACAAAATCGGTCTTTTCTGGCCGTGAAAATGGGGATGTCACAGACCATCTATGATATTTTTAAACCATGGGGACTAAACTTCAGATTTGGGGAAACCACAAGGACCAATTATGATGTTTTTTTCTTTACTATATATTGTTTAATGAGAAGAGTTACACTTATTGGAAAATATACCAAATAACATGGTACATCTACTAGGAATACCAATTCTAAAAAAACCCTATAGCATCTCCAACATCAAATCGTCCAATCCTATTGTTCTTGATCTGGAGAAACTAAAATCTAATGTCCCAGTTTTCAATCCATTTATTTATTTATTAAATATATCACAGTATAATTACATTATGCTAAAACATGTTGCGAATGCACATGTGTACAATTGAACCTTGCCCTTCTGACGAATCACTAAAGTACCTGAAAAACATATATATTCAATTGGGTAAGCACGAGGCTTAGTGAGTTCCACAAAATTCCATATCCCACGATACATATACAATGTATGCACATAATGCCCTTCAACATAAAGCTGGTACGCCTTTGGTCTTTGGCAGGAAGCTGGTCCGTCCCTTTTTTTCCGTTAACATATAGGTGGTTCAAACTTTGGCCTTTAGCTTAATGCTAATCCGCCGAAGTCTATTGGCCTTCAGCCTGAGGTTGGACCGCCCTCAACTCCCCACATAATATATTCATACATATAAACATACAATTATCCAACAGTACATGCAACTAACATAACTAGCCTAATTTCATACTACATAACAACCATATCATATCATGCATAGGATATATACTGGAGCACATAATATAGTAAGAGAACTCACATGGACAATTACTCAGACGATCCTACTGGCACACATAATAAAGCTTTGGCTACCAGTTTTTATGAAAAACTCTCTATTTTATGTATCAAAAGCCATCAATGGTATAAGAGCCATCTTTTAAATGTTAAAACTATTTTTCATGTCATAATCTTTGGTTTTTGGAAACAAGGATGGATTTCTTTTTGGCTAAAGAAATTTTCATATTTGTTTTCTTTGGCAACTTGTTAAAAAGTCTTTATTTTTTATATAACCATTTTCCATGAATTTTGGTTATATAAAAGTTGCCTTAGAAAAAAAGAGTTGTTTGTTGATATGTTTAGTATGATATTCCATGATTCGATCGAGGAAGGAGAGATCATGCTTCACTTCCTCCTCCTCATCCAATTGTTCTCCCTAACCTACAAGATCGACAAATTGAAAGGTTCAATATCACTCAAGCCCTTTTGGCAAGTAAACATAAAGAAGGAAAGTCGGTGTGTGCACACGTCCTAGGGATGAAGTCACACATTGATAGATTAAGAATGATGGGATCTGTTGTCGGTGAGGAGATGGCTGTTGATTGGGTTCTTCAGTCACTTCCTAACTCGTATAGTGAGTTCGTAAGAGAGTACTATATGATGAACCACGACGTGACCCTTATAGATCTCACCTATATGCTTATTGCTGCTGAATCAGCAATGGTTTGGCGCAATAGAAAAACAAAGTTGATTGGTGAATCTGCCTTCAAAACCTCTATGGATATAGACAATGGCAACGAAAGACATGCTATGATCGAAAAGTTTGATCATAAGAGAAATGCAATGTCTGAAGTAGTTCCATGTCCTGTTCCAAAAGAGTCAATTTGCTTTTATTTCCAAGAGAAGGGGCATTGGAGACGAAGCTGCCCTATTTACCTAAGAGATCTAAGAGATGGGAGAGTCAAAACGTATGGCTCTGCTTTTGGTAAAATCCATTGACTAACTCTTTTAAGCTCCTTTTCTAGCTTCTTAATACATAATGTGATAAGATTACAATTGATGTTTTGTAGGATCGAAGAAAGGAGAGGAAGCTTAAAGGAAGAAGTGAGCAGAATCTAACCGTGAAGAAATGGATTTCGATCGCATTACTTGAAGATTAGATTCTTGAGCTACTACTTAGAGTTAGAGCTAGATTGCTAAGAAATATGTATTAACATAGTTTTTCAATGAATTGCATTGTAAGGACAAAATTTTTCCGCTATAAAATAAATTTTGACTTTATATTATTTATTTATCCTTGCAATGGCGTGTATGAAAAATTGATGTTTGAATGTTTCTATTATTAGCAACAATGCATTTGATTCTTAATTATGGAAATGTCGAAAATTTACCAAATAAGAAAAGTTTCTCATCGCCCAAGTTTCAATTGGACAGAAACTTGGAATCATGCAACTTGGTTGCACGATGAATGAGAAATTTCATATTTGGAAATTAGACTAATTCATTGACAAAGTGTCAAATGAAGGACTAGGAGATCAAGTACACAAAGTTGTGTGTTGATCAAGTCCACCATAAGAGTAACCAAGATATTCGTCATGATTTAATAAAGGTTTAGTAAATATGATTATACTTATAACATTAAGTGTAATTCTGAATTGATCGAAAATGTTTAAATCAATATCAGAACGAATAAGAAGAATCAAGTAGGCAGAAAGATAAAAGTTTCTCCATTCTAAGAAGAAGGGAGAGTACCTTTTATGCTTTATGATAGGTCTTAATGATTAAGAACCATATCTCAATTGATCCTCTAAGTAAGTCTTAGTACAATTGTATGTCTAAGAAGAGGAATACAGAATTGAAGAAATGGTTAAATCAAGAAGTCAATCATACTTCGTTCCAAAAACAAGTCTTAGAGTTAAGATTGTGATATTGAGTGATAAGTATTAAGAAGGTTTATAACATTCATCAAATGTGGAAAGTTTTGATGTCTTGGATAAGACAAAGACCAACTAGGACCAAATTTATGAAGTGTTTTGATAAAAACTACACTAACTCTTGAATATTTGTTTGTCAAAGAAATGGTTATTGACAAGAGAATCTTATATGTCAAGGAGTCAGTGGGAGTCTTAATGGTCTTGAAAGGTTTCAAGAACAAATCAAATAAACCTTATCGATCATCACTAGCACACGAGTTGAGGTTTACAACCTACCGTGTTGACGTTATTTTGTTTCTGTGCTGTTCCAATTGAGTTAATTATGCATGTGAGTTCTATGAGTTCTCATTTTGAACGTATAAAAGGCAAAGCACCTTAATCAATGAAAGGTACATTGATAGGAAAAGGTGAGCTGCTTAACCACTTGGAAGACATGGTGGGCAGCTATGCTACCATAAGGCAAGAAATTAAGACTAAGAAAGTCCGGTCCATATGAGTTTGAATTTGTCGTAAACTTTGGTTTTGACAAATTCACATGGATAGGAACACATACACCATTTAAATTTAAGTGTCATAAGATTTCCTCCTTCATGAAAATGATTGTGAGGAAATGCTTTCACTAAGAAAGATTTTAAGAAGATAGTGATTGTAAAATTGCATTCTCGAATTCGATTATGGTTACGGTATCCCTTTCCATGATTTGAGTTGTGAGGTTTGGCAGTTAGTCTTAATTGTTTAGACACACATATGAAATATCTAAGGCAAAGGTGTATAGGTTCAAGAAGCCTTGATAAAAGATTATCAAAGCATTAAGTATTAGAAACATGGACTTAAGAAATTCAATAAGTATTGTTTTTCTGAAAGTTAAGATGTTTATGAATACATGTCGAAGCTAGTGGGAGCATAAGTGTTATGTTTTATAGTAATCATCATGATAGTGGGTGCATAAAAGTTATGATTGTAGGATTATTAAGGCACGTATTGCAAGTTGGCAATATTAATTTTAGAAAACAAGAGTTATACCTTGCAAAGTCGTAAGGGTTGTAAAGTTGTTTTGCTATAATTAAGGGAGAGAATATTATGCTTCATTTCAAATCTAAAGGCTTAGGTTGTGAAATGTTGATAAATTTAGTCAAAGGTACATAGTGTGTTCTTAAAATTTCGATTATGATTACGGCATTCCTCTTCACAATTCGAATTTTGAGAACATAGCAAATAAAACATGATGCGTCGTGTCCCATACGCTTCGGGTATAGGATCGATTACAAATGCTTTAATGTTTGACCATTCTAAAATTTTCCAAATGTCTAGCATATTTAGAGGGAAAAAGGACAAGAATTGGTTTTGACTAAAATAATTAAACAACTATCAAAGTACAATCCAAAGTTCGACGAGGATTGATTGCTTGTGAGTAGTTGGAAGCATGGTATTGGATGGACCATATCAACATTATTATGAATAGATAAGATTCTATTAAGAATAAGTTGTCATATTGGGAATTGAATATTGAAAATCTATGTCTAGATTAGAAACTTTTATGCAAAAGGATATTCAAAGGAATGTACTTTGATTAAGAGACATCATATCTAAGGAATTGTCTTGTAACAATCTCCGATAGAGGACTTTGTAATTTCATTGGCAATAGTCTTTGTGACTTTGGTGCAGTGACATTACGAAAGGATCATTGCATAAAATGTTAGAATCTAGCATATTCTATAAGTGGCAAGAATTTGATATTCTTACACTTATGAAAAAGGATTTGGAGTTGTGAAATGAGAATGATTGGAAATGTGTTCAATTTGATCTATTTCACAAAGTAAGAACCATAGGTAAACATTGTGTGCATGCGGAAGAGCATGGGACAAGTGTAATAATTCAAGTAAGAAGTTGATTACCCGAAACGACAAATAATGAGTAATCGATATGGTGATAAATAAAAGGTTTTTTTATTTATGCTCAAAGGTTTGAGGCCATATGGGATTAGTATTATTCTTGTGTTTCACTTTGCATGTTTTGACTTCCTGAATAATTTAATTGGTTAAGAACAGTCAAATTATTCGAACGGACCACAGTCGTTCATATGTTAGAAGTAGATATGAAAGAAGACTGTCGTGAATTGGTGTGTGGATTGTCTAAAGAGCATTAGACATAAGCAAATGTTTGCTGCAATGTTCATGAGTGCTTATGAATTTGACCTTGAGCATTGGATTAAACCCACGCTCACTTGGATCACTCCATGAATTGTATCACGAGTGATTGGTGAGACGATAACATCTTATATTCTTGAAACCGAGATGTGTGAGTTGTATCTTGCGAATCGGTTACACATTGATAATATGAAAATGCACCAGTAACTTGGTGTTATAAAACATATTGTTGTGTGTAATTCGGTGAGTGAGTGCAAGCAAGCATTATATCAAAGTTTATCCGTTTCTTTTATCCAAAGAAGGATAAAAGCGATATCTTTGGGCCCCTCGATGATTTAGTGATGACAAACGTAAATGCTCGGCCGGGCTAGGGCTAATTTGATTTTTTCAATTATTCAGTCGTCATAAATCGGAAATCGAGATATAGTACAAAGAGAATGATTTGAAATCATATCTCATATGATATCTAGAATGGAGGAATATATGATCCCTTATCTAAGGACACGCGTATCTGATAGGATCAGAGTTGACAGTGGCTTTGGAAAGCTACGATTGCAGATCAGGATCTGAAGTCATACGCATAATAGTTATTAGACTTATCCAAGTGGGAGACTGCTGGATTAGTGTCTTAAGTCCATAACTATTTTGGTATGTACTTGACCCGATGGTGCATGGTCCTTTTGGGTTGCCTTCACCAAAGCAACTTGATAGGATGAATTATGGAGACAAAGGATTAAATATGATTTATTAATATATTATGAGAATAATATATTAAAGGAGAAATCATATTGTTTAATTAATATTAGTCAATAATTAATTGATAATTAGTTTTGTGACTAAAAGAGATTAATTAAACTTAAGGGAATGGAATTGTAATTATAAGATAATTGCAATTTGGGCCATGGATTGCCTTGTATTAAGGGATGGACGAATTCTATGAGGAAACCCAAAAGGAAATCGTCCAAGGCCTTAAAGAAAGGGGTCCATGGGTTGCTTAGGGCTTAAGCATCCAAATTAGCGTTTCCTTGTTAGATAACCCTAATAGCCTCACTATAAATAGATCCCTTATGACCCAAAAACGTGGGCAAGACTTCTTCTTGGGTTAGATCACGTTTTGGGTAGCCTCCATCCTCTCTCCTCTTCATCCTCTTGCTTATGGTGTTTGTGAACCATTAGAGGAGTGACATTTGTGACTCTCAGCTTTCTAAGGTCAATACAAGGAGATTTGGGATTATTATTGCTACATAACAATCAAGGTAACATCTTAAACCTATTCTCATGTTAATATGATTAATTATATGCTAGAATTAGGGTTTATAGTCTTGGATAACTTGCATGTGCAATAGAGAAACCTAGATCCAAGCATTAGGGTTTGTATGAGCACATAGGATGTTCTTATGACCAAAACCCATAACCGATACATGCCAAAAGCATAAGCAATATAAAATAGACCTTACAACAATTATTTATAACTACTGGCCTATAGTCCAAAATCTCTTGTTATGCCATCCAACTTATGTTCTCGTGCCATAACCTGTAATACAAAGAAAACTGAATGGGTCAGGCTTGGGAGCCTGGTGAGCATATAGGGTTTTCAATCCACACTGTTATATCATATATTTATATATACATATATATATATATATATATATATATATATATATATATTAGAACTCACAAACTTATACAATCTGACCACACAAAACAACTCTTATCCCACCCCGACGATCCTCACAACGACACGATCTAATCTCTCGTATCAAAATTTACCTTTTTGCCTTATCCCAACTCATAGATCTAAAACTAACCTCTTGATCTGATCCATACTCCCGGATCTAAAACGAATCTCCTGATCTAATCCATACTCTCGGATCTGAAACTATGCCTAATCCATACTCCCAGACTAGGGACAATTAACAATGTCTTAATCCATACTCCCGGATTAGTAACAAGTTTATCTTATTTATTGACAGTAACGTTTTCGAAACCCCTCTGGCAATACATGTCAATGGGTTTTTAGAGTACCCCGGTGAACATCAAGTTCACAACACCTACAAGTTGCGAGCCTGCTAGTGTTCCACTGGACTGTCTAGACTAGTCCATGGTTGTCATCCCTACTCTGTTGAATGACGGGGGCCATCGCTTGGGTAAAGGTTTCACTCATTT
The DNA here is from genome assembly GCF_051521515.1 of Lactuca serriola. NCBI lineage: Eukaryota > Viridiplantae > Streptophyta > Magnoliopsida > Asterales > Asteraceae > Lactuca > Lactuca serriola. The sequence goes on from NC_136410.1 coordinate 8,911,419, forward strand.
TTCACCTATCACCCTCACCTCAAGATCTATATCACCTTTTGTCTCCTTATCCAACTCATCTCTTATCACACACCAACTATCTCATCTACCCCTGTTTTACCTAACATATTTTTAGATATAAAATACATATGCAGTTTAACTCATTTAAAAAACTATATAAACATCCATTCCACACTCATCTGAAATAAACAATAATATGTAAACACATAACATGTTCTCATAGCAAATACTTCATATTTTATATGTTAGAAGAAAGTGACTACACATTCACTCATAACATAGATGTAATACATTCAACCAATACTTGTATTAAAATCGTATTTATGAAAGGGACTATACACTCACTTGATCATAAGATGATTGGACAGCACTACGCCTCTAAAAGTAGTATTCTTCGGTGAAACTGGAATATCTTCAAACACCAGGCTTCTCGTGGGCAGAGCTTCGGCTCGGAAACTCTTTTCTTCTTGGGATCTTTAGAGCTTCAGGACTCGCTTCGGGTCTCGGGATGATACCGGGGCTTCGGGGGTGCTTTAAAAGGGCGAGACAGGGTATCAAGAGTGAGAGAGTGAAGGAATTAGCAACTATGGCCGGCTGCCCTTCAACTTCTATTTATAGGACTAAATTACTGTGCTCACGTCGTGAGATTCTAATGCTCACATCATGAGATCAGTAGGTCACTGCGTTCGTCGTTCGTCCACTTTCTCTGGGGGGTGTTTAGTCTGTGCTCACGTCATGAGCACTGTGCTCACCTCGTGAGCTCTGACACAGCCTCGAAGTTTGTGTTCCACACTTCAGAAATTCATATATTTATCATACGAGCTCTATTTTCGACGTTCTTTATATCCACACGTAGGTGAGATTATGCTCTACAACTCTTGTTTAGACTCCGTCGGCTAATTTTGACTATAACATTTATTATATTATTTTAGTAGGTCCCCGACAGGAAAACTCCCTTAGGAATTCACAACTCCTTCATCTGACGTCTATTTTTGTCTGTCTTTTTATCGTTGGACTACTATTGATGAGATATTCGATTCTCGTTTAGATCATTTTGGCTAGAAATCACTCGATCTCATATTCGAACTTCGAGCTGCATACTGCTAAGCTGAAACTTAGAAAAATTATAACTTCCTCATACGAAGTTAGATTTGGACGTTCTTTTTATGCACGCTCTCCGTTTAACGTATTCTATGACTTTCATTTAGATCGTTAAGGCCAAATATCGTTGTAACGTAAGTTCACTATTTATGTCGCGCTGTGTCGTGCTAGTTCTGTCACGAAACTTCGACAGGCCATAACTTCTTCTTTATAACTCAGGCTTCGGCGTTCTTTATAAGTACGGTATCCTTGTAACATATACTACAAATTAGATAAGATTAATCCTTCTAAATAATCTTCCATCAAAAAGTCATTTTTGATGCTTGTTGTCTCTAAATTGACTAGCCCGAATCTACGGGCGTTACAAGGAATATGGAGATCAGTTAAAGAAGTTTCACATGTTTCGATCAGGGAAACGGTGAGAGATGTCGCTGCAACTCTCATGGACCAAGAAAATCAACGTCCAACACCTCTGACTTTTGCAGCCATCAAGAAATTGCATGCAGACCAGATTACATTTTGCGAAATGGTGTTCGGTGTTCCTCTATCTCTCTTTGAGCACATTAAGTTGTGTAAATCTGCAAAGGAGATTCGGGACACTCTAGAGGATCTGTTTAAAGGGTCTGAAAATATGAAAGATAAACCTCTGACTTTGGTTGTTAACTATTTTGATACCTTCACCACTACTCCAGGTGAATCTATAGACTCGACTTAAATAAATATCGGATTATTGTAAACCACATGACTGCACATGGAATAACCAGAACTTCTCTTGAGTACAATCTGAAGTTTATCAATAGCCTCCAAAAAGGGTTGGGAAATGTCAAATTATGTATTTAGAGTAATGAATCTTTGAAGAAGTTGAAGCTTTATCAACTCTTCGACAAACTGCAAGGCCACGAATCCAATGTTGCACAAACATTAAAAGAACTGTTTAGAGCTTCTCTAGCCTTGGTTAGTCATGTTAATCCACTTATTCCAACCCCATCCATTTCAGATCCCTTCGTAACTATTCCACCGGTTTCGCTCATTCAACCAACCATGCTTACTCCATCCGCTCCACCTGTTCCGAACCATCTAGAAAATTTCGATCCCAATGTAGCTGAGTCTGAACTTCTCTTCCAACAAGAGTTTTCACTATTGTCCCTAAAATACAAGCGACCATGGAATCTCAGTCACAAACCATATTAAAGCCGATTCCAAGACCCTCACCAAAATAATCCTCAATCATTTCCTAAACCTTCACAAAATCCACTGGCTTACAAACCTAACATCTCATCATCAAGTCATACCTAGGAACCCATTAAAATCTGAAGTCAGACAAACCCAAGATAGTGTGTCATAAGTGTGGTCATGGTAATCATTTTACAAAATATTTTTTGGCTGGAACCACTCAGAAACCAAAGGTCAGGGATTCTGATACTAGTATGCTCGCAAACCTTAAGAGATGGTAGCAAGTGATAAAGAATTTGTTACTACTGTGCTAAGAGATGTTGAAGGGTACTAGTCCTTTGGAGATGAGGAAGATGTGAGTAATGGAAAAAATATTTGTCTTATAGCAAGACAGTCGATCGAATGTGAAGAAGGCTACTCATCAGGTTCAGAAGGAGACGATGAAGATGTTGAGCCAAACTTTTGCTACATGGCAGACAATAATCCACCAGGCAGGAGCATCATTCAGTAGGTAAAATCTATGATTACTAAAAATAAATTTGATTTATCTCTTTGTGAACCATATCTAACCAAGATTCAATAAGATATGACCATCATCGATAAAGCCTATGAGTCTACCATAGAAGTAAGTGATAAGTTGGAAAGTGAACTAACTCGCCTTAGATTACGATTCGAAGATAGGAAGCTTAAGATAAAATCACTAGAAAGAGAGCTTGTAATGTCTAAGATGAATGTACCATTTTAAAAGACAAATGTGAAATAAATTTTTCTAAAATAAATGTTTTAGTTTTTTGATAACAAACGTCTTAATGCAAAAATTGTTGATTTACATCATTCTATAGATATTCTTAAAGCAAATGAACGAATGACTCATAGTTTTCGTCATCTATGGTCCAAAGCACCAGGCCTCAGAAGGGAGTTTCTGAAATTTGTTGCTCGTACCTTGAAGGAGTTGCAAAATCTAACTTTTATGGGAGACATTCCGAACTGCAAACATTCAGATAACCCTATCTTACGATTGTCTCCCCTTCCTGAGACATTGGACCAGTTCAAATCTCAGATTCGTAAGTTTCAACCCATAGTTTTCAAATATCTTGATTCCATGCCTCTTACACCTATGATACACCTGGACCTGAATCAGACATCGGATTCATTCCTTGATATAATTTGTACTGGAGTTCAAATTCCGAACTTTGGTCCTCCAAACAATTTTGTTGTTGAGGAAATCATTCCTGAGACAACTGGACTTGACTCTGATGAATCATATTTTTGTTTGGGCACCATTAGATAGTGAGGTTCAGAAGAAATTATATGTGATGATTCATCTAAATCGTGTGTCTCTAATTCTGAAGTAATCTAAAAAAACAAATCTATTGCCAATCAAGCCTAAATTTGACAAACCATCATCTGGACAAACTTCCAAGTCATCATCTTAATCTCGGAAGAAACCTTGGTTAAATAAGAAAGATGTTGTCAACCGTAAGATCGAAGTCAAAAATGCCCTTAAGAAAGAAATTAGGTCAAGGAAAGATTCCAGATTCACTGAGATATCTGAAAAGAAAGTATCTCGGACAGTTAGCCCAACCACTAGGAACCACAATACCTTTGTGCCTATTAAGATTCTTAACAGACAATCCAATCTTCCTAGTTCATCCGTTCAAAACAATTCTGTCAATCCTAATTCGAATAAGGTTTCTATTGAGAATCACTCTGTAAAAACTAACACTCCTCGGATAGTTTCATCTGTATTTATTGCTAAATATGATGGTACCATTTTCAAACCACAGCAATTTCCAAAATCAAATGTACCATCAAAAGCAACAAGCACAAAATGAGTTGTTAAGAACACTGTTGTTAAAAATCCTTAAAAGATTCAAAACAAAAATTTGAGTGGAAAGTAAAAAAGGCTGCAAATGCTTCTGTAACTTCTGTCAACACAGTGATTCCTACATCTCAAAAAACTGTTGGTCCGAGAAAAGGAGTGTATAAACATCCTTTGGTGGAATTTGATTTATGTATTAGTGAAAAGACACTGGCATTTTTCTTCTTTCCCAAAGTTTCTCGGAATAAACACACCGAGACACCAATTATTCCAAAGTCACAATCTAAGTCTAAAGTCTGTGCCAATGTCCCTAAACCTAACTTGGAGCCTAAAAACTCCAACACTCACTAATTTTGTAGGTACTCTGTGTTTTAGAACAAGATACAATATGGTATATTGATAGTGCTTGCTCCATGCACATGACGGGGCAAAAAAAACTTTGTGCATGATCTCAAACTTGCTCCAAACACTGGCTATGTGACGTATGGCAACAACTCCAATTCTCATATCCGAGGTTATTGCATCCTCACAAACAACAACTTCTCTTTCTCCAATGTAGCATATGTAGCTTACCTAAAGCACAACCTGATTAGTGTGGCTCAACTCGCTGACTCCAACCGAAGAGTTGAGTTTTCCAAAAATCATAGTTAAGTCATGACAGTAGATCAGAAAGAATGTCTAATCAAATCCAATAGCAAAAAAAACATGTATCCATTAGATATCAACATGATCATTGGCAAGCCTCAACTCTTTCTTCTCTCAAAGGCTATTCTTGACGTCAATTGGTTATAGCATCGAAGGCATGCTCATCTAAAATTTCGATATATGAATGATCTTGTTTCCACTGAAATGGCTAGAGGTCTACCACTCCTCAAGTTCAGAAATGATCATTTATGTAATGTATGTGAATGTGGGAAGCAATCCAAGAAAGGTCATCCTATTATTATTGAAAATTCAATTTCGGAACCATTAGAACTTGTGCATATTGATCTTTGTGGACCCTCCACCATTGAAAGTCTACATCACAAATAGTACATTCTTGTGATTTTTGATGACTACACAAGGTTTACCTGGGTCTTCTTCCTTAGGCTAAAATCAGAAACAGCCTCAGAACTCATTAATTTCATCGAAGGAATTGAAGTCCTTGTCAAACTTCGTGTAAGAAGAATTCGAAGTGACAATGGCTCGGATTTAACCAATGTCACCATTAAGAAATTCCTCTCTGACAAAGGAATCGACCATAATTTCTATACTCCTTACACTCCTCAACAAAACGGTGTGGTTGAAAGAAGAAACATACCTCTCGTTGAAGCTACTCGATCAATGCTCAACTTTGCAAATCTTCCACTTTATCTCTGGGCTGAAGCTGTGTCCACCGCTTGGTTCACTCAAAATTGAATCATCATTAATTGACGTCCCAAATGACACCGTATGAAGCTATGAATTGCCGCAAGCCAAATATCTCGTTCCTACATGCTTTCAGCTTCACGTGCTTTATCAAAAACAACCGTGATCAACAAACCAAGTTTCAAACCAAAGCCGATGAAGCAATCTTCTTGGCATATTCATCTAAATCCAAAGCCTACAAAGTTCTAAATCATCGAACTCGTGTTCTAGAAGAAAGCTTTGATGTCACTTTTGATGACAACTATGTTTAGAATTCTGGACCAACTCATGTCACAACCCACATCATAGAGTCCGATGCTCCATCTACAGGGTCTCCAAATTCCCAAATCATACATGAAGTTAACTTCGAAAGCTTGTTCAAACCTTTAGAAGCTGCTATTGATTCAGAATCTCGATCAAGACTATCCTCATCAACTACAACTCCAATCTCTCAAAATGTTTCTGTTCCAAAACCTACTTTTCCTCCGTTTGATTCCGAAATGTTTCAACCTTCTCATGTTGAGGGGGAGAATGGTCATCCTTCCCTATTCATCCTTCCCTCGACTCAAATGTGGATGGATTTCAAGATGCAACAGATCAATTCGTTGAATCTGATCCTACTCCGAACAACAACGAAGATGATGCTCATTTCTTTGACTTTCCACTTGAAGACGATGTAAACCTATCTAGTTCAAAAATTCAAGGGAGAATCATCCTCAAATTCAAACTATTCAGGTGGAGCAACACAACCCCATTGTTGATGTTGGATCATCCGTTACACAAGAGCTTCTGAGATTACACATTTGGATAAAGGATCATCCTCCAAATCAGGTCATCGAAAATCTCTACGCTGGTGTTCAAACTTGGTCTGCTACAAACATCCAAAACGAATGTCATTTTCAACATTTATCTCAATGGTTGAACCAAAATCCATCAAGGAAGCATTAGAACATGATGAATGGTGTACAACCATGCAATAAGAATTAAAAGAATTTGACAGAAATGAAGTATGGACTCTCGTCCCTCCTCCTCAGGATCATCCTATTGCTGCTACAAGATGGGTCTACTGAAAAAAGCTAGATGACACTGGAGTTATTATCAGAAACAAAGCAAGATTGGTGGATAAAGGATTCACTCAGATCGAAAGACTTGGTTATGATGAGACATTCGCTCATGTTGCTCGTCTTGAAGCCATCAAAATTTTTCTTGCTTATGCAACTCACAAAAGGCTTTAATGTTTAACAAATGGAGGTTAAAAGTGCTTTTCTTGATGGTGAACTAGATATCGAAGTGTATCTTCAACAGCCCCCCTGATTTTGTCAATCTTTCTTATCCGAAATATTGCTACAAACTCCAAAAAGTTCTTTATGGCCTTAAGCAAGCTCCATGCGCCTGGAATGAGACTCTCACCGATTTTATCAAGTGTTCCAATTTCCAAAGCGAAATTCTTGATCCTACTCTATTCCAAAGATAAAATGGAAAAAATCCCATGTTAGTCCAAATATATGCTGACGACATCATTTTTGGATTGAGAGATTCAATGATGGTTGATGATTTTGCAATGTTAATGGTTAGTCAATTCCAAATGAGCATGAATCGTGAATTAAGATTCTTCCTCGGACTCCAAGTCAAGTAAACCAATAGGGGAATATTTATTCACCAAGAAAAATACATTTCCAAGATTCTAAAAAAGTATTCAATGGACACATGTGCCTCTGCAAAAGTTGCCATGGGTTTCTGACACAAGATCTTCTCGAACGCATCAGGTGTTGTTGTCGATCCAAAGGAGTACAGGGGAATAAATATATTGCTACTCTACCTTATAGCAAGTTGTCCGGACATCATGTTCTTAACATGCATGTGTGGGTGATTTCAGGTCAATCCGAAGATGTCTCATCTTCTAGCCGTCAAGAAAATATTCTGATACCTCAAATGTACAAAGAGCCTCAACATTTGGTATTCAGAAAATAAAGGTTTCCTTCTTTAGGCATACTCCGATTCAAGCCATGGAGGTCTTCAACTTTATAGAAAAAGCACCTCAAGAGGTTGTCAAATTTTGGATAGAATATTGGTTAGCTAGTTATTTGAGAAACAGAATTGCATTGCACTCTCGACAGCCCAAGCGAAATACAATTTTGCTGCTAGTTTCACTTCACCAGTTCTTTGGATGAAATCTCAGCTTTTGAACTATGATTATCGTTTTCAAAAAATTCCAATCTATTGTGATTCTCAAAGTGTCATTGCAAATTCTCACAATCCAGTTCAACACTCCATGACGAAGCCCATCGACATCCGGTACCATTTCATTAAAGATCAAGTTTTAAAAGGGAACATCAAACTTATTTTTGTTCCATATCTACTAGGGCATTAGACGAAAACATATTTAATGGGTTTCTAAACAAGATGGGAATGATGATGATTGATCCAAAACTCTTCCAACAGGCTTGTGCTGTTTGATGGAAACATCATAAAGTGAAATAATTTCAAAGTCAAAATCTTTTCATCTCGGAATCATTTCCTCTCGGAAAATATAGGATCATTTTACGTGTCTTTTTGTCTCACTTCTTTTTCTAGTTTTAAGTTGTACATCTTACCTCGTCTCTTGAAGATTATTAACAATATAGTTACATTTGTGTTTGTGTACTGATCTCAACTCGTAATTTATCTTAATGAAGTGTTGTGAAGTTCACCTCGGAATTCAAGTCCAAAACGGTAATGTGCATTCACCTCTTACCTTTGCCTGAGCTCTGATCCTTCATGTATCGGAATCTTAATCTATTTAAAGTTGTCCTCTAAGATCTTCATGCATTTTACCTTTGATATTCAGTCTAAGATTGTGCCATCTTGAAATCTATATCTTGTACTAATGATGTGTTCATATTCTCTTCGAAGTATCTTATGACATCTTATCTCCGAACTTTCTTATTCCAAGAACCTCTTTTGCAAAAAGAAGTTCAAAGGTTTTCATTAATGTTTTTTAATTTCAAAATGTTTTTCAGAAGTGAAATAACGGTAATTTTTCGATGATTATCCTTAAGTCCTCAATAAACGTGCTTTTGCCTACATCTCTATAAAGTGCACATCATCTCAAACTGAAACAACGGTTTTCTCTTTTCACACGTATGGCCATCCCATCTTTCGCTCTTGCAATTTTTAAGCATGCTAATTTTCGAAAGACATTAAATGCAACCTATTGTTTGCACTTTATCAATCTTCTTCTCCAATATTCTCTCAGCAACTATTCTTCAAGCTCTCAAACATGAAACAATGGCTTCCACTTAAAACATCTGTGAAATATCAAAGCCTGCCACCAGGGCCGGTCCATAGGTTTTCTATGCCCCGGGCAAAAAAGCATAATGATGCCCTTATTGTAATAAAAATATAGAATTATAAAACTAAAAAGAACTATTTTCATTTATATATATAAGGTGATACTTCTATAATATACTCTACATACATGGGGACATAACAAAATAGGTTTAAAATACATAAATTTAAGGTACAATCATGATGGAAAAATCTAAAACTGAACAATTAAATGCGATTCAACAATTAACTTTGTGGTACATGATGAAATAAAAATACATTACATGTAAAGGTCCCAAAATTATACAAACAGGGAGCACGTTAGCACTTACAACAACTAAACACCAAAAAAAGGCTATAAACAAGTCAACTAAGAGATTTGAGAATAACACCAAAACTGAGAGAAGCGCCAATTATGACAATGAACTTTTAGGAAAATTACTTTGCTAAACCACTTACCGCAACGAACTTTGTAAAAACACAACTGACTATAAAATCAAGCAACCTAAGTTTACTGATTTTAAACTAAATTTGAATGAATCCAACTTCAAGTCTCGACATTAACACCTTCAATTAGTATGTTCAACCTATGTGATTATAAAGACACATAGAAATAACACTAAAATTGAGAGCAGCACCAATTATGACAATAAAGAGCACTAAAAATTCCACCCCAAACAAGCTGCCATAAACTGTCCAATAAACTTTTTAACAATCTAACCATAGTAACAAATTTAACAATTTTTTATTCTATTAAGAGAGAAATCAGCAAACACCATGTGTATATTCAAACAAAACTGACAAAAATTAATCTAATGAACATTTATTCGAGAGAAGTTGAGATAACGAGGCTTCAAAATTCCGGTGATATGAGACTAAAGAGACATCCTTGAGTGCTTAGATTTTCCGTATCTGAAATAGTCATCTATCGTTGCAAGTTGCAACTTATGAATTGTCTAAGATTAGTCCAACGTCTTGCCTCATGAAGCGTTAATGCGTGATTATAGGCGAAAACTGATGTGGAGTTGGAGTTGGGCAGATTAAGAAGGAAAATATGAGGATTAAATTTTTTAGGTTGAGAGTGAGGGAAGAAAGAGCACCGTGAGTTTTATAGAGATCAACGACTATGTCCGTAATTGTTTGAATATCGAAACACCTCGTCTTCTCCGGCATGCGTTGTTACTGAGGGGACCGAAGAGTCATGCCTTCCCAATACACTTCAATTTGCCGTCTAATGTTTAGGTATAGAACAAACGCGTGGTCGGCTGCCTTCTTTGACTACACTTGCTTTAGTTGCATTGGATCGACAAAATACCTTAAATAACATATACATATAAAAGGCCTATAAAATTTGATGCCCATGAAAGTTTGCTTCCCTGGGCCATGGCCCAGCTCGCCCTGGGCTTGGGCCGGCCCTGCCTGCCACAAAGAAGAAATCATCGAAGGGTTCAACCTCATCTTCATCCACTGAACCAGTCTGAAGTGAAATAACTCAACTATTTTCACTCGATCCTATGGATTACGATGTATCCATTCGAGTGATGATCGATTTCATCTCATATCACCCCATTGCCATTCCACTAACCATAACCCCAAACCCTCAAATCCCATTACGCATCCTTCGCACAACCTTTGAGAGAATCAAAATCTGAGATGGTGTTCTAGAGACTAAAATCACAGGAGATAGGATTATTCATGTAATCAAGTAGACCTTCCTCAAATCTATTGGCATTCTTGAAAACCCCAAGGGTTTTCAAGTTCAAGAACCCACGTCTGAAGAGTTTCAGACGTTTCTCAATAAAATTGGGTACAGTGGTGAGTTCTAGGCGAAGATATTCAAGAAATAGGTGGTTCTTGGACTTTGGAGCGTGTTGATGCATCTCATTCTTTGAGATTTGTCAGGGAAACATGGCGAAATGGACACAATTAGCAAGGATTAGTTGTATGTCGTCTACATCATTTACTCTGGATGGAACAATGCAGTCGATCTGACCGAAGTTCTATGGCAAGACTTTCGGAATTTTGCCATCAAGAGAAAGCCAAACGAAATTTCGATTCCGAGGTTATGGGCTCTCACACTTCAACAACTCTACAAGGAAAGAAAAGAGACAATTCCTATCAACACCGAACCAAAAGAGGTATTTCTTTCCTTCAAATCTATTAGAATATATAGGCTTATGAACAAGTCCTCTTTCAGACCTATTCGTAGGTTGCCACAACATATGTTAGCGGTTCTTCCATCCGATTCACTTTTTCTAAAAAATCATTTAGAGACTTTGACTATATTTGTCCCAACACAGTCTGCCCCAGTCTCGGAAGAACATCAGCCCTCGAATGTGAGCAAACCCACCTCCACTTGTGGTAAAAAGAAAAAGATGGCTAATAGACAAACTTCTCCTTCTAAAGCTCCAGAAAAAAAAAGACAACCAAAGTTAGTAGTTCCTCGAAAAAGGAATCACACATTTACATTCCATGTGACTTTGGACGATCGATAACCCCACCTGGCTACTCTTCCAAAGTACCCTTCAGAGTTTTAAAATCACGAGTACACACTCAAGGGGAGTCTCCACATAATCCACCCCCATCTTCCCAAAAAGATGGTGCAGATGTTAACAAAAGTTCCTTGCAATCCCCTGGAACAAAACCACATGTCTCTTCGTACATCCCTATATTTTCTACATAATCACAATCCGGGGCCCCTGCCTCAGATTCTAAGCTATCAGAAGTTGGAACTGTCCCTCGATTTTCTAGAGCACCAACTACTCTAATACTTGGTTCAACTAAAGGATGAGTAGGTTATGCTGAAGATAAATGGAATGAATTTGTTGATAGGGCACATACTAGACACCCAAAGTTGACACGAGCTCAAGTCGAATCTACTCTCATCTCCATTACCATTCACTGCTCCTACCGATGAAGAAACAAACAAAGAGTTTACCTCTTCGGATCCATCCCAGACCGCTACCATAGAAGAAGCTCGTGGCACTACAATCATCCCGGATGATTCTAGAAAGTCAACACATGATGATGTATTCCAAGTGCCCTCGGATGAAGAACACTCAACTGAGTTTATGTTTGATGATGATAGCGCTTCCGTTGGCGCTCTTCCACTCTTCTCCACTTTCAATTCTCTATAAAAGCCATCTTTTTCAAAGCCAGTTTATGAATTCGGCCTTTCGTCATCCTCCTCGGAACATGTAGACGAGGAAACCCAAATTGATGACAATATACAAGCAACTCAATGAGGTGAAACAGAAACAAATCCTCCTCAAGGAAATCAAGAAAAAACTAATCCCTCTCCTTACAAACCTCAAGGAAATAAAGGTGGTGGTGATGATAAGTCTGAGAGTTCCATCTCAGACGTTGGCTCATCGAATGAGAACATTGCTGATCCAATTGCTCTCCTAGACTCCGAGACAAAGTAGCAGCAACTGTCTCCAAGGTCGACTCCCTTGACAAAACTGTGGCGCAACTAGACTCCAAGTTTGATCAAAAAGTCTCAAGCCTCCACTCAAAGCTCGATGTCATTCTAAAATCTCTTTTAGAGATTAAACAAGCGGGGCCCTCGGAAGCTGAAAGAGAATATAAACTTGATCAGCTCATTTCTCTAAGATTCAAGCACACCCAGGAAGAAGTAGAACAGAAGTACAATGACAACCTGGATCACCATATCTCCACCACCACCATCATGCTGAAGATCCACGACGACATGATCAAAGTAACCAACGAGCTGATCCAACAAACTCATGTGCGTCATGAAAAACAGATCCAACGGTTGAAGAAGGACATAAAGAAGAAAGATAAAATCAACCTCATCATGCAACATGTCCTAATGGAGTTGCTAAGATCTTGTTGGAACATTGTTTACGTTCCGAACAACAAGTTTGATGAAATGCTCTCCATCTTCAGCACCTTGTTTGATCATTTGAAAGCTCAAGCCCTACTGTTAAAGCATATAATGCTCTATCTAAGAAAATAAATATGAGATTTCAGAGAGTATTCGATATATTATCTGAAGTCTACGCCAGTACTAGACTTTCCTCGGATGTTGGGCCTTCTGAAGCAAGAGGGGGAGAAGGATCTAGTCGTAGGGGTCGTACAATCAAATGGAAACCTGGCTCGGAGTTCACTCTCCGAGATGAATATGATGATGAAGACTTAGTCTATTTTATATCCATGAACCCACATGTTGAAGAAGAAGAAGAAGAAGAAGAAGAAGAAGAAGACAACCAAATCATGAACGCCATTATAGGACTTCAAGCTCCTCGGAAATACCTAGCAAAGGTTCTTTTGGAAGAAAAGAGAAGGATATGGTCTGCTGTCACTTGGCCATCATCCTTGGAAGAAGTACTTCAAAGAAGTCGTGAAATGGATAAAATCAAGACAAAGCTCACCATTGATGCATCCAGAGCTACATAGTCTATGAGGCCTCCTATCCCTTCTCCGAGAATCATCCCAATTGATGAAGGTTCTCCTACTTGGAAACCAGATGGTATTCAAGAAGAGCCCCTGATCACTCCTACTACAGAGTTTGTTATATTTCTAAAATGGTACAACAAGTCATCATTGACTTAAACAAACCTCCACAAGACAAAAGGAAGAAAGTTTCCTCGGAACTAAGCAACCCTCAAAGGACCTTCAGAAAGTCTGAAGGATTGTCTCAAGCTCAAATAGATCAAGCACTTAAAGAAAGAATTCGGATACAAGAATTGAAATATAATCCAAATCCGATGATGGGCATATCTCAACTCTTCTGAGAAGGGATCATTCATGATCAAGATAGTGTGCCCTTCATGTACTTCGATCTTCCCACACAAGACTCCGACCAGATCAGTCTTCCAATCTCTCCTTTCGAAAAATACTACATCAAGTTTGCTCCCCTTTATCCAAATGATGATCCTCAGACTATCATCAGAACTGAGCATGAGAGGTTGAATACATTCTATATCGTTAACGTACGTCCTCAGAAAGAATTGTGGTCTTGGAAGCAAATCAAAAAGATTGATGGGTTTGGAAATAAGGTTCAAAGCAAGTTCAACCTAAATTGTATGTTGTACAAATATCACATTTATCGGAACAAACAAGCCACCATCACTATCGCAGACACATATTTTCCATCTATCAACCCCAATGATATTCTCACAGTTGTAGCTCATTTCCAAAATCGTCAAACTGATCAACTGAGCGTCAAAGCCTATAGTGATGCAATTAACTTCTTAAAGGATTATGTAGCTGAATTCTACAGATCTAACATCGGTTTTGGACACTTGTTTGGAATAGAAAAAGTGTTGGCGAAAATTTTATGAATTGCCTGAAGCCCAAATCCCAGCAGAAGATCTGATTGAAGAACATGAACTTAGATACGTCTATTTGAGAAAGAAAACCAACAGGAAAGCATTTTCTGAGTCTTGGATAAGAATCCTGTTCCTTCAATTGCTCTGCAAAAGCTAATCGCCAATGTTGCCAAGAGTGATGCTCCTAAGCATGTGAAGAATAAATTTATCATTCATCTCAAATGGTATTTGGAAGTCCGAAGTTGGCTCTACAATGCTTACCTCTTCATATCTAAAGATGCCAACTAAGTTGATTGATTGCTAAGTTTACTTAGGGGAGATGTTAATACATGAAAAATAAACCTCTAGCAATCTGAAGCAATCAAGATCCGAAGTAAACCTGTGTCCGAGATGTGAAGTGTTCCGAAGCAAGATCGAATCTGAGATTAAGATATTCAGAAGTCAGAAGTCTATATAAGCATTTATTTCTTTTTGTCTTTTTATTAATGTAACAGTTCTTATGACTAAATCGTGTGAATCTTTTAAGTGTCAGATTGTCAAACATTTAGTTGTAACCAGTCCTTAGAATGTGTCAGCAGTTTGTACCAAGTTCCTCCTTTGCTATTTAAGGAGTGAATATTTCATGAATTATTCACCAAGAATAGAACTATCAATATTCTCTTCACATCAATCCAATATATCTTACAAGTTTAACTTCTTTCATTTACATTCTTCTTGTCTTAAATTGTCTTTGCATTGATTATACTCAATCATACTTCATTTATTACTTGAATACTTTGTTAATTATTTATCTTAAAGCCTTGACTGGTTTACCAGACTTGACTGAAACAACTTATTAAGAGAAGACGTTGATTTTAAAGATTAACTCATGGTTTGAGTTTTCAAAACTTGTCCTCGCGCATTGATTCTTGTTCTCACACTAATTACTGATGGGTTTTATGCATAAGAACAATCCTATGTGCTCATACAAACCCTAATGCTTGGATCTAGGTTTCTCTATTGTACATGCTTTGAATCCAAGACTTGTAAACCATAATCTAGCATACATAATTCGAAAATTAACTTAATACATCAGATCTAGATGTTTACCTCTTCAAAACTTGGCTTAGATCTTCTTCTCTTGAGCTTAGAGTCACAATTGTAACTCCTCTAGTGGATCACAAACACCTCAAGCAAGAAGGCAACGTTGAGAGAGGAGGGAGGATGCTAATTTTCGGCCCTAGGGTTTCCTTTGGAATCAAGTGGCCGAAAATTGGAGCCTTGGGGTCATATTTATAGTCCTAGCTGCTAGGGTTTCAGTCTAAATCCTAATGGATAACTTAGCCACCAAGCAGCCCAAGGAACGTTCTGGAATAAGGCCCTTGGACGAAAATATGATGACCCCTCATCATAATTTCGTTCCCCCTTAGTCCATTGGGTTTCCTTAGCCCAAAACTCAACCATCATACATTTGACAGTTTATGCTCATTTATTTAATTAATCTCTTTTAGTCACCAAATTAATTCCTAATTAATTTATGACCAATACTAAATAAATATAATATGATTTCTCCTTTAATATATTATTGTTGTAATATATTAATAAACCATAATATCCCCTCTCTCTCTCCTCAAATTACCTTGTCAAGTTGCTTCAATGAAGGCAACCCAAAAGGACCATGCACAACCGGGTCAAATATATATCAAATATAATTACGGACTTAAACACTAATCCAACAATTACATCACCAGTAAATTCAGGCGATGATTTAGCTTGAAGACAACATGATATGTTTCTTGGTCATTAAGCTTAATGATCCATTATCTTAGTGATAAGATATGTTTGGTATTGGGTATGTCTTTTATTTAAGGTAGTTATCATCAAATTATTGATACGTATGGATTTGAATCTAGAATATCTCATACCTACTATATTTGTTACACTAGGTATCAATGTAATTAATGCTTTGTGCATTCTCTCGATGCGAGGGATCTCTTTAATCAAAATTGTTTTTTGATTAACTTTATTCTTTATTCTTTGCATTATTTGGTATTAAGTATTCTTCTACGATCCTTCAATTATCCTTAAAAAGAATAGTTTGGGGAAATATTGGTCAAGTACTAGATTTGGTCTAATTACCAACTTATGTATAACATTTCAATTTTGACCGATCTAACAATCTAATCCAATTTAATTAGACAAAATTGCAAAATTGGTCCCTATGGTATGCAATTTTTTGGGGTTTTAGTCCAAACTATGACTTTTTTGGATTGGTGGTCCTTTTGAGATAGTTTGCTTGTGGTTTTGATCCTTCGGTAAACTGAAAAGACTAAATTGCCCTTATTATATTTATTTTCCATTTTTCTTTTTTTCCTTTAAGTATTTATATATAAAAAATAAAAATAGGGCCCCACATAGGCACATAATCTCTCTCTCTCTTTCTCTCTCTCTCTCTCTCTCTCAGATGAAGAAAAATCCTTTCTTTTTCTCTATAATCCTTTTCTTCTCCCTCTTCATCGCTGGTAAACCCGACCTGAAGAAAAATCCTTTCACATGGCCCGATGGCTTCTACCACTACAAAACCAATCGTGTCGTCGAACTTCATTTCCCTGGAATGGGTCTCTCCGGCGAACTCCCCGACAACACCCTCGACAATTTGACCCAACTCACCACTCTTAGTCTCCGTTACAGCGCCCTCTCCGTTCTACTCCCTACATACATCTTCTTACTACTTAACCTCCGTAATCTCTACCTCCAAGACAATTTGTTTCCAGGCCCGATTCCAGATTGATTTTCCTCTCTCGTGAATCTCGTTAGGGTTAGCTTCATGAACTAGATTGGGATTCCAGATTTAACCCCAATCTAGTTTCCAATTCCAATTCTAGATCTCGACAGGCAACACAATTCCAGGCCAAGACAACAACATACAATATAAATTAATGAGCTACCACGAAGATGAGTATCACCTCCAGAGGAAAGAAATAAATTATCTTGAGGTATTCCTTTCCCATCTCGTCGTCAGCTTCATTGATATTTCTTTCTGATTAAATGATAGAGTGAGTGGAGGAAGAGGGAATATCGATGGGTTGAGGAACACCATATTCAACATCGCAGCTTTCATTGCTCTGATGCTTCTTTGTTGTATGTGTTTGAGGACGAGAACGAGGAAGATGGTGGTGGAGATACTGAATTCGGTACTAAGGAGACAAGTGATGTGTGTTTGCTGATGAGGATGGGTAATGGTAGTGGAGGAAGAAGAAGGTGGTTTTGGTTGGAAATTAGGTTTCTTTCGTGTACATGGGGGAAGTTGGAAATGATCTTGAATTAAGGAATGGAAGATTTTCAGGAGAAGAGAAGAGTTGTTTGCAGATTTTGATTT
This sequence comes from Lactuca serriola, assembly GCF_051521515.1. Classification (NCBI taxonomy): domain Eukaryota; kingdom Viridiplantae; phylum Streptophyta; class Magnoliopsida; order Asterales; family Asteraceae; genus Lactuca; species Lactuca serriola. The sequence continues at coordinate 8,928,859 of NC_136410.1, forward strand.
GAGTATGAGCAAATAGATGAATCAATGTATGTGTATGTTTGTGCGAGATCGACCTTGTGGTCTGAGTTTTTAGAACTAATGTTATGTTTGAAGTTGAATGATCAGCAATGGTGAAGAAGACATAGGGTTTGTTTTTTTGCAGATGAGGTCACAAACCAGGAGAGAGATGTGGGCCCAAATTAATTATTTATTTTCTTTTTCATTTAAATTAAATAGAAAAAACATTAAAAAATATATTAGAATGGCATTATAGTCATTTCAATTTTACGAGGGACCAAATTTACGTACAAACATGGCTAAAAGGACCACGAAGCCAAAAAAGTCAACGTTTGGACTAAAATCCTAAAAAAAATGCATACCACAGGGACCATTTTTGCAGTTTTGTCATTTAATTATATACTTTACCCCGCAACTGATAAATAAAATGTTTTAATTTTCATGTTTAATTTATAAGTTTATAAATCAACTAATTTTGTTTAATATTAACTTTAAAAAGAGGTAATTATATATATATATATATATATATATATATATATATATATATATATATATATATATATATATATATATATAAATTAAAAAACATATTGGACTTTTTAACTTATAAATGAATCAACACGAATTCAATCCCATTGACTTAAAACGGTGTGAGAAAAAAAAACGGATCAACCCGATGTCAACTTATTTATTAAAAAGGTTGAAATGAATTGAACCCTTTCAAGTAGTTTAATAATAAATGAGTTGAACTCAAACCAACAATGTCAAAATCGACCGACGGATTTTTGCCGCAAATTTAAAAAGAAAATTTGTAAATCATCTTTTATGAGACACCATTGACAAACGTGGTATGTTGTTAAACCATAACGAGATAGGTTTACTTGAATTACCGAAGAACGTTTGGTTGCCGATACTAACTTTTTAGCTACAAGCCTAAACTTATGTCATGCGATAATTTTTCTCTGTTAATAACCAAATACACATAAGAACAACGAAAATATCATAAGAAATAAAAATAACATATACTTTATTGTAAAATGAAGATATACTACCATTAAAAAAAGCATAACGGTTAACCACTATATAAACCATATTATAATTGACCTAGTTAATTATTAGTGTGATCGAGAGATTCGAATACATTAAATGGAGACATTTTGTGGTTCTTTCTCCGCTTTTGATTTGAGCCGGAAGGTTAAACAGAGTAATCAACTTTATTTGGTTTTAATTTATTGACAAAACTTAAAAAAATGGTCCCTGTGGTTTTCAAAAATATCAACTTTAGTCCTTAAGTTCAAAAAACCTTACAGATGGTCCTTGTGGTTTCAAAACTTTTAACAAATGGTCCTTTTCGCTAACACCGTTAACATTTAACCATTAAGTCAGGGGCATTTCAGTCATTTTACCACCACAGGGACCATTTATGAAGTTTGCCTTAATTTTAAATATATATATATATATATATATATATATATATATATATATATATATATAATTATTTAATATTAAAGGGCCCCACCCTCTCTCTCTCTCTCTCTCTCTCTCTCGTATCAAGACCTTGAAGTTGGTGCTATGAAGATTCCACTCTTCTTCTTCTGATAGAATCGGTGGGTATTCTTTCTCCTCCTTTATCTTCTGGCAAATGGATTCCACTTGATTCTTCGATATTTCATGATGTTTTATTTCATCTTACTTTATACTTGTGTGTATTACCTCCTTGAATTGGTGGTCTAGGGTTTGGTTTTTATGTTGATTTACTGCTTTTAGTGGTTTGATTTAGTCTATTGTTGATGTCAGTTGCGTTTGGGAGTGTAGATTCTAAATCGGAGTTTGGTTAGTCCGAACCTGAACTGAGTTTGCTTGGATTTGAGGTCGATTGTACGTTTCGAAGCTTAGAATCAGAACGGAAGTTCGTTTAGTTGAAAGATGAAACTGATTTTGATTGAATTTCGACTTGGAGTCACAAAATCAGAGTTCCAAAGAATATTGTAGGCAGTCTTTGAGACGTTAAAGTCGAGATTGGAGTTCATTTGATCGAAATTAGAGAATTTCACTTCAATTTGATTCTATTTCACGGAATCGGCTTTCCAAAATGTAGAATTAGGTAGCGTTTAGCAGGTTAGAATCAGATTTAATATCGATTTAGCTCAAAATAAGCTGATCTACTATCTGAAAATGAACCTAATCGATTCAGCAACCCATCTCCCGTTAAGACTTCAATTTTTGGTTCTCCTATCCTTGTTCTTTCTTGGTTTCATTTGGGTATTCAAGATTTCAATCGTCGGGGCTTAAGAAACCGAACTTCATTCTCACGGGAAGCAACCATACATCTTACTCCTCCTTACTATGGCGTCATCGGAGATTTCATATCTGAATATGAACCTAATCAACCATTTCAAGCTCTGAAGTCCTTTCATTAGTCTCGTCCCTTAATTGTTGTAAGAGAAGCCTAACAACCACAAGAAGTTCCCCTTTCATTAGTCTCGCCTCTTTTTACAGTTAAGAAGCTATCGGAGATAGCTAGTTTGCCTGTGAGAGGTTCATCTCTTGCTGCTGGTTACAATCTTTACAGGTATGTAAACCCCCCTTTAACTGTAAAAGGTGCAGGTGGTGGCGGAAGCAAAGTCAAGATGATAAAGAAACTCATACGTATTTGGGGTTATGTTTGATTTTGATGTGGTGCAAGTTTTTCGGAGAGAGAGAGAGAGGGAGAGAGAGAGAGAGAGAGAGAGAGAGAGAGAGAGAGACCTTTTCTATATTAAATAATAGTTTTTTTTTTTTTAAATAAGGGCAAAACTTCAAAAATGGTCCTTGTAACAGTGAAAAGACATAAATGTCTTTCACTTAACGGTCAAAATCTAACGGAGTCAGCGAAAATGACCATTTGTTAAAAGTTTTGAAACCACAGGGACCATCTGTGAGGTTTTTTGAACTTAGGGACTAAACTTGATATTTTTGAAAACCACAGGGACCATTTTTGAAGTTTTGTCTAATTTATTTTAAGCGAATCATACATTAATTACAATTAAACTAAATAAAAAATAAGTAACAATTTTTCCATTTTCCAATGTCTTTGGCTCCCTCGGACCCTATTGCCATCGTTATATCTTGTACAACTTAAATGTTAAATCCCTAGCTATGCATTTTAGATGTCGGCCAAATTTATGAAAGTCAAAGCACGGAATATTTGTTCAAAGATTGTGGGAGTAAAGTGAAATAAAATCTTGTGGACATTAGTTTGAGAGATTCTGGTATGAAATGAAATGCCCCACTTGGTTTGTTTTATCAGACAAAAGGTCGTATTCCAAGACTAAGGATTTTTATGTTTTTAAATCTTTCGAACCGCCCCTTAACCTAATCAAATAGGCCTGAATTCGTCCACTCTATATACAAACAAAATATCGGTTATGATGCTGTTAGATGCTTTGGATTATGAATCGGTTATTATATATATAAATCTAACTGTTAGAGAGTCATGGTGACGACTTTTTTTTTTATTTGTTTTTGTCCACTCACTGTGTGTTTCTTTTCTTCTTGCAAGAATACTAGCAAGAACAATGATTGGACTTAAAATTGCTATACCAAACTCCTTGATACAAGTTGATATATATTTTTCTTAACAAACTTGATATCATTATTTTTTTTTCTTCCATAATCAGTAGCGAATCTAGAATAAAATATCACGTGGTTTCCAAATTAAGTGAAGCCGATAAAAAAAATCAATAACACTTATGAGGAGCCGGGTTGGGTCGGGTTGTATACGATTTAATGAAATATAACTGAAAAAAACCGATCAGCCACCACTAATTAAATTTTTTTTTTAAACTGACTGAAATATAATTGAAAAAACTGAACGATTTATTGAAAAATTAGTTGATTATTAGTGCATTAATATCTTATTGTTTGATAAAAACTATATCTTATATTTAACCTTATATATTTAACAGCACAAATGCACTATATAACTTATTTTTTGCCCCTTTTAAAATGGTTTTTTAAGATATTTTTTAGAAAAATAAATTCAAGGTAGGTCCTTTATTTTTTCTAAGATAGTTTCTAATTTTTATGGTATATATATTATAAATGAAATTCAAATTTTAGGTAGGTCCTAGGACCTACCTTGTTATATGTTAATTACGCCCCTGTCCATAATACACAAAATTTATGTAAATATTAATCGGTCCTTTTACTTATTCATAAAATTAGCTCGATAGGGTGTCACGGTGGTATCTATTGATCTGATGGTTGTTGCAGGTTCGAGAGCTAATCACAAAGTTTAAAGGGGTGTCAAGCTTGGATCATGTGGCATTATCGCAATGAGAGTGCATTCGATAACAAGAGTAGAAGTTCTTAAAACCTGGCCACTGACATCAAAATAATAACATTCAACTGGTTAAAAACGAGAACTAAAGGTGGTTCTAGTATCGATTGGTTAAATCCGTGTATTGATATTAAAGTGTATCTTGAATGTTTTGTAACTTCTAACATCTTACTAGCATTTTTATATATATTTGTCTGTTGTTAAGAAAAACTTATTCATAAAATTAAACATTAAACATAGTTAAAAGTATGTTAATCATATATTTTTTTCATAAAAAATAATATCCTTATCAATGTAGTCTTTTGTTGTGATCCCAAACAACACATCTTAAGCCCTTTAGGCTAGGTCTATCTACTTATTCATAAAAAGTAAAAACAATGATCTTGTACGAAGTGTTGCTATCAAAAATCTACTAATTTTTTTATCTTACAAATTCATTTTTTATTTCCATCTAGATAATATAATAATCATTTAATATATTTTATTATTTTACATAAAAAAATATTTTTATGTTATTGTAATGTAAATTGACACTAAAAAGTAGCATCGTGGTGGTTTAATTTTAAATTCTGTTAGGGTGTGGCTAATTGTCTCCCTTTCACATCCCAGATAGTTAGATTTACATTTGAAATTGAAGTCAATAACCCATGTATTGTTGTTTTGAATCAGCTTTCTCTCATTTTTCCTCTTGACTTTTGGTTTTACATGTTTAAGTTATTTTTAAATTTCAGATTTTTGTGAAGGTCATTATGGCCGTATCGTAAATTTTAACATTTAAATGAGACCATTCTATTCTCACTATTAAAAAATATTTATTGTTGGTAGTTTAGAAGTAGGTTTCTAGTTAAACAATATTAAGTGTTGTTCTTTCTTGAAATCGAGTGTCATAAGCATAGTTGATTTATATATATTTTATTTTTTTATTATTATCTTTTTGGAAACGGCGAAATATTATTAAAAAAAAAAAAAAAACAAAACAAAACAGAGTCACTACCCAACAGGCAGAGGGAAGGGCAAAGAAGGAAATTACAAAATACTAAAAGGAACACCAATTGGACCTTAATAAAATGTATGTGTGTTATTTAAGGGTACAAGTGACACATAAATGCATGTCATTAAATGTAACTTCTCAAATTTTAGAGTAAAATCTTCAAATTTTAAAACCAAAAAAACATCCCATGCATCCACCAATAGTAATCATTCCATAAGTTTAATAACAAAATCAAAGTAATAAAGTCATAAGTGCAACATCTCAAAAATATAAATGTCGATGTTGTGTGATCATGTCAGATTTTTCTCCTTGCTATCAGAAGTACATGAAGCATTTAAAATTTAATTTGTAAGTACAAAGCTTAGTGAGTTCCTAAAAATACAAAATACTATACAATTAACGGACCTAGCCAACAATTATGTTTCATCCATACGGCCCCAACCGGACATCCATTCATTTGGGCCCATCCCCTTAAATATATAAACATACCTATCCCAACAAGTATACAAACAAACAAACAAGAGGCTTAAAGACAATGAGCATAAGCTGACACCCAATGTCCTATAGTATAATGAGAAGACTCACGTTAATCGAAAGTTGGATATCAATACTCTAAGACACAGAACCAACTACACGAACCACCTATAACAATTAGAGGTCACACCTCAGTCTAGCACCTAAAACCTCCTAGTTTAACCAAAATTCAAATTGGTCAAAAGTCAATGGTCAACCCTACTGACTACAACATCTCCTCCAACCGTTTGGCCACACCTTAGTGACTAAAAGACAAAACAGACATGTGACCTTTCGTCCACCGCGCCGTGGTCAGCTGCTGTCTGCGTTAGGTTTTGTCTGACAGAACAATTTTCTCATTAAGCTCTTAATATGTTAATTCTAATTCTTATACTTTCCAAAAAGCTTTCATACGCCCTCAAGGTCCATAAAATCAAAAAATTATGGGCATGTATATCCTATTTATGTCTTATACTAACCTACGTTAAAATGGTAAAAATATAGTCATAACCCCATGCATGGCATCAAATGGGGGGGGGGGGGGGTAGACTTTAGATCCAAACCATAAACCTCTTCTGGAACACCAAGGGGCCATAAAGATCCAAGAATGCCACATTGGTGGACTGAATGATGATGGTAGATTCAGGAGCATGAGGACCTTTATTGACATTAGCATTGGGAGAAAACTCGTAGAAGGGATTTGACATGGTGAAAGCTTTAACAGAGATGATGACTTAGGGTCTTTTTGAGAAAGATATTGACTGCTAGAATTGCTTGTAAAAGTGACTGATACTGCCGAATTTATATACATTTTTAGGCAATATTTTAATACATTTGAATTAATATTTTGGTTAATTGCAAATATATGTGATACTTATTGAATTAAATTGTATTTTGCAGCCAATAAAGACACTCTTGAAGAATATGGACTAGAAATGACTAGGATTGGAGCTTTAGATGTCAGAGAAGTGCATAAAATGTATCTTTGAAGGAGAAATTGCTTGAAGGTTAAGAAATTGAAGAACAAATCATCACATCGGTTTGATCTACTTTAGTCATGTCGATTTATTTTGAACTTGTGTTTTTACTTTCAGCCATGAGTAGCTAAACTCATTTCCTTTCGCTTAGCTAGATGAAAGCTTGAATCTATGGCTTAGTTTATTAATTTATGAATTTTATAAGCTGGTTTTGTGCATGTGTTTAATTATAATTACCTAGCATCTTAAAGTTTGTGACTTTGTTGCTTAAATTCAAGTTAAGTGTAACTTAGTGACCATTAAATTACATGAACTTGATTACCTAGTGATTTAGGGACCATTAAATTGCTAGTGCTAGGATTGACCACATCTTAGATAAGTAATAAAAGTAACAAAATTAGTGGTGTTGGAGAACACAATTGTGACCATAATTGTGTTTGCTTGGAAAAATCTTACATAGCCCATCTATAATTAATAACTAATTTTGTGTTTGCTTGTGTATGACCATTCATGGTAGTTCATGAATTGGTGAAGATATTAGTAAATTTGGACTTAAATTACTAATTACATAATAATTGGTAACTAACTTTGATAATCCATAATTAGTAACTAACCATAGACAAGACGTGTATTCGAACTAAACGAAAGTGTTTTTAGAATATTATATAAAACTGTTAGTTAAGTGCTTATGTTTTTTTAACTTGAATAATCAGATAAAACCATTTTTAACTTTTGCTTGTTTTTAGATTAATCTGTTGGTAGCTAGGTTTGTAAATTAAGTTCGTTCCCTGAGTTCGATACCCGACTGTTTATGTTATATTATTTGCGAGTAGGTCCACCGCCTTAGTCGCAATAGTTAGTTAGATAGTTGGTAAAACTAATATGCGTAATATTACAATTATCAAAGTTTTTGATGCCGTTTCCGGGGAACGGCTATTTAGTTATTAGTTTAATTACTTTAGGTTAATCGATCCTTTTTGTGAGGTAAAACCCGCAAAAAGTTAATTTTCAACCAAATTTAGGTTTTATGTTTTTATTGTTCTCACGAAGTGAGATTCACCTCTCACGACACGAGTTTAGTAGTTTTTACTTTTTATTTATCTTGTTGTAGTTCGTTATTTTTTGTATTTTCCAAATCTTGATGCTTTTGACGCTTTTCTTAAGGTAGTGGAACATGAATTAGCACGAGATGATGAGGGATATGACTTAGATGAAGATTTAAGGGATCTGAAAAGATGGATGGATGAGATCCTTCCCAACGAACAGGAACAAGTTGAGCTAGAGATAGAAGAGGAGGAATTTCATTCAGAAAGAAATTTGGAGGAGCTTGAAAGTTTGCTAGCAGAATTCTCAAACGTAGAACAAAAACAACTAGACTTTGAAGAACAACATCATGATATGATCATTACCACAACGCGAGCTCCTGATAGTTCGGTTTGTGTTTCAATGCATTGGGTGGCAATTCCATCTTAGAAGAAGGTTCTGAAGAACGATTCTATTCTAACAAGCGACCAACCGGTCCCCACAATTTTTTATTTTTTGGGACTAAATAGATGCTCACTTGTTTGGCCAAAAATAAAAACGAGAAGTCAAACTTTACAAGTTGGTTTGAAAAGAGTGTTTAATAAAACGGATGAACTAATAACGAGCGGAGTGACAGTTTATTAAGTTAGGAGTCAGCTCAAGCCTTGCATAAAAAGAAATGCTTATCAGGAGGCAGCCCGATGTTTGTAGAATTTATATCCTTTTTATTTTTAGTTATTTTTATTTTCTTAGTTATTTTGGTGTGTTTTATTTTATTTTGTTAGTTTTTATTTTTATTTGGTATGTTTTAAAACTTGTAACCGAATTGTGTGATGGTTGTTTTCTACTTTCCACCAAATGTTTGTTTTGTTGGAGATTTATTAGAATATTGAGAAAGAAAAATGAGAGAATAGAGAAAGTGAGAGAAGTCGTGTGTTTTAGAGTTACGAGTCGAAGCCCATAATTTTTAATTAGTGTGGGGTGAATTTTGTGTGAGAAAAGATTAGAGAAAGAGATGGTTCCAGAAACATAAGAGTTTTGAGAAGAATCTTAATTCGTTAAGAAGGTCAATTGCACATCACTTGAATGGAAGAACTTTTGCAAATAAAATTTGCAACGTGTACCTGAAATCTGGTAGTTTATACGGCATAATAAGTTTTGCAGCGTGTACCTGAAATCTATCTAGAAGAGCTTATGCAGTCATTACACTTAGACTAATAACTCTAACCAATAATGGTTGAAGTTAAGCTCTCTTTCTTAAGCATGTAGGAATTGAGCGAAAAAGTGAGATATTTGAAAAAAAAAAAAGAGAGAGAGAAATTACAAAAAAAAAAGTTGTAAGAGTTTTGGAGCTATCAAAAGTATGAAGATAAAGAGATCAAAATTCTGAAGAATCAAAAAGTTAAAGATGCCAAAAATTAAACAAAAAGGTGGTGACTTCAAAGAAATCAAAGAGCAAATGTCAAAGAAGAGATGAATTCAAAGAGCTACATTGTGGTATCAAAGTTGTAATTTTTTCTAGATTATGTATGCTTAGGTAGCTTAACAAAAAATACATTGACGTTAAGAAAGATTTTCGAGGATGGATTCGGATGGTTGTAGAAATGAGTGTCGTATAAACTAAGGTGTGAAGGTTCATAAGGATTGTGAGTATTTAGGATTGGGAAGTTTCTAGGAACCTTAGACACAAACATGCACATTGATGTCTTGGTATAATGGCTGAGTTCAAAATAGATTGTCTTATGTGATATTGGTAATTAAAGTTTAACTTAAAATTGATTAGTTTTGCTTGGCGGCAACCAAAAGATAAGTGTGAGATATTTTGATATTGCCATATTTATACACATTTTTAGGAAGTTTTTAATACATTTAAATTAATAGTATGGTTAATTGTAGAGATATGTGATACTTATTGAATTAAATTGTATTTTGCAGCCAATAAAGAGACTTTTGAAGAATATGGACCAGAAATGACAATGATTGGAACTTTGAAGGAGTGAGGCTTAAAAGAAGAAAGTTCCAGCAAAAAACCAAGATCACGACGTGACAAATCAAGGCCACGACGTGAAGAGGGTATTCTAGAATATTACTACGCGGGAAGTCGAAATCCTTTTCTGATACGAATAACTATCAAGATCACGACGTGAGACCCCTATTTCACGTTGCGAGCCACGTCTTTTGCAAATCGATATAAAATTCTTTTCATTATCGATTGGAGGAGCTTTAGGAAGAAGAGAAAGTCTGAGATATTCGATTTTAGAGGTCTGAGAAGTGCACAAAACGTATCTTTGAAGGAGAAATTGCTTGAACATTAAGAAATTGAAGAACAAATCATCACATCCGTTTGATTTACTTTAGTCATTGATGAGAATTGTTATCGAGATTACGAAAGCAGTTAAGATTGAATTAATGAAAAGTAAGAACACAAAGAGTAAATATTAATCAGATCTTATATTTATGAAGACTGATTACAAAACTTTTAAGTAGAAAGAATTCTCGAGAGAAAAGTTCTTTTTCTACTTCTATCCTCGGTCCCTATTTATAGGACACCTGAGTGTACAAAAAATATACTAAGTCTAATACAATACGCTTCACATAAAACTGACTTAGTAGAATAACTAAAAATGCGAAACAAAACAAACAAACAATTCGACTTTTACAATTTAACCTCTACAATCTCCCCCTTTGTAAACAGTTGAAGTTATTCAGTCCATAAGCCTTTGAATAGCTGAGTGAATTGTCTTTCGCACTTCTCCATACCAGGAAATCACCTTCTTTAGCTCCTTCTTGTCTCCTTCATTATTGTTCTTGCAGTTGTTCATACGAACAATAAAATGTGTATATTGCGAAGAAGTATATCTTTTAACCTCTGAGACCTTAAACAAAAATTTCTTGGGCTTTCCCTTCGTATCTCTTCCCGAAAACACCATGCCGAAAGGTTTCATACATATTTCCCCAACAACATACTTTGATAATGCTGACTGGGTCAAGGTTTCTTCCCAAGGGACGTTCACTTCCCTTCCCAAAGTAGTTGCCAATTCTTCATCAGTTAGAGCCAAACAATCGAAGTAATTTTCGATATACATCTTGACATGTGCGAACCCGATTCTAAACACTTCAGTCTCAGATCCTTTGAGGTTATTCTCTTCCATATGTTTCAAAATGAGAGCCACTTGAATCAAATCATTGCAATTCATCAGAGGGAAGTCAGCTATTGTGAAGTCATACTGCTTGTTATCAGCTCGAATAACAAAGTAACGAAAATTCTGAAGCATGTCTTCAAACATCGTATCCTTCTTGATAGTCAACACCTTTTTGATCTTCATTAAAGACCATACTTCATCTGGATTTTTCCCCAATACAGCATGAAATCTGATTTTCATGTGTATGTAGTTATCAGGATTATCAAACTTCTCGCTAATCTTGTATTGAGCTGTAATGAAGAGTATTTCGTTAATCGGAAAATCAAACTGACAATTGTCTGAATTCGCAATATCATAACTTCTCTTTGGCTTCTTCTCGAATTTATACATCTCCCTTCCCACAACTTTTGAATCTATAGTTTCATAAGAGTACAGCTTCGCAGGATCTCCTTTGTTCATTGTAGGAGGATCACTTGCCCTTTTCCTCATAATGCTTTGAACTTGTTTCATTCTTTCCAACTCAGCCTCTGCTTCAGCTTTCTTCTCCTCTTTTGATTTTTCGTACAAAATTCCTTTTCCTTTTCCCACACTATCAATTTGAGGTTTCGTACTCGAACTTCCTTCTTTTGCCCCAATCGATATTCCTTTGGCAATTGGTCTTGTGGTTATTATTGTTGAGGAAATTGGCATCGTAAGTATTGGAAGAGTAGATTTGAACTGAGTAGATATTACTTTCCCCACGGTCTTCGCATCATCCTCTTTACTTAAATTTTTCTCTCCCCTTGCACCCCTGTGAAAGCAGGTGGGGCACTCTTTGGTAGTAAAGAGGTGAAGTTCGCAATCGGAGCCAGTGCCTTCTGAATTGCTTGTTCCAAAGTATTTACTTTGAGAGTCAAGAATTCAGGAGTAAGAATAGACGAAGATGAAGATTGCGAAATCAATGCCTTCAGCTCAGTCACCATTTGAATCAACTGATCAAACTTCACCATATCTTCTTTATGATTCGCAGCAATGATAGGAGCAGCAATAGCTTTGTTGATGTCTGAGACAACTCCATCAACCCTCTTCTGAACTTCAATATGTTGAGAATGAATATATTGAAGCTCCTTCGCAAGTTCGGTCTTTAACTCTTCAAGCTTGAAGTTTACATCCTCCCGAACCTTCTTTACATCCTGCACAAACAGAACATGGCGTTCTTTTGCTACAGATTGTAAATCTTTAACGACTCCATTGAATGAACTTCCTTGAGCTGTAATGCGAAGCTCATTGTTTTTGTCTGTCTGATCAACCTTATCTAATATTCGCTTCTCAGCAGCCTTGAGCATAACATCAACCTCGATTGCTGAGATAGATGACATTCTGCCAGAATCAGCTTGTGACTGAATAATGGCATTCAACATATGATTCAGAATTTTGAACTGCTTTCCTGTCATAAGCATATGATCAGGTATTTCCTCCTCCTCTGAATCAAAGTGAATATCTTCAAATACTCCTCCAAAAGCTCCTCCTTCGGTTTCATTATCATACATGGGTTGCGAAGGTTGAGGAGTTTCAGGTGATTGTGAGGGAAATAGGGTTGTAAATGGGTTTTGTAGAGGATGATCAAAAATGGATGAGGTTGTGGATAGTGTAGTAGTTGGAAATGATACAGGTTGTAAAGAAATGGGTAATGTGACTGGTAGGCTAATTGGCAAAGTGGTTTCAACGCTTGTGATAGGTGCCCCCGTATCAGATACGTTGACAACCGTATCGAAAATAGGTACCTCCTCAGAAATTGATTTGGTAGTGACTATTTCAAGTGGTTGTGAGGAAATTTGCGAAACTTGAGTATTTGACACAGGTGGAAGAGAAACGATTACCGGTGTAGAAACTGGTGGAGTGTCTGGAACCACCTCTTCATCAGAAGACTCATTGTAAATTATCAGCTTTCGCTTTTTCAATAATGTTTGTTGCATTTGTTTCGCAACATCTTGAGCGCGTTGCCTCTTAGACCCTGGAGAGACAGGAGCTGGATATTGCGAACTGTCACCCCCTTACTGCTCACTTCGGTCTTGCGAATCTTTTTCAATACCCCTAATTTTGAGGGTATTGTTTCCTTCTTCGATTTGAATGAGGTTTCCTCTATCTGAACCTCTTCTTCTTGATCCTGTTTTGAAGATTGAGCATTTTCATCCTTCTGGATGGCCTTGTTCTTCTTTGGGGTTTTGGCAGCAACTTCTAACAAAATTCCAGTCTCCACAGCTGGATCGAAAGTCTTCATGTAGCATATCAACACCTTGTGAGTGGATGATACTTTGCGAAGCATCGCATCCGGAATGCGAGCAACATGAGTAAAAATATTTTCATCATCCTCCACCTCCTTAGGAAATTGATATAACGAAAATTCAGCCACCTCAGCACCCTCTGGAACTTGAATGCCCTCTTTGTTATACACCTTTTCCAGAATGAGGCTCCAATACCTTGCGCATGAGATACCTTTCTCAGAATTAGTGTTTTCCATACTTTTTACGAACTCCTTCCACAACTGAGTTCCGTAATCTACACTAATATCGTAATACAAACCCATCACCATCGCGTAGACTTCCATACGACCCCTATCAAGTCCTACGGTTCTTCCTGTCAAACATCTGAGGAAAATTCCAAATAGAAAATTCCACAGACAAGGTAATCCCGACTTTCTAAAATCACTAATCTTCTCTAGAGCTGGCTGGTGACCCATCTCATTGAACATGAAGATTATTTGAGAATTGAGAGGTTTAAAGAAAGGAGGGTTGTTGGGAATGTTCAAGAACTCGATGAACATTTTCTTGGTGAGTTTGACCCTTTTGTTGTTCAACAAATTGAAGGTAATGACATCCGTGGCATAGTTGTAAGAAGCCGATGATGCAGCCAATGACAACCAAGTCATCGGAACTGAGAAGGAATTGAACATTGCAGTTGAGAAAGGAGATCTTTTCAAGGCAACGATCAACATCTTCAATCCTTCTGGGTATGATGAGACATTGGGATCAACCAGATAGTTGCTGCTTTGGATCTTCATGAGTGATTGTGAGAGAACTTCATCAGTGTTTAATTGAGTGCCAGCCATTGTTAGGGTTTGAAAGAGATGAAGTTGAAGAAGTTTGAAGCTTTTTAGGATTGTGAGAGTTTTGTTCGTGTAACCGTACACAATGATCTTGATCCCCCTTTTATAGGTTACCCAAATCGATTTGAAATTAAAGCGGGATACATTTAATGTTATCCGATGTGGCACCTTGAAAATCGGATCATGACTGTAAAAGATAAAGATGCTTCAAAAAGTAACTGTCACATCTCCTAGAAAACCGGACAGAATACCAACCATCTTGAGTACACAGCCTGTCAATTTTCCCGTTATAGAATTTGAACAGTTAAAACCCTTCGCATGGAGGCAAGGCTCTTTCACTTTTGGGATGTAAAGTGAAGTCATATGCCAGATTTGTGAAATCATCAGCCTGAGTTGGTATTACTCAGAACCTCATGGATTTCGTGTGTGCATTGTTCCAAAGAAATAAGATGAGAAACAATTAAATTTTTCTTTTGGAATTTTGTGATGTCAAAAATTCAATTTGACACGAATGCAGTTGAACCCCAGGCAAAGGTTGCTTCGTTAATCATCAAGAGAGATGATCAACAGCTTGTGTAGTGTCCCGTGAATTACAATCGAATACTTTTTGATAAGTATCGAAGGGCTTCTTTTAAAAGATATTTTTGGGTTGGTTTCAAATTTCATTACATATCAACCTTAACATAAGGTGAGAAATTGTAAATGAAATTACTTGTATGACCAATGTAGTCAGTGACAAGTTGGCTTTTGAAAATATTTATCATGACTAGGATTTGCGAATAAAACTCACACAGAAATCATATTCATAAAAAAAATTGTACTGGATCTTGTTGGGTAACAAACATCGTGGGTTGCGAATGTTTGATCAAGACCACACATGCGAATTGAATATGATTTGGAGTTTCGAAATTTTGGTACTGAAACAAAAGTTTCGTTAAAATCTGGAACTATGTTCCCCGTCAATTCCTAAAGGTTTATGATGTTTGGGTTTCACTTCCATCACGGACTCATGATGTCAGATCATAAACACAAAATTTTTGTATATCTAAGTCTCTATGGGTTTGATCAGAGACCTCTCGGACATACGTCTTTGTGTGAAGAAATTTTGAGATGAAAAAGATTGGTTATAAGAGCGAATGTACATCTGTTATATGTGGACCAAACAGAAAACTCTTAACTCATATGAGAAGAGTAAGGTAGCTCTTTTGACTTATGCGAATACAAGCCTTTCGAGAAAAAAATTTCATGTGATAATTTCATTAAGGCTTTCTTTTCTCACACATAGAGTCATATGAGGCTTGAGTCAACATGCTGTAGCATGCTTCTAGGGACATCCTAACTAGTTCAAATTAAAAAAAAAATTGATACCTTCCCATAGAAACATATAAGCATGACCTCTTCGCATTAAGCCCTGGACTAAACTCAAAACACACTAAAGAATATTTTTGTGATTTTAAATTTTTCAAAATTAAAAACATAACAAAATAAAATCTTTTTGGATTTTTGAATTTTCAAAAACAATAATGAATAAACATAAAATCTTTTTGGATTTTTGATTTTTCGAAAACAAAAATGAATAAACATAAAATCTTTTTGGATTTTTGTTTTTTCAAAAATAAAACTACAAAATGAATTGTAAACCTAACCTTAGTTGTTATGAGCGCAAATGCGAAGAAATGTGGATGTGAAGTCATGCGAAGCCTCTGGATGAACAGTAACATCTGAACAATTCTGACTCATAACTGCTGAATGAAACTTTCATGCTTGATATTTTAGAATTGAATTCGCATCAATCATCCCCAAACCTGCTAAAATTCTTACAAATGATTTTTCATCAAGAGGTTTAGTAAAAATATCAGCAAGTTCTTCAGTTGTTTTAACAAAATGAATTTCAATATTCTCATCTTCCACATGATCTTTGATAAAATGATATCGAAGAGCAATGTGTTTTGTCTTTGAATGTTGTACTGGATTATGACAAATGCGAATTGCACTTTGCGAATCACAATACAAGGGAATCTTTTTCATGTTTATTGCATAGTCACGAAGTTGACTCTGAATCCAAATAATTTGCAAAGTGCAAGCAGCAGCAGCAATGTATTTAGCCTCAGTAGTTGATATAGGCACACAAGTTTGCTTCTTTGATTGCCAACTTACCAACTTCCCATCCAATAGTTGACATCCACCACTCGTACTTTCCTATCTAAAGTACATCCTCCTAGATCAGAATCTGAAAAAGCTTGAATGAAAAATCCCATTTTCGAAGGATACCAAAGTCCTAACGAAACTGTTCCCTTAAGATAGCGAAAAATATTTTTCACTACAGTCAAATGAGGTTCTCTGGGATTAGCTTGATATCTAGCACAATTACATGCCGAAAACATAATATCAGGTCTACTTGCAGTTAAGTACAATAAAGACCCTATCATGCTTTGATAAAGTGTTAAGTCAACAGCAGGAGCATCTAACGAAGGAGTTAATCTCGTTCCCACTGCCATTGGTACTCTCAATTTCGTGTTGTTAGTCATTCCAAAATTTTCAAGCAAGTTCTTCGTGTATTTTTCTTGATTGATTAAAATTCCATCCCTGTTCTGTCTTATGTTCAATCCAAGAAAATTATTAATTTTTTCCATCATACTCATTTCAAATTGACTCTTCATTAGATTTTCAAATTCAATTGACAATGTTGGGTCAGTTGAGCCAAAAATAATATCATCAACATAAATTTGAACAAGCATTAGATGATTCCCAACTTTCTTGAGAAATAATGTGGGGTCTACTGATCCTTGTTTAAATTTAGATTGTTTCAAGAAGTTTGTAATTGTTGCGTACCAGGCTCTTGGTGCTTGTTTTAATCCATACACTTCCTTGTCTAGTATGTAAACATGATCAAGATGTTCATCATTTATAAATCCTGGTGGTTGTTCAACATAGACTGTTTCTTCAAGTTCTCCATTTAAAAATGCACACTTAACATCCATTTGAAAAACATCAAAGTCTTTGTGAGCTGCATAAGCTAAAAATATGCGAACTGCTTCGAGTCTTGCAACAGGAGCAAATGTTTCTTCATAGTCAATTCCTTCTTGTTGCGAATAACCTTTAACAACTAGTCTGGCTTTATTTCGAATAATATTGCCATCTTTGTCGGTTTTATTTTTAAAAATCCATTTTAATCCAACAATTGAAACATCAGAAGGTTTAGGAAATAATCTCCAAACCTTGTTTCGTTCAAATTCAGCCAGTTCAGATTGCATAGCAACAACCCAATCTGAGTGTTCCATAGCATCCTTTAATGTCTTAGGCTCTATTTTCGAAATAAAGACATTAAACATACACAGTTCTTGGTTCGCATTCAGTACCTCATTTTTCGCACGAATTTGAGCTCTTTTCAACACACCATCTTGTGGATTTCCAATTACCTGTTCTTTTGGATGATTTGTTGTCCATTTCTCAAGTGGTGGATAATCAGGATTAAATTCCAATGGTGCATCTTCATATATATCTTCATTTTCAGATCCTGCAACAGAAAAATTATCATTTAGTTCATGAAACTCATCATTTTCATCAAGATTAATTGTCTCTGTTTCATCATGCTCCCCCTAAACATGATGTTCATCTTGATGCTCCCCCTCAAAATGATGATCCTGTTGAATTTGCGAATGCCCCCCCTCAACATGATGATTCAAATTTTCATTCTTCCCCTCGAAAGTTTGCGTTCTGAGTTCATTGTTAATCGTATGCTCCCCCTCCATATGAACTTCATGCACACTTTCACATGATTCTGAACTTGTAGTGATTGTTGAATCATCAGTATGTTTTGAGGATTCTGATGATTGATTATCAGGAGCATTGTTTTCCATATCAATTGCCCTGTCAGGAATTCCAAAAATTAAGTCATAATCAAAATCATTTATTTCAAAATTATCAATTTGTGTATCTGAATCAACAAGAATTGATTTATTTTCAAATTTACTATTCGTTTGTTTAAGATAGTAATCATCAAAAGTTAAATTGAAAGTTTCTTCAACTTTTCTTGTTCACTTGTTTTGCACCCTGTATGCTACTGGATTTTGCGAATATCCTAAGAATATGCCTTCGTCAGTTTTAGCTTGGAACTTTGTCAAATTATCTTTGAGATTCATTATGAAGCACCTACAACCAAAAGCATGGAAAAATTTGACATTAGGTTTTCGATTGTTGATGATTTCATATGGAGTGATATTGAATCTGCGATGAATAAATGATATATTCTGAGTAAAGTATGCAGTTGAAACTGCTTCAGCCCAAAGATATGGAGGTAGATTCGCATATGTTAACATGGTTCTTGCTGCTTCGCATAGAGATCGATTTCTTCTTTCAACAACACCATTTTGTTGTGGAGTATATGGTGAGGAGAAATTATGCGAAATTCCTTTGCTTATGAGAAATGAATCAAGAGTTTGGTTTTTAAACTCAGAACCATTATCACTTTTAATTTTTCGAACATTCTTTTTAAGGCTAATCTCAATCAATTTGATAAAATCAATCATCGTCTGAGCAACTTCAGATTTTAACCTGAGAAAAAATACCCATGTGAATCTAGAAAAATCATCAACAGTAACTAAAATGTACCGCTTTTTATTGATGGTAGCAACAGTCGACGGTCCACATAAGTCAATGTGAAGAAGTTCCAATGGTTCTACGATTTTCGAATCTATCACAATTGGATGACCTTTTCTATGTTGTTTTCCTTGTTTGCAAGCTGCACACAGAGAATCATTGTCAAATTTTATTACAGGTAAACCTCGAACTAAATCTTCAGTGATAAGTTTGTTAATATTGCAAAAGTTTAAGTGTGACAATCTTCTATGCCAAAGCCAGCTAACATCATTAGATGTCTTTGATAGTAAACACACATCAGGTTTCCCCACGATTGGTTTGATGTCCAGTGTAAACATATCACCATATCTTTTGGATTTGAGAAGTACTTCATTTGTCTTCGCATTTGAAATGATACTTCCTTCTTCATTAAATACAACATGGTTTCCAGTACCCACAACAAGTTGTGACACACTAATCAAGTTATGTTGAAGTCCTTCAACATAAGCAACCCTGTTAACAGTGAATTGTCCATTTGTGACTTTCCCATGTCCTTTCACTTGACACTTGTGATTATTTCCAAATTTGACTACTCCCGCATTTTCCAAGCTTCGATAATCTCGCAAGTTTTCCTTCCTTCCAGTCATGTGACGAGAGCAACCACTATCAATATACAATTTCGTATCATATTGCTCGTCACATATCACCTGCATTTATTGGAAAATTTTATGAACCCAAGACTTATTGGGTCCTCCATTAGTATTTTTGAACAAATGCTTTGAATTCAAAAACCATGTTTTCACTTTGTCTGTGACACTATCAATTATATCAACATCATCAGATCGAGATATTGAAATATAGTTGTTCAACAGTTTTGGATTTTCATTGAGTTTCATCTCATTTTTCACAACATTCGTAACTTTGATAACTGGTTTCCATTTTTGTACTGGAACTTGCGAATTATAAGATAATGAACTACCGGTGGAAGAGTTATTTTCGAACTTATCAAATGCATTTTTTATTTGTTGCTCTGAAAACTTCCCACTTTGATATTGTCTTCCTTTCCCTTCAAGCCAACAATTGATCATACCTACCTCAGATTTTCCTTTTGTATATGAACCTTTGGTCGGTTTTGAGACTGATGGATTTGGAAAATTTGGTTGTTTAGGAGAAAACTTCATTTTTGTTTGTGTTGTGACATTCAAAGATGATGAATCATTCGTTAATTTGCCAACTTTTTGAAACTTTTGATTTTTCACAAATTTTTGTGAATTCTCAAATTTTCGATTGTTGTCATATTTGCGAACAAGTTTATCATTATTTTTCATTGGAATCTTGTCAACAGAATATATTGGTTTATGAAAACTTGTATCCTTTTGTTGATTTATGCTTTGAAATTTTGACAATTTTGACTTTGAAATTTGTTCTTTTTCAACTTTTGATTTATCATTGGACATAACTTGCCAAAAAATTGCTTTTCTTGCTTTTCTTTTTGACACATTATTTTCTATTGAATAATTTCCAACCATCAATTTAAATTCATGAGAATTTAATTTTACTTCAACCTTTGGTTTTTCAACTTTTTCAAAAACTTTGTTTGCTTTTTCACCTTTAACTACCCATTTTAGTGATGATTTTTGTTTTTGAAACACATAAGGATTTTGAGTTAAATTGTTTTCTTCTGTGTTTTGATTTGCGAAAAAACCTTCAGTAGTTGACCTTTGATTATCTTTTTCAATCATTTTGTTGAATTCAGGATGAATTTTCTCAGCATTCCCAGTAGTGACAAAAACTTGATTTGGAAAAATGGTTTTATCAGTGCATACAAAATTTGGATATACCACAGTGTTGGTTTCCAAATAATGTGCGCCTTTGTCATTTAAAATTTTGTCAAATTCTTTTGTATTTTCAAACACTTGATCAACCACAACTCGTGGAGGTATTTCATGTGAATCCTTCACATCTTCTTTGTTTTCATCAGTGTCATCAGATTTCCAGCTTTCAACTTCCACATTATCAAAATTACAATTTGCGAAGTAGAGGGTTTTTCAATGTCATCTTTGACCATTGAATCAACTATAATTTCCTTACCTGTGATCTTAGATGTGATATTAATGATTGACAATTGAGAACAATCAACCTCTTCTTCCTCTTCTATCTCACTGATTTCACTCACATTATCTGAATTGTCATAAATATCAGCATAATTGAATTGAGAATCAAGATTTGAGGTTTCAGTTTTCTTTAAGATTTTTACTTGTTCATTCTTTGTCAAACTTTCATTGACAATACTAACCAACTCATCAGCATTCAAAAATTCATCAATTTTGACAATACCATATGCAAATATATCATCAGGTATTTTGTCAAATTGAGCAATTGTGTTTTCGCAATCATAAGACACAGCATCAACTTTTTCACGATCATATTCAAGAAAAGGTAAAAGTTTCCTATGTTGTTCTTTGCTAATATCAGAAGAATGATGTAAAGCAGTTAATTTTGCATACAATAGCTTAGCAGAATTACAGTATATATTTCTTTATGCTAGCAACAACCTAACTTCATTTTCAAGATTGTCTCTATCACAATTTACATTTTTGATTTGCAATTCAAGTTTGTCTACTCTGCTACGTTTTATTTCTAACTCTCTTCGTGTCTCAACTAGTTGCATATTTAAATTTTGAGCTTCAGTACTAGCAAACACAATAACAGAATCAAAATAAGCAACAGTATCATCAAACGAAGTAATTTCAGTATCATAAGCAGATAAAGGAATATTGAAAGATTCAAGAATAGCACGTACCTTGGTGGTCATTGGTGATTTGTCTGTGGATTTGGATACAAATCACCTTTTTGAAACAGTCTCTTCGCAATCTTCTTCAAAACTTGCAAACATTGCTCCATGAGTGGGATGCCTCATTTCTTCGTCATCAGATCCTGAAGACCATATCTGATATGTTCCACTTTCTTCCTCATCAGACTCACCCTTCGCAACAAGTGACATTCCTTTTGTCTTCGCACGCAACTCTTCAATCTTTTCTGAATAGTAAGCTTCATCTTTCACTTTGTTCTTTTTCTCCTCTTTCTTTCGCAACATGCAATCAGTTGCGAAGTGATTCGCACCATTGCAGTAGTGGCAGTAAATTCCAGAATCACCTTTCAATTTCTTCGCATCTTTAGCATCTTTTTGCTTTTCATCAACTTTTTCCATTTTCTTCCTCTCATCTCCTCCAGCATTTGCGACTCCATTCTTCGCAACATTTGCCTTTCCTTTTGGATTAAAAGACTTTTTGAAAAACTTCTTAACTCTGTTGTTAGAGTAGAATGCCACAGCTTCATCATCTGAGTTCACTAAGAAGCATTCATTGTCTGAACCATCTACTTCATTAAATTCGACTTCTGATACCTTTGAAACAAGAGCCAAAGGTCCTCCTATACTTTGTTTTGATTCTTCATACATTTCTAAAACTTCACTTTCATGTGTTTTCAGCTGATTGTAGAGATCATTCAAGTGAGTTGTATCAAAACTCTATTGATTCTTAGTCATCATACTCACACTTCGCCATTCCTTGCGAAGACCCATGAAGAAAGTTAAATTGAACTCCATGAGAGACCTAGTGATTCCATACCTATTGCAGCGAAACACAAGCTCATTCAGACGATCATAGTAATTTTCAAGAGTTTCAGCATCCTTTTGTCTGAATTCCTTCAGTTCAACTAGACATTGCTTCACAGAGTTGATCTTCGTCTTTTCGCTACCTTGATACTTCTCTTTTAGAGTGTTCCAGATCCCCTTGGCTGTTTTACAACTACGGATGTAATTGTAAACCACAGGAGGTAGAGCACCTCTTAGTTCCCTCATGCACCTCTTTTCATTATTCTTCAAACGTTTTTGCTGTTCAGCAACTTCAACAGATGTAGTAGATGGTCCAATTGGTTGAACATTAGCAGGAGCTTGCACTGTTCCATCGATACAATTCCAAAGTTCTTCATCAATTCCATTTAAGTAATCCTCCATTCTATCAGCCCACTGATCATAATATTCAGGAATTAACATCGGAATTTTGGTTGAGGAACCAAGCAAGTGAGAGAAGGAAGTCATTGTATTCATGTTAAAGTTCGCCATTGATGAACATAGAAATTTTCAGAAAGCTATAAAAACTTGATGAATTTGAGAATTGATCAACTGAATTGATCACAAATCGCTAATCGATCACTCGACTAAACAATTCAAAGACAGAAGCAATTCAAATCTGAAGATCAAATGTAATTTTCAAAATCAAATTGCACGGAAAATTTTGAGTCAAGTTGTTACTCAAAAAGCAAATGATTCTAACACAAAAATCAGATCTATGCAGTTTGAATCCTGCTCTGATACCAATTGATGAGAATTATTATCGAGATTATGAAAGCAGTTAAGATTGAATCAATGAAAAGTAAGAACACAAAGAGTAAATATTAATTAGATCTTATATTGATGAAGACTGATTACAAAACTTTTAAGCAGAAAGAATTCTCGAGAGAAAAGTTCTTTTTCTACTTCTATTCTCAGTCCCTATTTATAGGACACCTGAGTGTACAAAAAATATACTAAGTCTAATACAATACGCTTCGCATAAAACTGACTTAGTAAAATAACTAAAAATGTGAAACAAAACAAACAAACAATTCGACTTTTATAATTCAACCTCTACAGTCATGTCGATTTATTTTGAACTTGTGTCTTTTGCTTTCAGTTATGAGTAGCTAAACTCATTTACTTTCGCTTAGCTAGATGAAACCTTGAATCTATAGCTTAGTTTATTAATTTATGGATTTTATAAGTTGATTTTTTGCATGTTTTTGATTATCATTACCTAACATCTTAAAGTTTGTGAGTTTGTTGCTTAAATTCAAGTTAAGTGTAGCTTAGTGACGATTAAATTACATGAACCTGATTACCTAGTGATTTAGTGACCATTAAATTGCTAGAGTGTCCCCCGATTCATATCAGTGAAAAAGAGATAGAGTGCACGCCACGTCATCACGCCTTGCACTTGCCCTTGGGCTCCGAAGCACCTGAAACAAATTCACAAACGGTAAGCTGAAAACCTTACTGAGTTCCCTAGAGCATACCACACACAATCAAATACTCATAACCAGTTAGCAATTAATCTACAAACACATCATATAAGTTATGCATTCATAAAACCTGACGGAATGCCATGGGCTACCCCACATGGTCTTACATCTAATGTCATGGGCTACCCCATATGGTCTCTACCTAGGGATGCCATGGGCTACACCACATGATCTTACACCCAATGCCTCAGGCTCCCCCGAGGTCATCCATGCAGAATACACAATCACATAGCATATCAACACACATGATGACTAACAAATATACCATAATCACATAATGGGTCGGCCTTGGTACCTTAGACCCATAGGTATGGTGAGAAGACTCACCTCTGTCTGCTGAAATAAAAAAGTTGCTCTCCTAACAGTCTAAAACCTCCCGTGCTGAATAATAACAATAAATTAATGTCAGGACCTTACTTAGTCAAAAGAAGCCCAAACTCCAACCCTTCATGAGGCCCAATTATCCCTTCCTTGCTAATGGGCCCAAAGTCTAAGTTCAATATCATTAATGGCTCTCTTGGCCCATTAAAGCCTAATCGATATAAACCCAAGGCCCAACAGATGAAATGGCCCACAATTTACAGAATACAATTCAAGTCCAATAACCAAGTGAGGCCCAATAGCCCAAAAGGCTAACACAGGTCCAAGCTTGTCTGCGATACGTACGCTCAGCATACCACCCTAGTACGCGCAGCATACTGGGGCTCAGAGACTTACGTACGGCGTACACAGATCTATGCCCGATGTACTAACAGATTAAGCACTTTTTCCATTAAGTGCTTAATGCTCGATTCTTTCACGTCCAAAAGTCAGATCTAGGTCTATTAAGACGACCCAAGGCATAAAGTTGGCAAATTTATGCCTTTTAATGTCTCAAATGGTCCCACACCCTCATAAAGACCATTTTGAAGCTCTTAACCCATGCATGAGGTCAAAAATCTCACCAAGACTCCATTTTTATGTGGGAAAAGGACTAAGGGGCCTCAGATCTATCATCTCCTTCCTCTGGAGTTGCTTAACTCACAAGAAAAGGGTCCAAGATCAACTAAAAGGACAAGACTAGAAACCCTAGTTAGATCTAGTCATTAAAATGAAAAGGTATAACCTTTATACCTCCAGAAGCTCCTCAAGGTCAACAATAATCAGATTCTTGAGGCCAAGTGACACTCCAAGCTTCCTTGGTAACTTCCTCTTCTTGGATGAACACTAAAAGAACCACCAATGCACTCTTAAAGCTCAAGCTACACTCACAAATGATATTAGAGTTTTCAGGGACGTTTGAAGGTGAAGGAGGTTGTTAAAGGTGAGGTACAAATGAGTTAAGGATGTTTATATAGGCCTCAAGTCCGATTTTTAGGGTTTGAACATGCTGGCACGTACGCCCAGCGTACGTGATGCTCCTCTGCATTCCTCTTCACCAAGTACGCTAAGTGTACTCTTAAGTACGCCCAGCGTACTTAAGGGTCTTTTATGCCAATAACAAGATACTTCAAGGGCTAAGGTCATACCTGCTTTTGGGTGTTACACCACTAAGGCCCAAAAATGGGTGTATTCCTCTGTACGCTAAGCATACAGGCTGTCTAGCTTGTACGTTGTGCGTACTGGCTTGTACGCCCAGTGTACTACCCTGTTAAGCCATAAATTCAAAAGTGTTAAATCCTTTAAGACCTTAAGCCTTAATTAAAAATCCGAGTCCACTAAAATGTTTTAACTCATAAATTCGATTACTTGGTGGTTTGTAACCCACCAAATCGACCCAAACTTGGAATGTAGCAACTAAATTCCATGGAAATGACTAGAACTCATGCATGGTCACAAAAGGACCTTAAAGATCGAAACATTATTGCTAATGGGACTCATATAGCACTAAGGATGGCAACCCTAAGCCTAGATATGAATTTCATCAATAAAAATCCATTTTTGGGACCTAAAAAGGTCCAAAACTCCATTAATAACATAAATCTAAGCATTCATGAGGCACGTTGGAGTCTTTTTACCTCAAATGAGTGCCAAATGGTGATGTTATCTCGGATCCTTGAGCTCAAGATACTCAAGTTATTCCTCTTCAACTTGTTCTTTCCCCTTTCAAGCTTCTAAACACCACAATGAACTTCATAAAGCCAAAAGCACACAAAAATGAAAGATGAGAGGCTATCTAGGGTTTCTGAGGTTGAGAGGTTGGTAAGGAGGCTAGGGTTTTAGTCATAATATTGTATTTATATGGCTTAAACACTAAAACTTAGGATTTTTAGTCTGCTTGCATACGCACCTCCGCCCCTGCATCTAGTGCTGCACTACGCCCCACGTACGTAAAACTTACGCCCAACGTACATCTTTGGGTAGCCCAATCCTTTCGGCCCACTTGCTAAAGTCCACTGAATAATCCATTACTTATTCCATAGCCCAAAAATATAAATTACAATATTTGAATACAAATATTACCTCAATTGATGGATGTTACAACTTAGAAAGAATTCAAAAGGAAGCGATCGATGATTCGAGCATTCACTGGTTGGAGCCTTTGGTATCTTTCGAACTGAACAATACCACTGACTCTTAGCTTGACTCCCCACTCACTCCGAAAGCCTTCCTATTCCGATGCTTCGCTCATATTGAGAAAGCTCCACTTTCAGACTACGATGTTAACAAGATGCTTTTCTCTTTTTATATCAAGCATGGACAACCTCTGTTCAAGACATGGAGCCTAAAGAAGATTATTGTTGTGATAGTTTATGATCCTTTTCCAACTGAACACTTCACAAACGTCAAATTTAAGGGATTCCGAGGAGCAAGTCGCAATGAAGATGACTTCACACTTGCTGATCTACCATGCATGAATCCGAATTATTGGATTTCCTTGTTTCTGATTTTCTTGAAAGATGAACAAAAGTATGAGCCAATCGTTGCTCATCTGAAAATAATTCTAATTTGATACATTCATGAAGTTGCAAAAATGGATGTGGAAATAGCTTCCGTGTTAAAGAAAAGGCAAGTTGTGAAACCTGAAGAAGAACCGAAGGACTTCCAAAAGATGAAGCATGGTAAGATTAAGAAAGAAAATTGGAGCGTGGTGTATCAAAGAAAAGATGGTGAAAAGTGGTATTTTGTGATCAGAAATACCCTTTTTATTAGAAAAACATTTATACTCCACTGTTGCAATGAACAACATCATGGGATTAACTGTAGTGTGCAAAGCAAATAATGATGCGGATTTGAAATTCTTCAATGACATGATCAAGTGGTATCTTGTGATCAGAAATACCCTTCTGAATTTGATGACCAAGTTGTTCAAGGTTTAGAAGAAACAACAATGAAGAATCTTGTTTCTTTATTTGACACAAATGAGGAGATTTTTGGGTTATAAAAGTGTTGTGTCAAAATGTATGGTACTAGAATAGTCTTATTCTAATGGGTTGGGCCTGTCCATCTGTGTTTATTCTTTGCTAGGGTAAGACTATTTAATGTGCATACATGTATCCTTCTAGGGTTAACGCTGTATTGCCCTACCAAGATCTTACAGAGTAGTTCATGTTGAACTCTTCTAGAGCTTTGTTAATCTAAGCATTCGACACTATTTTGATATTCGTTCTTGCTTTTATTTCTCGTTATTGTCTATAGAATCAAATGATCTTGTTTATTTTTTCTACATACACGTCTCAACAAAATGGGAAGGCAAATCATACCATTCATAGTGTTAACAATATTCTTTGTACCTCCCTTATTTAAGCCTATCTCCCTCCTTACTTCTAGGTTGAAGCTCTTCAATTGATAGTTCACACCTTCAATCTCCTTCCCATCATTACTCTCATGTATCGTACTCCTTTTAAAATTCTTTTTGGTTTCTTGTGCACCTACTCATATTTATGTGATTTTTGGTGTCTTTGATATCCTAACATTGTCTCCACTTCGCTCACAAACTTGTTCCTCGTTCGACTTTGTGTCTACCTTGGTTCTTCCCCTGATCATCATAGATATTGATGCCTTGATCTCATCACTTAAAATTCATCATCTCTTTCCATGTTATCTTTGATGAAACTCACTATCCCTATACTGACTTTCATTCTACCACCTCCTCTACCTATGAGTCCTTTATTCCTGATGATCTACCAAGACTCCTATCATAACACCTAATGATCCTATCGATTCTGCTTAGCCATTAGACTGTGTTGATGACACATCTTTCCCATCCCCATCTACCTCATGTCCTTCTAACTACCCTTCCATTTCGGGATCTTTTGATCCTTCTTTGGATCCATCTTATTCTCCTCCCAACCCTTCGACGGTGCATCCCATGGTTACTCGATCTTGTACGAGCTCCTTCTAACCTAAACATATCTTCAACTTATTAGTAACATCTGATAGGTCTCTTATTCATTGCTATACTACTCAAGCCATCTCTAACCCAAATTGGCATGCTGCAATGGACTCTAAGATGTCTGCTCTTCTCTCAAACAACACTTACGAGCTTGTTGCTAAACCAGATACAGTAACCATTGTTGGATGTCGCTAGCTCTACTGACACAAGTTTGATAGTTGTGTTAATCTCGATAGGTATAAAAGCCATCTAGTTGCTCAAGGTTTCTCACAACAGCCAGGTCTTGATTTTGATGACACATTCAACCCTGTTGTCAAAAGTTGTGCCATTTGTACCATTCTTAGTATCTCTGTCTCCAGAAACTGACTTATTCATCAACTTGATGTCAAAATATCTTCCTTCATGGCGATCTAGTTTAAACCTTATATATGCATCAACCTTCGGGATATGTCAACCCTAATTTTCCCAATCATCGTTTTCACCGTTGCAAAGCATTATACGGTCTTAAGCAAGCCCCTAGAGCCTGGTACCAACGATTTGTTCACTATATTTCATGTTTTGGTTGTTGCACTAGTAAATCAGACAGTTATCTCTTTACATTCCATCGTGGATATGACACCGTCCACCATCTCCTCTATGTGGATGATATTATTCTTACTACTTCGTCTACTACTGCCATTTCCAGAGTCATCTTTAGTCTTTCTTATATGTTTCCTATTTCTAAATTTTGATCCTGATCCTTCTTATTTGGTATTGCTGCTTCTCGCGATGTTTCTGGTCTCTCTCTTGCTCAATCTGGGTTCACTCAAGAAATTCTTTCCCGTATTGACATGGTCACATGTAAATCCAAGTCTTGTTGGTGCCTTCCAATATCTAACTTTCACTCATCCTGATATTGTATATGCAATTTAGCAGATCTGTCTATTTATGCATGATACTCGTGTTCCTCACATCCTTGCGCTTAAGTGCATTCTTCGCTACCTTAAAGGAACACTGACATACAATCTCTCCATTCGACCGTGCTTTGTTGATCGTCTGGTTTCTTACTTTGATATTGATTGGGCTCGCTATCCTACTACACGTCAGTCCACGTCTGGGTTTTGCATTTATCTCGGTGATAATCTTGTCTCATGGTCTTCCAAACGATAACATGTTGTCTATCGTTCTAGTGTCGAAGCCGAGTATCAGAGTTAGTTAATGTGGTTACTGAAACTGCTTGGTTTTAGAATCTTTTCCTTGAGTTATTATGCCCGCTATCTCATTGACTTTTGTCTTTTGTGACAATGTTAGTATCTTTCATATAGCCCTGTTCAGCACTAAGAACCAAGCATGTTCAAATTGATTTACATTTTGTTAAGAAGCATGTTACGATTGGACATGTGTGTGTTCTTCTTGTTCCATCTCTTTATATATATATATATATATATATATATATATATATATATATATATATATATATATATATATATATCAAGGTTGTAAAAAAAACCCTCGATGTTAGCTAGTCGGTGGACTGGGGTTAAGATTAATTAAACGGCTAGGCGGGGATAAATCGGGAACCATTAATTGCTAACTCGTTAAATTTTAAAATGTTAAATATAACTAATATCATAACAAAGTTCGTAAATACAACTAATATATTAATAAAATAGGTTAATATGATTAATACAACATTAATCATTCCTCAAATGGTTTCTATTGAGTAGAATTTCTTCAAAATGTTAAAATTTAATCGTTTTCTACTATTTCAGTCATTTTGTATGCGGTGATTAATTGTTAGACGTCCTCTAATCGGTCGGGTAGCGTCTAGGGATTAATCGGAGATTAATCGGGATTTTTACAACACTGATATATATATATATATATATATATATATATATATATATATATATATATATATATATATATATATATATATATATATATATATATATATATATATATATATATATTTACAAATGGCCCACCTGCACAATTGTTCCTTGATTTCAAACATAGTTTGAACAATTAGCAACCTCCCACTCAAAGTACTAGGGTGCGTTAAAATCATATGCTTGTTAGACTGTTATATTTCGTGATGTATGGTGTAGGGGGTCTTATAACTTGCAACGATCAACCAAAACACACAACTTTAATGAAGTTAAAAACGCCGTCGAAACCTGTTGATCCTAACAAAGTCAACATTGTCCTTAGAAGTCAACTATCCCCTTGTAGAGTTGTTAATTATAGGTTCAATATTTGTTTGTGTGTTTTAAAAAAATAAAAGGCCAAGAACGTACGGTATATAGTGACCAATTATGTGTTTGAAAAACATTTGCTTATCCTAGCAAAGTTATTAACTTAATTTTAAATTGGTTAAAGAGACTTGACACCATAATTGACCCATAAAAAGTGTACTCATTGTTTTGCTAAAGTTGAAATAAAGTTATTTTAGTTTTTTAAGAATTCTTAATTAGTTAATTAGGGTTGTCCTCTCTCTCTCTCTCTCTCTCTCTCTCTCTCTCTCTCTCTCTCTCTCTCTCTCTCTCTCTCTCTCTCTCTCTCTCTCTCTCTATATATATATATATATATATATATATATATATATATATATATATATATATATATATATATATATATATATGTTGCTAATATTCTCGTGTAATGGTGAATATAAAAAATGACACTAAATAAACTAAAATAGAATTTCCTTAAATAATTTTTTTTTCACAGTTTTAATAAATGGGAAGCAATACGACCTTTTTTCTTGGTTGGTCCATAGTGGTTAAGTAAAAGGGTAAAAGGGAACAAACCGAGGCATATAAGATGATTACAATTGATCCCATAATCTATCACGAAAACAAAATTTGACATTTAACTTTTAATAGCATAATTCATGTTTTGTGACCACCATACGACATCATATATCGTTCAATTATTTTTCCTTTCAAATTCCAACAAATTATTCCTGTTGTTTTGCCAAGAAGTAATGACTTTGAAGGATAACGAATTATCATTTAATAGTTTACATATTTTCGTTATTTTCTTTAGATGTTTGACTATTAAAATTGTCTATCTATTTAAAACCTTCCATTTTAACATGGTATTGCATGTTAATGTCTTTTCTTTTTTTTTCTTTTTCTTTTTGTATACACAATACCAATAATTTTTTTGATTCATATTTTTCTTTAAAAGATGACCATCCCTACCTCCACAACCACCATCTACCATTATCCACTTCTAACAAAAAACACCACCTTACATCACCATTATTCGTCACCACAACCTTCCATCTCTACCATTTGACACAACAATCACAATGTAACCAATATAAAATAAGCTTTAATCTGTGGCCAAATCAATTTAAACCTCCGATCAATTCAAGCTCATATTAAAACCTAAAATCAACTTCAACCTTTGAAAGAATGTGATTATTGGTGGCACACGATTCAAGAAGAAAGGGGCGATAAAGGGATGTGGTGGTATAGTAGGGTGATTTTGCAAAGTATCTAGAGATGGAGAAGAGTAGGGAAACGTATGGTATCAAAAAGGGAAATAACTGAAAAATTAATGATGGTAAAAATAAAAATGACTACATATGGACAAAAATCAGTTTAATGGTAAATTGTGTTTACAAATGTAAGTTTAATAGTAATAATTAAACGGGCTAGATTTGTAACAATTGATCAAAATGATAATTCTAGAAAAACAAATATAAGTTTAAAAGTAAGTTGTATATAAAATATGACTAAATATATACGATACTAATAACTAGTTACCCAACTATGTCATTTTTTTGTGTTTTTATTGTTTATTTATTTGAAATGGCAAATCTAACATCCCCATAAACAACTCAAACTCGTAAACTACTCAAATATTTTGAGAGAAGACACCATGTACATGATACCCATGATTAGAAACCTTTTGGTATTTTTCTACAAATAACTAAATTCACCGGAGTAATTTGGTCGTCTTCAATCATTGTCTCCTTAAATGATCATAAGAAATATAGGTACTTTGATCAACTGATTGCCTACAAGTCTACAACCCTCCATTCAGAAACCAAAAACTTTCCCATGTTGTTTAGAGCTATGAATTTTCTTTCTATCTGGTGATCGTCAATTAATTAAAGCCCGGGGGAGCACTCGTACTTCTCTCCTTTCGGCTTAATTATAATAGGAACTGGGTAAATTGTTTAACAAGAGATCGGCATTGTATTGAAAACAAGCACTCCGGAAACACCATATATATATAACATCTTTGATTTCAATCATGATAAATTTCAATAAAAATAAAATTCTCATGCTTTATGATCATGATCATGCATGCTGAGTTGCATACTACTTGTTCGCACGTCTTCTTTCTTTTGATCTTGCATCCTTCTTCATTTCGATTTCTTTTCCATAGTCACTTCAAGTCCCTCTTTCTACTTCATTCTTCAAATTTTATTATGCTTGTAGAACACGCGGAAAGAAGCCTAGTAGCTCCATAAATTATCACAATCAGATGAATCCCCCGGAGACAAATCATCAGTACTGTGCTGCCGTGGCGGACTCATCAGCATTCCTTCAGCCATATCCGCCAACAAATTCGGCATACTAAAAAGGGCTTCTTCATCCATGAAGTCATTCCCGGCCGGTAGCTCGGTATCTCCGCCAGCAGGTGATACCAACACAACACTCTGATCCGCTGAAGGCTTCATCATCTCTGCTGCAGCCGCTGCCGCACTCCTTATCAAGGCAGGCTCCGGCAAACCTGGAACTGGGTATTTCCCAACAAAATCGGGGAAATTC
The DNA here is from genome assembly GCF_051521515.1 of Lactuca serriola. Lineage (NCBI taxonomy): Eukaryota > Viridiplantae > Streptophyta > Magnoliopsida > Asterales > Asteraceae > Lactuca > Lactuca serriola. The sequence continues at coordinate 8,961,695 of NC_136410.1, forward strand.
AACACCGCATCACTGCCTTTAAGTGATAAAGCAGCCACATCATACGCAGCAGCTGCCATCTCCGGCGTTGAATATGTTCCAAGCCAAATACGTTTGGCTTTTCGGGGCTCTCGTATCTCCGACACCCACTTCCCACTACGAGTCCGTATCCCACGATAAATTGGATGTTTCCCGGTCGCCGCCGGACTAGGGAGGCTTGGAGAGCCAGCAGAAGAAGAAGTGGTGGTCATTACAGTGGGTTTGGTAGGTAACTGAAGAGGAAGAGGGTTTTTTGGTTGACCTTCTTGACACGCGTTGAAAGGGGGCGGAGGAGGTGGAGGGGGTAGGGGAGGGTCAGCCATCGATATGTACATACACAGAGCTATATGTATAAGTACGGAATACTGGCGACTACGAAGAAAGTTTCGCGAATTGACGAGATTTCTTTGTGTTTGATCTAAGTGTGTTTGTGGTAAAGATTTATATGAGTGTTTATGTGTGTGAATCGATGAACAAAAACCGTGGGGAATTCGTGGGCACCGAGGTGTCTAATGAGAAACGTGTCTAGGGTTTTTTGTGTCTGAAGGTTAAAGGGGCTATTGATTGGGATATATCATAGTTTAGCAGTATAATAGCTGGAGCCTTTATATAATTATTTTATTTCTAACAAACAATAAACTATTATTATTATTATTATAATTATTATAATTATTTTATTTCTAACAAACAATAAACTATTATTATTATTATTATTATTATTATTATTATTATTTTATTTGTGTTAAACCACTGTTCCTTTTAATCGGTTTTTGCATATATCTTTTATA